>NW_027120828.1:600000-963820 GCF_030686945.1 Centruroides vittatus
CCAGGTGTCTTCCAGTTGTGTGTTCTGTTAACAGTGTATTGGAAATCATGTATGTTTATTTCAACACAGGGCATAGTTGGTATGTTGTGCAAGTTTCTGTTCTCCTCCTCGATCCAGCCTGCATCAGCATTGTGCGTGACAGCACTGGACCAAAGAGAAGACCAATATGTTGTGAGTTCTTCTTCTGTTGGTGTGCCACTGTGCTGTGTATCAGTGTTTGCTTTGTTATTAATTTGTCTGTAAAAGAGTTTTTCATTGTTTGTAAATAATTTATTTTGTTGTTTTCGTAGTGTACATGTTTTGTATCGTTTGAGTCTACGTGCTTTGGCAGCAAGTTTTTGTTTTAGTGTATCAATGTATTCTGTAATGCGTGTGTTGTGATGTTCGTGTTTTGTGTGTGTTTTTATTTTCTTGAAAATGTTTTTGAGCTGTTTCCTTAATTTGGGTGTTATGTTGTTTTTAGTGTATTGTGTTAGCCTGCCTAATTGCTGTCTAATGTCATTTATTTGTGTTTCTATTCTTCTCTGCCAGGCAGGCTTGTGATAGAATTGTGTTTTCTGTGTATTTGTCTGTGATTGTACTTTCAGTCCATGGTGTGTCACTACTGTGACTGCCCCAGCATAAACTAATGTATGAATGTCTGCGAGTGTAGAAATTGAATGAATGTAGTGTGGTAGTAAGTGAGTGTTTACATAATTTAGTGTTTTTCCTACTTCCTTTGACGTGTTGATTTTTGGTATTCGTGGTCGTTGTGTGGGATCTGTACCTGTATATTTAGTGAGTGTTTCCTGAAATATAAGTGAGAGCGTATTAACTAAATCCAAGTCTATGTTATCAGTGATGGATGAGGAAGTGTCTGTAGTATCATTAGTGGTAATTGTTGTATGTGTGTTATTATCAATGCTTGTTGCTGGATTATCCTGACAGGTTACATGATCTTCATTAATGTTAGATGTTTCTGTCTGTTGATGTATTTGATCAGCAACCTGTTGTTTGATAAGTTCAAGTGTTGTTTGTGGAATAAGGTTGTTGTGTATAATTGTTCTTTTTTGATCAACAACCCTTTGTTCGGTGACAGTGAGATGAGGATACTGTTGTGTGAATCTATGGTGTAGTTGTTGTCTGTATGCTGTCATGTTTGTTTCGAGTTTTGTGATGGTGTAATAAGTACGGATGATAAACTCGTTCATTTCTACTGTCCATTTCATCCGTTGGCGTGGTTTTCCAGCCTTTGTGGTCTGTGGATGCATTGCCACAGAAACACCAAGGCTGGGTTGGTTCCTCACATCTGTTGAGGGCATTGCAGTAGCCATGCTTGGGCCGGTGCTGCTTTCGCCACCGGTAACCAAGGGAGACTGTGACCTATTTTTCGAACGTGAGCCTCTGCCTAACCCACGAACGCGGACCTTGTTAACCCGGGCGACGTCCGAGCCGGTATCACACTTTGATCTAGTTATTACCATGATGAATATCTCCACAGAATGTGGGTGTGTGGTCACTCTTAGCTTCATTTCTCCCCATAGACCTTACTGGCATGGGTGTCCCTACCAGGAGCTTATGCTCCAGCCTGCATTGCCCTATGGATCAGTAAAATTACTGGGCTCTCCCACCACGACCAGGTGGTGACCACGGGAGAGTTATTATTATTATTATTATGTTGGGTTAAGTTAGATATACTCGGTTAACACCGGTGGCTGTGTACTATGCCGGACCAAAGTCAAGGCATAGTAACCAAAACAGAAATTAAAGAAGTGTATCAGTGTGTGTGTCTGTATTCAGGAATTTTCTCACAATATGACATGTATTCAATATAGTGGCCTTCTGTAGAGTGATGTATGTGTTTCTATTCAATTCTAATGTGCCCAGGCTTTTGTGTAGTGTGTGTGGTATGACACCTGTAGAGGAGAGAACAACAGGTACAATAAGCACCCTATCCATCCTCCACAGATGCCTTATTTCCTGGGCGAGTTCTGTGTACTTGCTAATTTTTTCAGTGCATGCGTTTTGTATATTGTGAGTGTTTGGAATGGATATGTCTATAATGTATGTGATTTTATTGTGTTTGTCAATGAGTGTGATGTCTGGTCTGTTGTGGTAAATTGTTTTATCTGTGATTATGGCTCTGTCGTAGTACATTTTGTGCGTGTTGTTTTCCAATACTGTCTGTGGAATGTATTTGTAGTATGGTTCGTGGATGTCTACTAATTTGTGTTTCTTTGCAAGCTCTTGGTGTATTATATTTGCTACTTGATTATGTCTGTGTAAATAATCTGTCTGTGCCAAGAGCTTGCAACCAGAGGTGATGTGTTGTATAGTTTCTGGCATGATGTGACATTTTCTGCATGTGTCATTTGTGAGTGTTGCATCTTTGAGTATGTGTTTTCTGTAGTTTTTAGTATTTATGACCTGATCCTGTATGGCAATCATGAATCCTTCCGTCTCCCCAAAGAGGCATCCCCGAGCTAACCAGCTGTTTGACGCAGTTTTGTCAACAAAATCCTGGGCCAGATCATAAGGATGCCTGCCATGGAGTGCCTTTCGAGCCCACGATTGCTTAATGGTGTCTATGCTTTTTATATGTTGCATTGTGTCCATATGATGTGAGTGTAAGTTTAATGGTGTGTTATTTGAGTCTGCTAGAGTTACTGCTTTATGTAATTGTGATGTTTCTTGTTTTTTGTAGAAAAACTCTCGCAGTGACTGTATTTGTTTGTAGTGAAGGTTAACTATGTCAATCAGGCCACGTCCGCCATCTTTACGTGGAAGGGTTAATCTTTCTGTGGCGGATTTAGGATGATGTTGTTTATGCTTAGTAAGTGTTGTTCTTGTTTTCCTTTGGAGTTGCTCAAGATCTGTGTGAGTCCAATGTATAACTCCAAAAGAATATGTGAGTACTGGGATGACATATGTGTTTATTGCTTTAACTGTGTGTTTTGCATTTAACTGTGTTCTGAGAATAGCATTTAACCTACTTTGGTATTCTTTAATTAATCTTTGCTTTATTTGTGCATGTTCTGTTAGTTTGGCCTGTTGGAATCCTAAATACTTGTAGATCTCGCCCTCTTCCATGGATTCAATAATGTCTCCATTTCCAAGTGCAAAATCTTCTTTCTTCAGGATTCCTTTTTCTATGTGAAGTGTTTTGCATTTATCTAGGCCAAATTCCATTTGTATGTCCTTGGTGTATGAATGTGTGATTTGTAGGAGTTGATGAAGTTGTTTTTGTGTGGATGCATAAAGTTTTATGTCATCCATATACATGAGATGTGACAGTGTAAACTGTGTTGTTTTTTCGTGTCTGATAT
Organism: Centruroides vittatus; assembly: GCF_030686945.1. NCBI lineage: Eukaryota > Metazoa > Arthropoda > Arachnida > Scorpiones > Buthidae > Centruroides > Centruroides vittatus. The sequence goes on from NW_027120828.1 coordinate 603,306, forward strand.
TGTAACCATATTGCGTGTTGTTTAACATGTTGGATAATGGATTCAGGGCTAGGCAGAACCAGAGAGGACTCAAGGAATCTCCTTGAAAAATTCCTCGCCTAATAAAAATTTGGTTTGTTTGTATGGAAGTGTTATGAACCCTGAGATGTAGTGTTGTTCTCCAGTGCTGCATAGTGTTTTGAAAGAATGCAATGAGTGATGGATGTATTTTGTACATGTGTAGAATATGTAGCAGCCAACTGTGTGGAACACTGTCGAATGCTTTTCTGTAGTCTATATATGCCATGTGTATGTTTCTGTGTTGTTTGTGTGCTTGCCGTAGAATGAGTGAATCTATGAGTAACTGTTCTTTGCATCCCCTGTGGTTTCTACGACAACCTTTTTGTTGTTCTGTAAGAATGTCGTGTTCTTCAACATGTTTGTATATTTTGTTTGCAATACAGGATGTCAATAATTTGTAGAGTGTTGGAAGACATGTAATTGGTCTGTATTGTGTGGGGTCTGTGGTATTGTTGTTTTTAGGTTTCATGTAGGTGATGCCCTGAGTAAGAAAATTTGGCATGTCTAGTGGATTGATGATGATGTGTGTTAGGTGTTTGGCTAGTTCCTGGTGCAGTGATGTAAACTTTTTGTACCAGAAATTGTGAATGTTGTCTACACCAGGTGTCTTCCAGTTGTGTGTTCTGTTAACAGTGTATTGGAAATCATGTATGTTTATTTCAACACAGGGCATAGTTAGTATGTTGTGCAAGTTTCTGTTCTCCTCCTCGATCCAGCCTGCATCAGCATTGTGCGTGACAGCACTGGACCAAAGAGAAGACCAATATGTTGTGAGTTCTTCTTCTGTTGGTGTGCCACTGTGCTGTGTATCAGTGTTTGCTTTGTTATTAATTTGTCTGTAAAAGAGTTTTTCATTGTTTGTAAATAATTTATTTTGTTGTTTTCGTAGTGTACATGTTTTGTATCGTTTGAGTCTACGTGCTTTGGCAGCAAGTTTTTGTTTTAGTGTATCAATGTATTCTGCAATGCGTGTGTTGTGATGTTCGTGTTTTGTGTGTGTTTTTATTTTCTTGAAAATGTTTTTGAGCTGTTTCCTTAATTTGGGTGTTATGTTGTTTTTAGTGTATTGTGTTAGCCTGCCTAATTGCTGTCTAATGTCATTTATTTGTGTTTCTATTCTTCTCTGCCAGGCAGGCTTGTGATAGAATTGTGTTTTCTGTGTATTTGTCTGTGATTGTACTTTCAGTCCATGGTGTGTCACTACTGTGACTGCCCCGGCATAAACTAATGTATGAATGTCTGCGAGTGTAGAAATTGAATGAATGTAGTGTGGTATTAAGTGAGTGTTTACATAATTTAGTGTTTTTCCTACTTCCTTTGACGTGTTGATTTTTGGTATTCGTGGTCGTTGTGTGGGATCTGTACCTGTATATTTAGTGAGTGTTTCCTGAAATATAAGTGAGAGCGTATTAACTAAATCCAAGTCTATGTTATCAGTGATGGATGAGGAAGTGTCTGTAGTATCATTAGTGGTAATTGTTGTATGTGTGTTATTATCAATGCTTGTTGCTGGATTATCCTGACAGGTTACATGATCTTCATTAATGTTAGATGTTTCTGTCTGTTGATGTATTTGATCAGCAACCTGTTGTTTGATAAGTTCAAGTGTTGTTTGTGGAATAAGGTTGTTGTGTATAATTGTTCTTTTTTGATCAACAACCCTTTGTTCGGTGACAGTGAGATGAGGATACTGTTGTGTGAATCTATGGTGTAGTTGTTGTCTGTATGCTGTCATGTTTGTTTCGAGTTTTGTGATGGTGTAATAAGTACGGATGATAAACTCGTTCATTTCTACTGTCCATTTCATCCGTTGGCTTGGTTTTCCAGCCTTTGTGGTCTGTGGATGCATTGCCACAGAAACACGAAGGCTGGGTTGGTTCCTCACATCTGTTGAGGGCATTGCAGTAGCCATGCTTGGGCCGGTGCTGCTTTCGCCACCGGTAACCAAGGGAGACTGTGACCTATTTTTCGAACGTGAGGCCTCTGCCTAACCCACGAACGCGGACCTTGTTAACCCGGGCGACGTCCGAGCCGGTATCACACTTTGATCTAGTTATTACCATGATGAATATCTCCACAGAATGTGGGTGTGGTCACTCTTAGCTTCGTTTCTCCCCATAGACCTTACTGGCATGGGTGTCCCTACCAGGAGCTTATGCTCCAGCCTGCATTGCCCTATGGATCAGTAAAATTACTGGGCTCTCCCACCACGACCAGGTGGTGACCACGGGAGAGTTATTATTATTATTATTATGTTGGGTTAAGTTAGATATACTCGGTTAACACCGGTGGCTGTGTACTATGCCGGACCAAAGTCAAGGCATAGTAACCAAAACAGAAATTAAAGAAGTGTATCAGTGTGTGTGTCTGTATTCAGGAATTTTCTCACAATATGACATGTATTCAATATAGTGGCCTTCTGTAGAGTGATGTATGTGTTTCTATTCAATTCTAATGTGCCTAGGCTTTTGTGTAGTGTGTGTGGTATGACACCTGTAGAGGAGAGAACAACAGGTACAATAAGCACCCTATCCATCCTCCACAGATGCCTTATTTCCTGGGCGAGTTCTGTGTACTTGCTAATTTTTTCAGTGCATGCGTTTTGTATATTGTGAGTGTTTGGAATGGATATGTCTATAATGTATGTGATTTTATTGTGTTTGTCAATGAGTGTGATGTCTGGTCTGTTGTGGTAAATTGTTTTATCTGTGATTATGGCTCTGTCGTAGTACATTTTGTGCGTGTTGTTTTCCAATACTGTCTGTGGAATGTATTTGTAGTATGGTTCATGGATGTCTACTAATTTGTGTTTCTTTGCAAGCTCTTGGTGTATTATATTTGCTACTTGGTTATGTCTGTGTAAATAATCTGTCTGTGCCAAGAGCTTGCAACCAGAGGTGATGTGTTGTATAGTTTCTGGCATGATGTGACATTTTCTGCATGTGTCATTTGTGAGTGTTGCATCTTTGAGTATGTGTTTTCTGTAGTTTTTAGTATTTATGACCTGATCCTGTATGGCAATCATGAATCCTTCCGTCTCCCCAAAGAGGCATCCCCGAGCTAACCAGCTGTTTGACGCAGTTTTGTCAACAAAATCCTGGGCCAGATCATAAGGATGCCTGCCATGGAGTGCCTTTCGAGCCCACGATTGCTTAATGGTGTCTATGCTTTTTATATGTTGCATTGTGTCCATATGATGTGAGTGTAAGTTTAATGGTGTGTTATTTGAGTCTGCTAGAGTTACTGCTTTATGTAATTGTGATGTTTCTTGTTTTTTGTAGAAAAACTCTCGCAGTGACTGTATTTGTTTGTAGTGAAGGTTAACTATGTCAATCAGGCCACGTCCGCCATCTTTACGTGAAAGGGTTAATCTTTCTGTGGCAGATTTAGGATGATGTTGTTTATGCTTAGTAAGTGTAGTTCTTGTTTTCCTTTGGAGTTGCTCGAGATCTGTGTGAGTCCAATGTATAACTCCAAAAGAATATGTGAGTACTGGGATGACATATGTGTTTATTGCTTTAACTGTGTGTTTTGCATTTAATTGTGTTCTGAGAATAGCATTTAACCTACTTTGGTATTCTTTAATTAATCTTTGCTTTATTTGTGTATGTTCTGTTAGTTTGGCCTGTTGGAATCCTAAATACTTGTAGAGCTCACCCTCTTCCATGGATTCAATAATGTCTCCATTTCCAAGTGCAAAATCTTCTTTCTTCAGGATTCCTTTTTCTATGTGAAGTGTTTTGCATTTATCTAGGCCAAATTCCATTTGTATGTCCTTGGTGTATGAATGTGTGATTTGTAGGAGTTGATGAAGTTGTTTTTGTGTGGATGCATAAAGTTTTATGTCATCCATGTACATGAGATGTGACAGTGTATACTGTGTTGTTTTTTCGTGTCTGATATTGTAACCATATTGCGTGTTGTTTAACATGTTGGATAATGGATTCAGGGCTAGGCAGAACCAGAGAGGACTCAAGGAATCTCCTTGAAAAATTCCTCGCCTAATAAAAATTTGGTTTGTTTGTATGGAAGTGTTATGGGCCCTGAGATGTAGTGTTGTTCTCCAGTGCTGCATAGTGTTTTGAAAGAATGCAATGAGTGATGGATGTATTTTGTACATGTGTAGGATATGTAGCAGCCAACTGTGTGGAACACTGTCGAATGCTTTTCTGTAGTCTATATATGCCATGTGTATGTTTCTGTGTTGTCTGTGTGCTTGCCGTAGAATGACTGAATCTATGAGTAACTGTTCTTTGCATCCCCTGTGTGTTTCTACGGCAACCTTTTTGTTGTTCTGTTAGAATGTCGTGTTCTTCAACATGTTTGTGGAAGGGTTAATCTTTCTGCGGCGGATTTAGGATGATGTTGTTTATGCTTAGTAAGTGTTATTAGTAAATTATTATTATTATTATTATTATTATTATTATTAAGTACTCAATCAATGTTCGTGTAGCAAAAAAATGTGGGTTTAAATAAGATTAAGAACTAAGAAAAATTCTTTATTATCAACCATGTTAGGAAATTCTTAATTACGATCGTATTAAAAAAATTAACTTGTTCCCTTCCCAATAAGTTCGATTTTCAAACAGCTATATTTGTTTACAGCATATCTGTTCAAAAATAGTTTATTTTTGTATTTACTAAAAAGAGAGGATAATGAATTTCATTAGAAATCTAATAACAATGTCGATTACTTTAACGATAAATTAATAATTTCATTAATATTCATAACGAATTACCTGAAGGCAGCAGTTCTGTCTCTAAGATGTCCAATTCCATATATTTTGTATACAAACTTACGATTTTATCAATAGTGAAGATTATCGCCGGTCCAATTACAAACATCCAAAAACGTGGCGACTGAAAAATGTGTATATAAGATACATTTTTAAAATAATTAAATTTTTTTTCGAATAATACTCACGCCAGTGATCCTCGCCAATCCGTGAATTAAACATAGAACGAAGAAAATAACGTACAAACTGTGAGTTGACCAAAAATAAGAATATGCTTTTTGCCTGATGTAAGGATGCGAGAAAACAAACATTATACATACAATAGCGAACAAAAGAATGCCGGTTATACCTGTAATTCATATTTTAAAAGATGTTAAATGAAATTCTCTTAGAATGCTACCGTCTGAATAATAATACACTTGGTCCTTGGTATTTGTGGAATTCCGTGCGCGTGTCGTATGTCCAGTGGGGTCGACTTTACTCGTTATTAGAATTTAAAATTTTTATAAAACTCATGTCTATCGCAAAATTAAGCTTTCTGCCATTTTATAATAATTAATATTATAAAAGTTATTTTTTAAAAGATCTCATAACATATAATGCCACAGAAAATTTTAATTTTGGTAAGTAAGTGTTAATGTTTTTCCCCGGAAAAGTTACACAAGTCGTTGCAGCATTTTAATTATCTTCTGGAAAGATCCACAAATACAAAGAGTTGAGTGTAATTGTAATTATTATTAATTATCCTATTCAATTAGAAAAAATACTCGTAATACTATAAATGGTATTGACTATGGCGAAATTAGTCTAAACCATAACTGTTTCTTGTAATTCTCAAACGAAAGGATAAGTAGCAAATTATATTCGTGAAGACCAGAATTACTTTTGTAATTCTATATGTTTAACTTTATATCATGATGTCCTTTAATGTTAAGCCCACCAGTGGCCGAGTGGATAAAACCCTTGAACACTAGTAGTTGGTCACGGATTCACGTCTCGCTAAAGGGCTGGCCAAGAGGAATTTTCTGGGTTTTCTTTACGTTTGTAACATCTAAATAGGGACTAGTTTCCCTTAGAAAGTCCTCCCGGGAGGCATCCTCTTCGACAGATCGCCCATGCGTTGTAAATAAACCAAACCAAACCAAACTTTTAATTTCAAATAAATATTTTTGTATTAAGACTAACTTGATAAATACATTTGAATATATATATATATATATAGCTAGGCCTAAAATTTAGGTCTAGTAAAGAGAAATAAATCTTCACTCAAAAATCTCTAATTGCGGAATATGTTTAAAAAATCAAAAGAAAAGACTTCCTTTAGAAATAGCTAATCAGTCCCTGTACAGTCCTGTACGGGATGACTTCTAGCTCAGAGTGCATGCCAATCACGGATGGTCCTGCGAATGGCACACACCCTAAACCAGGAACCATCGGACGAGTTCAGAATAAAAAAAAAAAAACCTGCAAAAATGAAAGAACGGTTCCATGAGATTGGGCGTAAGTGAAACACAAAACTCACAGTAGGATTAAGAAAAGTAAACGGCAGTAAAACGGAGAAAAGAGTACCAATTGAAACACCAAACAAAAGATGTGGCAGACCAATCTATGCCGCAGAGCCGGGACATCTAATAACTTTCTATCTTGATTCAGTGATAATCTACCCAGGGGACGTTTCATTTTACCAACCAATAGAGAACCAAAAGAACAACATAATGCAAAACATTGCTTGCTAATATCTTTAGTAACGTTCATTCGGGCAATTATTTATACAATCGAACATTTAATTTAATCATATTAGTTCTTAGTTGTCATATGTATCATTTCTGTCCGCTAGAAGCGCTGAATCGCCTGTCACTGACTTTATGACGGAGTGTCCGGTAGTCCTTTATAGTATTGTATTTGAAAAAAAAAACGAAAGGTGTGGAAGTCAACGAAAAATGTATTTCTAAATTCGGATGGCGCCAAAGTTTTTATCCGCATAAACTAATAAGGAATTTAACGTCGTAGGTTTAGAAATTCTCTCGGGTGTTTTCAGCAGCTCGTGTTAGTCATGCACATCACGCGAATCACTTCCGAGGTATCAGTCGTTCCCAGGCCAGATGGTTAGTTGATTTTAGACGAGATTCGCCAAAGCCCGTAGATTTCCGAACAATTTTGGATAATTATTAGTTGGCACCAAGAATCTTACCTGTTATTGTTTGAAACAACCAAAAGGCGATGGTCGGTTTAAAGTCGGAACTGAAATGAACAAAATGTTAATTGTCTGGAGGGAAACCAAAAGTTAGAAGAGAACAATTTTTCGTAGAAAAGAAAAATCGCTAAAATATTAATAAAATTAATCGCGTTGCTTTCGACATAATACGCGATTTTGAAATTTTTGCGGTGTTGATATATATATCACTACAATGCTTTAATATACACATCATAATTAAATATTTAATTATGTTTATTGGGTTTCGGGTTTGGGCTACTTCTAAAAATCATTGCAATGCATTGTCATAGGACTTAGCCCTCAAAATTTCAGCCATGTATCTTAATTAGAATTTCATGAAATTCGAGTTGCAAGATTTGAGGACATGATACAAAGCAAGGTAAACAAAAGCGATTTCGATCGAAAAATCGCCTTTTCGACAGAAAATATCCAAAACAAGAAATAGGGAAGAGAGTGTAGACAGATATGTATCAGATATTTAAATGCTACAATATAAATGTGTCTGCACAGTGTGTCTGTAAATAAATAAATAAATAGTAGTATAAAATGTTGCTGTTTGGTTTTGTTACATTTTTCTAAAACAGAACTTTGCTTTTAGTCACCACATATGCGTACCGGCAGTAATTGTTTTAGAAAAAGAACGTTGTTTAAGCCGTTAGGTTCTCAGGAAGAGACCATTACTCCGGTCACCGACGATCAATTAACGTTACAGATAATTATCAATATAATAAATATGATGGACACTTACTGGAAATGCATTTCCTTGGTGAGACATTTCAAATGCTCCAACGGCTGCGTAGACACGTGGTAAAAGTTAATACAATGTCCGACGGTGTGAGCCACTGCAATACAGAATTCTCGTTACAAACGTATTTCAATTATTATTTATTGTTGCCACCATTCGAAAACAATATTGAATAATAATTTGTTTTTGTTTAAAGAGACAAGCGACTGGTGAGCAAAAGGGAGAATTGTCGCAGCTACAGAAAAAATGAAATTTTAATTACAGGAATTCCTAAACTGCAGTTTTGAAATAACGCGATAGCTACCGAGAATTGGGTTACTACAATATTGTAAAACTTTTTTGTAATATTTTATTACACTACATACATACAGGATTTATTTACACATAGGCCTACATACATAGTGTTTTAAATCAGATCAAAAATTAATGTCTTCTTTACATAGCCTAAATAGAAATATTTGTAATTAAATGCCATTTTTCTCTCCCCTTAGGAAAGCTGGAACAAAGATTGAAAACAAGGATTCTGATATAGGGATAATGCCCTTTATAATGGTCCCACAAAAGAAACACTTTCTAGATGAAACATTTGGAGATATTTGTCCTTCAAGATTCGTACAAATTAACCATGAGGAATTTTTATCTAAGCACATCTATACAAGTCGTAAATATCAAAACTTCTTACTTTACGTGGGTGATAATACATACGAATAATTAACAGCCACATCAGTATGCTTAAGATAATAAGTATGCTTATTTTATACACACGGGGATTTAGGCACTTCTTATATTTGGGAATAATTATAAAGTTAAATAAAATTAAAAGTAAACAGTATATTGTATATAACTTGTGCCCGTTTAGTTCCTCCTATTGGTATTATTTTAGTCTATATCTATAGTATATCGTAAAAAATTAATAAACTACGTTATGAAGGAATATGTTATTTTTAAAACTCCACCCTTTTAAAAATACCGAGCACAGGTATGGTCTCTTCCATAGTTTCTTAATCGACAAATGTTCCAAATTGTTCCGCATTTTAATCGCCTTTGTTATGTGTAATAATTGGTCTCCCAGTCTGGTTGCTAGTGACCCTCAATAGATCAATCAATTTATCTGAGAGTCTATAACCACTAGCCATCATTAGATAAATATTTTTAATATATTTTAAAATATAATGAGTCAAATAAAAAGGAATAAGCCAACAAAATCTTATTTTGAAAAGTAGTCGACGAGCAAAATTGTCTGAAATTCCTATTGTAGAGTAACTTCCGATGACATAACTGCTATTTATAGTAATGTCTTAATGGGCAGTGTGTTCGAAGTATATACAGACTTATATTTACGAACACGAATCGCGTATATAAATTTAATTTTATTTAAAACACAACTATTCCGAGATATTAAGCAAAGATGTTACTCACCGGTGAAAACAAATCCAGTGACGGCGATTATCTTGTGAGCCCGAACATGCGAGTCTAACGGAACATATTGATGAATGGCCAATTCTCTCAATTTTGTAATTAAGTTCCGACTCATGGTTAACGGCAACAGAGAGTAACAGAAGGACAGAGCAGCAGCAGATCCGCGCGTAAACGCTATTCCAACTCCCATGACATGCCTCAAATCCGTGTGTTCGGCCAAATAAGTGTAATCTGCGGAGAAAGACGTTGGCACAATATACCTGGGACAAAAAAGAAAAACATGAAGGAAGGAAAATGGGTTACTTACGAGCGAATCTTTCCAGGAAAAGGACAAGGGTAACCACATAAAATAGAAAGAGGTAAAACAAGTGTTGTCGATATTCTTCCAGAAAGGTCGCCAGGTCGTTCCATTTTCTTCTCAACCAACCGTATTTGGGTTCCGGCGATCGAGTCACTCGGAAGCTCGTCGTTCTGCACAGTCGTATTCAAAAATCAAATTTGCAAAGCACGATCATATATTACAGTATAATCTTCGCGCATACAGTCAACTTTAATATTTTGTCGAAAAATAGCACGACCGGTAAGCAATATCTTTCGTAGATTAACCAGGTACTCAAGTGCAGAAATTTTGTCATAGACTGGCAATTTACGTGATGAAAATGACATTAGAAAACTGCGGGACACCAGGTTATCAAAGAAAAATAGCGCTTAAACCGATGTTACCAAAAATAAATTTTTATTTAAAAATTTGCGAAAATTTTCGTTTGTTCTTTCGTTTGTTCTTCGGGCAGTTAAAAAATCCTTGGAACGCTCCAAACAATTTAAATTAAGTTATAATTTTCTGTCTTTTTCAATAGCGCGAATTCTTTTAATTTTACGTAAAGACTTCATTTTAAATAAAAATTAATACAGCCTATTATTAAAATAAATAATATAATTTTTACATACAAAAGTTTAGAGATAGACATGAAAAAAATCCTCCACATAAGCACTTAGATCGTTAGTTTTCCGATTGCGGTGTCTCATGCTTTTTGTTTCAAGCTATCAAGTAACTCCCTTATAGAGATGAAAGCATTGTCGTGATACCCACAATTCAAGTTTCAAAATATCAACTCCAGAAGTTGAGATCCTTGTTTGTAGTGAAGTTGTTTATAACTCTCGTTTGTAAAGTTGATAAGTTGTTTTACAGCGTATTTTTGTTTCTATTCCATTGCTACAAGTAGCCTCGAATTATGACCGAGTTCCATTCCGAATCTCCTATCATATGACGAGCATAAAAATAATGCTATTGAGCAAATATTTATTGTGACATCGTCACAATTTTTAATCATATTTTTAATTAATTTAATTTAAAATATATTTTCTCCATCTCGGTATTAGTTGTGGCTTGCCCCTGTGCATCATACTTTTCCTTTAACAATACAGCCGTGCAGGTCATCCATTAATTGCTTTCAGGGGAAGTTTTGAATTGAAACAACGTGACTTCCGGTTTGCAACGGAAGTTAATATATAGTTAACCGGGGACTCCTCTGTAATATTTCCATATCTGTTCTCAGATTTTATCTATCTAACTTCGTTCCGAGATTAAGGAAAGACAGATGGACGGACCTGAGTTGCAATAAGTACTTATTGCACTATTATGTTTAACAGTTAATTGTAGTAACGAACAACGAGTACAAATTATTACTGAGATTCAAAAATAATTTTTTAATGTAGACTACTTATGTGGATGGTCATAATTCGAGGACAGAACGTATTCCCTTTCTACAGTTCGTTTCTTTCCGGGATTAACGTCTGTCATTTTCCCGGTCATGTGTTGTGTGTCCTGAACAAACACGCAATACGTCCTAATCTGAATTTAAGTTGTTGCGTGTAGCGTCTAACGGGAAGAAAAATGACGTCAATTTGACGTCATAGCCACGTTTGGATAGCGTGGTATGAAGTCAAATTGACGTCATTTTGTTGTACGCTAGACGCACCACGAAAGAATTTAAATCCAACTTTATATTCAACGTCCCGTTTCGAATTCTTGTTGTAGAATTCCGTTCTGTCGGATAGAAAGAGAAGAATTTTAAAATTTTCGGCTCCAAATTCTTTCGCGGATTCCGTCGACTTCGACAGAAAAAGGAGCGTCGCTCTCTATTTCACACGTAAGTACTCGGTTAAATTTTAGTTTGTTGGAAACTGTTAAAAATTAAGAAACTTTAAGCGCAAGAAGAGAATCGTAGCGTAAAGAAAGGAGCTTACCTGTCCAAGTTCCTCGTCGTGGTTAAAAAGTTCTGTTTCGCTCCTGACAAAAAAATAAATAAATAAGTAAAAAATCAGAAGACATTAATGGAGAGAAAAATAGATCTACGTCACTCCAAAAGAGTTTACCGTGTTCACTCTCTTTCGCTTCTCCGACTTTTTATCCTCTACGTAAGAAATGACCCCATCCAAAGGTCATTTTCAGCCAAAGTTTCCTCATCTACCGCCCGCGATAGGCTAGTGTTGATTTTCGCGTTCCATAATCGACCGAAGCGATATGGAACACGAAAATATATCCGTAAAGCGTTATCTTACTTGCGGAAACAGAAAAATTTTCTTGAAAGCAAAAGAATCCACAAAAACGAGTTGATAAGGAACGACTGTCGATAAAAAAGGATAGTAATATTTACATTTACACACACCATAAATCTATGAATACGTAGGCTACATAACGTAGACCAAACCCCAGTGTTATCCATATTGGAAAGCTTTTACATATCCATGAGTATTTATCTTTCAAAACGAGAAGGAATGAAACGGGACCTGCAATCAATTTATTTTCGAACTGTACTCGGGTGTAGCTTTAGACCAACCTGAGCCCGCCTGCAAAATATTAAGCAAGGGCACCACTGAACCATAAAAGCTATAGCTCTAGTGTAACTAAAGAAAATACAAATCCATCTAAAAAATTCTTATCAATAAAAAGCATTAACACTTCTACACAGAAACTATCAAATATTACTATTTACAAAGAAAACTTTTCTTGCTTCTGAGTCTACAAATGCATCGATAAAACAATGATGAGAAAGCCTGTGACATATTTTATGTTCGATCAAATCAGGTCAGACATGCAGCCATAAGTTTGTTTTAAGCAAATAAATTTTACAATTTTTAATTTTGATAAGCTTTTTTTGCGGTTGCGGCTTGTAACAGGAAGTGTCAATAACAATGTGAACGCATATAAATTTGGAAATACAAATTGTAGGATATTCAAGTACAGCATGTCTTCACTTAACATCTTAGGTTCGATAGGTTTGATGGGTTCTGGAAACCGCTATTGTTAAGCGAAACGACGTATAACGAAACCAATTTTACCATAAACTAAATGATATAAACAGAGTCAAGTTTCTGTGGCATTTTTCAGATCACAAAATCAGCACTAAATTTTAAAAGACCCAAAACTCCTCTAACATGAAAGAGCTATACAAATCACATTTAAGAACACTAATGAAAAAGTAAAATAGTTATTTATCCAATTTTGAGAGTCAATGAGTGATGACAGTTGTAATGATGGTGGGTGATATGGGAATGAAAGCTAAATCCTAGAGATGGATAAAGACGAATAACAAATGTTTTCAAAGGGAAAATTGTAGGAAACACCTACCAACAAGCACGCTAAAAACCAAACAATTAGCAATTACAACGAAAAGACGACGCTATATAAACTCAAAATGGAGAAAACAAAGTAAGTCTATCATTTAAATTGACATTAAATAATGTTTTAAGTGTTGTTAACGTGAATATAAGTTCACGTTATTTGAAAAAAGTGAAAGTATAATGAATGCAAATATTAATAAGATTTCAAGAAAAGAGTTCGGTTAACATTCTTATTGAATCGTGTTTGCAACCTCCAGCATTTATTTTGCATCTCGTAGAATTAATTTGAAGAATGTTCGTGTTTATGAAGAAAATTCAACAACAATCATTTATTGTAAATGACTAAAAATGTACTGTAAACAACAATCCAAAAAGCGCAGCTCCTGCATCAAATGTGACAATAGAAGAATTTCGATGCAATGCTCGCGTTGTTTGATTAAAAATAGCAAATCATGCCATCTGCATATCATTACAACAAAATTAAATGTTTTTATGGATTTTAGCAACATACTATCTGTATCACTGCAGATCACATTGTCATTTCTTTTGGAGTGAAGTTCTTCTAAAGCGTTAATACTTTCTCAAGCTGAAATTTTACTACTTTTATGCTTTTTGTTTATAATACCTGTTTCATATCACTAAACTGGCTTCGCAGTTAGTTTAACGTGTTTTGATAACATTGCTAGCATGCTATTGATGCTCGAGCAATTAGTGTAGTCTCTGACCCTCTGATAGTTCCAAAAAATACTCAAAAATTATCTGGAATACATAAATCTGTAAGCATGTGCAGCAGCACACATACTACTGAGATGGCACGCACAGGAAACATATACTGCAGAAGGATTATTATTCAAAATATGAGTCTGAACACTAGACACACTCCTCTTCATATTTCTGTCGTGGTTTTTTAGCCTCTACAGTATTGTAGGGATATGTTATATTTTTGTTTTTCGTTTGTTAAAATATTTTAAACGCAAGTCACTTTCATTACTGAACTGTGGCCGTTAGTAAAATGAAAATTAATCAAATGGACTTGAGGCAGTTAAAAATTTAAAATATCCTTTAAATAAACTTTAACGTAGGGGAGGGACTCGTTAATACTGATTGTAAGCTCTTTGGTTATGTACGCGATTTCCTCCAGAAGATAGCGTTAAAAATTTAATGCATTTTCTATGGGAAAATTTTCGAAAATGGAAGCAGATAACACCAAATCGAATTCGTTAACTTTCTACGAATAATTTTCTACAAGTCGTAGAAAATTGCAGAAAGTAACAAAATTCAACTTTTAAACTTTCTGAACCGCACGTCAATAGAAGAATTAAATAGGATTCTAACACAAAAAATTTGGTCTTCTCTGTTTCCGTTTCCGAGAATTTTTGGGAAAGGATTTTCTCATAGAAAAAGCATTAAATTTTTAACTCCATCTTCTGGAGATCGCGGGCGTAACCTACGGTTACAATCAGCCTTAAGAAGAAAAAGAAAGAACAAAAGAAAATTAGAAAAGAATTAAACACACACACACACAAAAAAAAATTAAACAATAACAGAATCAATAAGCTTTTCAACAAAGGCCTTTTTGTTTCTTATATTATTTTCTTGCTACCCAACAAACTTTTATAATAGCAGATGAAAGAAGTGCCAAACAGTGACCTGGATAACAATTAACATTGCTTGAAAACATCGAAAATCCTATTTTCCTATACAGCAGTTGTTTTTAATTCGACTGCTAATAATTTCACATTCTTATGGCCCTTTTACAATCAGGTTCGCCTGCTTAGAAGACATTGCATCCCCCTAAAGCGACCCCGACTGTACTAGCTTCCCTCTAGAAATTCCGACGGCTCCCAACAGAACAGAAATTCGGAAAAATGCTAGCATACTTCCGAATTTCTGTTTACCACAAAACCAACATTCTAAATTCTTCGAAAACAGGATCGACAAGGAGACAATTTTTCTTTGTTTTCTTCAGATAGGAAGTAGATTTTTAAGGCGGAAATTTTTCAGAAACCATCGATAATCGAACCTAAAGTCTACTTAACATTGTAGGTATCTGTGTCTTCTAAATTCATTCATGAAATAACCATCGGTGAAATCACAATCAGTTAAAATTCCGATCTCGGTTTACTGAGAACGGAATTTTGACAATAAAAGTGCCGCCTTAAAAATCTACTTCCTAACGTAAGTTACGACAGACGCGGCAGTGTAAATTGCCGCGTCTGTCGTAACTTACGTTAGAAATTAGATTTTTAACTGATACTGATCAGTTCAGTTAACTTATACGTTAACTAAACTGATTAGCTCGTTTAGTCATAATTGCAAAAGAAGCGACTGGTTTTCTTGATCGTTATTAATTACCTTTAAAATCCAAGCCGATGTCCACTAGATGCGCCGTGTGCTCTTTCATTATGTTAGAAAAGTCTTCGTAACTAAGTTCTTCCTTGTCTCTCAAGCCGGCCGCGGCAAAGACGCAGTCGATGGCGTCTGTCACCGGCCTCTCGGTCAAAGACGAGGTCTTGGCCATGTCCACCAACGACCTCAGCATCTTGCTCAGCTCATCTCTTCCCACAACCCCTACGCCATCGTTGTCACACATGTCGAAGATTATCCGCAGTTTATCTTCGGTCTTTCCTGAAAATAATCCAAAGTTCAGTTAGGGTACTATTCAGGTCTCCCAGAGTCCTGAGTTAAATTATATAAAAAGTTTAAAGCGACAAGGTTGTGCGGGGACAGATAAACAGGGCAGACTGGATAAAACCACGCAAATGATTGACAGGTCGTAAAACGTAAACGTATCACTATATTAGAAAACTTAATTATCCATCACTATTTAACTTAAGGGCAAAAAAGAGGAAAGAATCGAGCGCGAGATAAACCTAAGTGATAGACGAATAACTGTCTGTCTTGGAATTTTGACGCCGTTCCGATGGTATCAACACTGTCCGATAGTACCAATTCGTCTGTCGAACGAAGAACGATCACTTTTGATGAGCAATTAGTCTCCTAAGACACGTAACTCAAAAATTGTTATGTTAACATCGTTATTAAGTGAATTTTGATGCAATTAAAATAATTATATGTGTAGCTTGATGGTGCAATTTGTATGCACACGATACTATTAGCTTGCTATTTCCGCAAAGAGAATCCAGGTTTGACGTACTACGTACTATGAATTAGAGATTTCTCGAAAATTTTATCAAGGTAGTTCAACAACATTTTGAAATTAAAAGCATGACGGAGAGTTACAGGACTTTTTGAGAAACAAAATATTTTACGGAAAATATACGTATGTGCAAAGAGATAATAAAATTAAAGGAAACGAAAGGAAGGAAATCTTTTTTAAAAAATTTCCTGAAGTTAATACATGATAAATAAAAAATTTGAAAACCTTATGGATAAAGTATCTTTCCATAATGCTTTTCCACCAGTATGTGAATGTGATATAATTTTTTGAAAGATTCCTCAAAGCTTTAATTTAAAAGACGGTTTTAATTGTCCTAACTTGATTTTCATGATTAACTCAGGTCTACCATTTTATGATAAGTTTTCAGTTGCATAGAACCTTAAACTAATTAGTAACTACAATAAGCGTACAGGTGATATAAGTTGCTTTCTTTTGGTATTATATGATGACATGAAGCATTTCCTGTTTCTCTAACATCTTAATAGAGTTAGATCAGTCACAAGTTAATTGTTGCGGAATTCTAAAGTAATTTTCCATTATTTCGTTCAAATACATATACTATATTGTACTTGTAAAGGAAGGCAAATCTTCCACCATGTTTGCCGAGATTAGTGCACTAATTGCCCGAAGTTACGCTACGTGTAATCTTAAAATGGTGGACGTTTCCAGTGGTTCGAGACCGGGGAGATTCGAATGAGAAACCGAAAACGAATAACGCTTGGATTTTTAAAGACAAGATTTCGGCAGGGAACATGGGTTAGAGAAATTCTACTCACCTCTAGAGAAGGAGGCGACAGTGTCTAGAAACTCGCGGAAACTGATTCTCCCGTCTTTGTTTTTGTCGACGCAGTTGAACATGCGTCTGACGAAAAGCGAGTCGTGTCTCATTCCCAGGGCTTCGGCGAATTCCCTCTTGGACAGGGATGTGGTCATTCCGGCCGCCGCGTCTTCGTCCAAACCGTCAAAATCGGTGGTATCTTCGGATTTTATTCCGAAGGTCTGGAGATAAACATTCTATTATTAATTCGGAGACGAAAGAAAAAGAAGACGATGGGAGGCTGAGTCCCTCACCAGAGCATAGGCCTCTCTGAAGAAGCGCTCCAGGCGACTCTGCCTCTTCTCTTTCGTCTCCGAGTTTTTCAGCATGGTCTCTCTGTTAGTCGGGATCAGTTCCAACGTCTTCTTCCGATCGGTCAGAAAGTTCTCCAGTTTATCCAGAAACTTTCTTCTAGTCTGCGCCTTGTCGAACTGCAGAACCTGTCCCAAATAACAAGACCTTTTAAACCTTTCTCCCTCCATCCCCCCGCAAATAAATCTTATTTTAGAAGTGACGTTTTTCGAAAATCCGCCTATTTCTTTTACTTTCGGGCAGCTAAGTTCGCACCCTCCCGGCCAGAAATTAGATTATTAAGGCCAGACAGGAGATCCAGGAAAGATTTCTACGAACAAAAAGACGATATTATAGAACTGAACAGCTTTCTTCCGAGGCGGGTAACTTTCAGTACGCCACCCCATACAATAAATTAGCGACTACAACACCTAAACACCTAGAGAGAATGCCGAGTAGGGTAAATCGAGGAACGACTCATCCTACCGAAAGGACTCAACTACGTCTTTTCATTTCCGGAAGATATTTCTTTCTCTTCTGACGGTAGATCGAGCCCTTCCTCCCTCTAAGAGGGAACGTTTAGCAGCGGAAGACCTAATTTTTCGTCGCTTGGATGATCTATTTGAAAATCGTGCATTGGGAGGGAGGGAGAGAAAGGATGTTTTCCCTCACGTTTTATCACAATAATTATCCGAAAAGCATGTGTTTATTTATTTTGTAGTTTATTATATTTATCCTACGGTAGTAAAATATCCTCAATACATACTTAAACTCAAATCTCTTCAAATAATATCACGCTGAAGTCCAAAAAAAAACATTTTCTGGTGATTATATTTATCTCCGCGTTTTCACCTATCTGATCGACACACAAGGAAACGAAAACTTTCTACCAAATACAGTAGTGAACCGAAAATCGGAATCAATTGGGGACTGGGGTTGTTCAGATTAGGGATTTGTTCCGATTACCCATTATGTACGAAAAAATACATTAACCTGTCCGATGTTCAAATTTTTCTCCGTTGCGTGTCGCTTCGTGTTGAATTTTTGTCGATTTTAAGCCTAACGAAAATTTTTATAATAATAATCGAGGCTATCGTATCGTTAAAAATTATTTTTGCATTTTGTACAAACAAAATAAATATATTGAAGAATATAAAAACATGAAAATTATACTTTAGAAGTAAATTTAGTATCAAAAACGTTCGATTCAGCGCGACACAGTCCGACTGAAAATCGTGCCGATTACCGGGGTTCCGATTTACGAGTCTCTACTGTATCGCTAACTTCTTTATTATTTTTTTTTACCAGGCGGTAATTTACTTTCGGATGATAAATTTTTCAACAACAAGTAAAAAAATCTTATCGACATGAATATCAACGGAAGGGTCGTCAGCATTAGGTGTTACCGCTGCTAGACGTTGGTGGAGACGATTTGCATCAGTTGCCGGTCCGACTTTGTATGCAACTCTCTACTTTTTGTAATTTGAGCCAAAGGTTTGGCGGTAGGTGACTCCGGCGAAGCTTTCCATCTCTTCCGAGTTGGAGCCGGGCTTGTCTTAGCTAAGAGCGTTTCGTTTCGGCCATGAACAGGACGTTGGACAGAACGACGAAAGAATCGTTAACCGTCGTTCCGGTTGAAATGATAGCAACAGTTTTGACGTGAAAAGAAAATTTTGGTTTTATATTAACGATAGAGCTGGTCACGGCTGGGATTATTTCATCGAAGGCGAAATGCCTTAGAAAACGTGCAGATGACACAATACCGAAAAGGGTGAGTGTAGTTACCAAGTCGTGGTCCGCGGGCGATCTGATCAGTACGGTGGGCTTCTTTCGGGCGTCTTTGCTGACTTCGACCACTACCGATCCGACCGAGGCCAGGCCGATCCTCCTGAGAATTTCTCCCTTGCGATCGACGGTGGAAACGGAATCGTCGGGACCGAGCTTGACTTTGACGTAGCGCTTATAATTGCGGTGCAGCCACTCCTTTACCTCTGAAAGACAAAGAACTCGTCGATTATCGTCCATTACTCGATTCCGGTATGATAGAGAAGCACTCACGCAACTTGTCGCAAGTTTTGCCCGCCTCGTCCCTCTTCAGCTTTATCTTCCTTCTCCTCTTGTTCTGTAGTTTAATGACGCCGTAACCCAGACCAGCGCAGACTGAAACCATCGTTAAACAGATTAAATAATAAAAAGCCAGAGAACGAGGTTCGAGAGAAAGACTTACTGATAGGAACGAAGGTAAGTGCCAAGCATGAGTATATATAAGCCACTTCGTTTCCGTGGAAGTAATCGTATCCTTCGATGGCGGAACAGGGCTCCAGCATCGACCCGTTCAGTTGAACCTTCTGAGGACACGGATCGCCTGAGGCAGAAAAAAAGTGTTATGGGTTGTTATGGGTCGGCCTTTGTCGACAGACGACAGTTTCTCACCTTCTTTCCACGAAAACATGTTCTTCTGAACGTGACCGGTACCGATGGAAGTCGATTCGATGACCACATCGTAAATTGTAGTTTTCTTGATTCTCTTTATTTCTTCTTTGGTGAAAAAGCTAGAAAGAAGAATTTCTATATTACTAAGAACTTCCGTCGTCGACAAATCGAATTAAGCTAACTGTTTAGGAAATCCTTATCTTATACTTTTGACATTCTGTTAAGAATGTATTTTTCTTAAGTGGTGGAATGAGAATATAAGAACCGTTTATATTTGCTAATTCGATACACAGTATCGATAGATAAGTAGGTAATAGGTTTGTAATTCTATAGGACTATATTAAATCGAATGAAATAAAATATTCGAGACTAAAAATGTCTCTCTCTTTGGTCAAGAAAACGCTACGCGAATGGTCGGCCAATTTCTTATTTTCAACGTTCTATGAAGAGAAAATTCTTTTCCAAAACTAGAAAAATCACCGAAATTTTCGAACAATTTTTGATTGAATCTCGTATTTTGATGGTGGAAAGGGAATTAAAAAGTCTTACCCGTTGCCAGAATTCTCGAACCAGAAACGATCCGAGTCTCGCAGACGTCGAAACTGTTCTTTGATGATGGTGCGAAAGAGAATCCCGGGTCTTCCGTCCGCTTCAGTTTCCAACATTCCTCCGACATACAGATCCAAGTCGTCGGGACTTTCGCCATATTTATCCTTCAGGATCTTCACCATCTGAAAAGTAAAAAAAAAAAAAAAATAACTCTAGTCCGAATCCTGCTATCCATTAAGATTCCCACCAAAATAATTACCTCGGGCTTTTTCGAAAAGAGTTGAGGGTTAATGTCTGACCAGTTCGTTATTCGAGGCAAGTGGAAACTGGAACGGACCGTGTTGTAGTCGGGCAGACCGTTGTCTCGACCTCTCATGATGTTAAGTGCAGCCAGGTCCCTACGAGAAAATTCCATGGGCCCGAAGAGTTGATCTGTAAAAAGAATAAAACTAATCAACATGCGCGGAAAAAACCGCAAAACATACTTTTTTGAGGGACTTTTACCTCTGACATCGTCACAGAGAACGTTATCTTCTCTTTCTGCTATCTGAGAAGCTAAACCCATTATTAGCTCTTCGATTCCCGATTCCAGTAGCACTTCCTGTGCGTTCAAACAGACGATATTAATTAAAAACTACAAAAACATACAATAAAGAATAGTCGAAAAAAAAACTTACTTCCGAATTCCACCAAGTAGCGCATAGTCTCACGGCCGGGTATCCGTTGGCAGTTGATTTGAAATTGCAGGCTTTATCTCTGTGCGAATTAAACATATGAGCAATGTGACGTGCGACCGATACTCGACATAATATATCTTACCTCCGGTATATTCCGGGGGGTATCATAGTGTGGCCGAAGCGGAAGGCGGCAGACTGGAACACGTGGTTCACTCCGGGATGAATATCCGGGTTGTATCCTGAGTTTAAAAAATTTGAATAATTGTTTTTGCGGTTTGGTTTAAAACGTTCGTTCAGACACAATAAAACGATGAATACCTGAATACGCTTCCATCTCTTCTCCTAGCAACATGGGTAGATATTCGTACATAATTATGTTCTGAAAAATTCGGACGTTTTACAAATAGGAGCGAAATAATTTAACTTAACATGGAAGAACACAACTAAAACCTGAAGAGTTGCGACGACCCAGCTTCTAGATTTCTGGAAAACCTCTTCGTCCGACCAGCGTGGATTCTGACGTTGGAAACGGCGAGCCAAAACGTTGTGCCAACGAAAAAAGAGAACGGCGAATGCCAAGAGAGACGGATTCTGATTGGTCCTGGGATCGCCCAACACTTAAAACGGTGGTTTGAATGAGAAAGAGGTTTCGCGTATAGGATAAAAGAGAAAGCGTTTGCTTACCGAACATTCTTTCGGGATTGAGCATTCCCAGATACCGAGAGGTGGGATAGTTGATCAGAGGAACCCTATCTTTATTCCTAGCGGGAAAGAGACTCGAGGAATCCGTTCGCAGAGTCCCGTTACGAAAACTTCTCATGTGATCGACCCAAGCTTCGCTGGTACTATACACGAAACTTCCATCTATCCAACTAGTCACCAGATTCATCTGCAAATTAGGCCGCAATTATTTCTTACACCGAGAATCTAGTAACAATTTTAATTAAGCCTACTTCATAATGGCAAAAATTTCCGCTGAAAACTCGACGGAAAATCGAGTGGAGTGTTATTTAATGGATAAAAATCGAGTGTAGGCTGAAAAGGAGTCGATATCCGACACAAAACGAGTTTAAAGGAAAGCATTCTCGGAAAACATCGCAACGCCAACAAGTCGATAAATTAATGTACTGTACATGGAATGTTCATACATATTAAATTTCCAAAAAGCCCTCTAAAAGAAACAAATCAAACAGTACTAGGACTGATCAAAAAGTATCCGACCTAAGGTCAGGAAAAAACACCTACGTATCCGTTAGATTCAAACACTAATCCCCTTAATCGCCTCTGAATCCTGAAATCTCTTTCCTTTGAGTGGAATCTTGAGTTGGGAAAGAGCCAAAAGTCAGCCGGAGCCACGTATGGAGAGCATGGAAGCTGCTGAGCAAAACCGTGTTTTGCAAGTAATGTTTGGATGAGATACGATTCGTGGGCCAGAACATTGTCGTGATAATGAACCAGTCACCAGACTGCCAGAGCTGTGGTCTCTTGCACTTTACAGCATCTCATAGGTAACATAAAACAGCCTGATAGCACTCTTTTGCCATAGGCTGTAAATGAGGGGCGTACTTATAAACTAGGTCCTGATGTCGAAAAAAACGATCAACGTGACCTTCACATTGCTGCGTGATTGACGTACAGTACCTTCTTCGGCCTGAAAATCACGGCATTTTCCACCGAGGTGATTGTGCCTTTGTCTCAGGATTATACCTGCAGACCCATGTCTCATTTCTGATTACAATTTTTATGAAATCAGGATCCATCACATTTTGCCATTTTCACTTAATCACTAATGCGACGATAACAACGTAAACACGCACTTATTATGCTAGGCTGCCTGACTAGTGACTGCAGGGTAGGACCGGCTCGCCAAAATTCACACACGCAGTAGAGTCCAAGGTCACAGACGACATAGTCTCTTTAGCTTGTAAATACTTACAAAGAAAAAAAATGAAGGTCGGATACTTTTTGATCAGACCTTGTAAATGTAGTATATTGCATATAGTGAACAATTTGTAAACAAGTGAATAAGCGTCAACTTGGGAATGGCATTTGATTTATCTTTTTTTGCTTCACTTTTTACACTTGGCTCGGAATATTGCCCTAAATACGTGTAGCAAAATTCCATAAAGTACAAATTGAAAGTATCAAATTGAAATATAGAATTATTTTATAGTTTATCAATTTTTCATATAACTTTTCACCGAGCTATTTAATGCACATAGCAAAAATTTAAAGCTTGAGGATTACGTTTAGAATCGATAGGGCATTCTATATCGTTATATTTCATGAAATATATTAAATTAAATTTTTTTCATTTACATAAAAGTACGAAAGTAACGTTTTCTCACGATTACAAGACAAATGATATTTTAACAAGAATTTTTAATAAATTTACATTCGCCTATATTATATTCCTTTCGACAATCATACAATATATAAATATCACCGGCAAATGCAGTTAAATAACCTTCGAATTTTCCTTTCATTAAGCCATTAATATAAATCAAAAAACAAGGAAGGGTCCAAAACTAATCTCGGCAAATAATTTTCATCGGCAATATTTCACTTAATTTATCATACCAGTATATAATAATCAAAATAAGATCTAAACGAAGTTCAACTGTTTTTCATCGATACCTGTCGTCGCTAATTTATTTTTCTTTTATTACATTATCAATGAAATCAAAAACCTTCACAATAAGCTTATCATTTAATTAAAAGAATTGTCGTAAATAAAATCTATAACGTTGACCAACGCTTGCATTCCTTTATATTTAAAAATCTTATCGTATTCAAATAATTAACTAATCTTACTTTCATAAGCTTCTCCAAGATCACAATTACTAATTTCTTTTTTCCAGATTTGTGGAAATAGTGTTTTAGTCACTCGCGAGGATGGGAAACGAACGAATTTATAGCAAAGTGTATAACCTAGTTTCAACAACATCAGACTAGAGGAGACCAAGGAAGAAATGAAGGGATCAGATCAAGGAAGACGTAATAAAAAGGGGAGAGGACTGGGATGGGTTTCGTTAGAGGAGACCGTAGAATGATAGGAAAGAATGGAGATGATTTGCCGTCCTGACCCAGTAAAAGTATGTTGGAACAGGCGAGGATGATGATGATGCCGTAGTCACTACGTGCGTCATTTCGCACTTCGCAACATCTATTGATTCTGTAATATCGACAGAAAACAAATCAGACAATAACCTTGAACCTCGGATAATCGAAGATTTATCTCTCTGAGTAAGTCAAATTGTCTCGTTGTACCCAAGAGCAATGTGTAAAAGCCATTTATTTTCTAGAAAATTCAACCAACTCTCAAAAAAACGACAGTATTAATTGCTATTATAGGCAATTCGGACGGAGAGAGTTTATGCAATATACGTAAGAAATAGATACACGCGATGTACTGTACTGTACATCAACCAAGTATTAGCGAGGTTGAGGCCGAAGTTTTAAACGCGAAACGTGTACGTCGAATGTTCGGCGCCGCTTTCCTGTAAGCCTAGAAGTTTGACAATGGCGTTTGGAATGTCGAGCATGATTCCACTGACTTTCCAAACACCATTGTCAAACTTCTACGCTTACAGGAAAGCGGCGCCGAACGTCCGACGTACACGTTTTCGCGTTTAAAACTTCGGCCTCAACCTGGCTATTAACTTATTTTTAACGCCTAGAACAATATACAGGGTGAACTTTAGAAAAGAGTAACTAAAGGATACTTCAGTTAAATTTCGATTAAATAACTTATCAGAATTAATATGAAGTCGTCAGGCAGAAAATTAATCCAGATCACTTTCGTCTATTGTAACGGCTGTTCTTAATTAAATACAGTAATTAGTTGGAAGACGTCGAAGTCCATTTACTTCGAAATTTTAAGTTTTCATTTACGTTTAAAACCGTTTAACACCAAACGAATGAAATACTTTTAAAAAATGAAGCATTACGAAGATTCGAGGCAAAATGTATAACGAAAATTCATTATTTTTAAACAGAATGTGGCTGTATCCAATCTAGGCTTTCCTCTTCCTGAAATGAATTTTACTATAAATCATTGGGCTCGATTTCGCGTCGACTTTCCTCCTTCTCACCTGACCGGTTACGTTAGGCTACGTACTGTACGGAGACTGCCGGAGGACGCGAATACCGGAGGACACCATTCGACCTTCACAGGACGACGACCGTCTCTTAAAGAAAACTTTCGCCCGGCCGTCCTTCAACGTAGAAAGTTCATCACGGCATTAAAGAGGCACAGGGACATCGATCCGGGTAAAGGTCTATTAATTAAGATGGGGGAGTTTAGAAGAAATAGGAAAAAAGATACGCACCTGTTGTCGAGGATTGTTAGGAGACTGTCCAGTCTCGGGGTCGTACAAGGACCTATAGAAAGGCATGGCTCGGTCGCCCGAACACTTCCTGTCGTAGGTCCTGTCGCACTTCTCTACCGGAACCGAGTGCATCTCTATAGGACATCCGGGTTCGCTGGCCATCAAGATTTCCGACGAGACCACCTGACCTACATCACACACACACACCAATTACCAGTGCCGGGACCGGAGAAGAAGTAAAAGGCTAAGGCGCTTACCGAAAAAGGCAAAGAAGGCTGTTAGGTTGCGGACCGACGGCAAACCGTCCTCTCCTTTCATCAGGCGTCCGCTGATCCAGCGAGGATTAGGTCTGTTTCTTCCTGCCATCTGATACACTCCGTCGGCGTAGGAGGGTGGCGTCCTTCTGCTCAGCCGACTCTCTTCAACCCATACAAATAATAAATTGACCTTTCATTACTATCACGCGCCATGCGCCACGCGCCGCTCGTCCTCGCCGGTAGCGTTACGCCCGTAGTCCCGTCTGTAGACGGCGACTCGACGCGTATCCGAGTGGCGCGTTAATCTCGTCGTCGACGAAAGATCAGGGAAGGAGAGAATATTCTCTCGACCAACGGAAGCAAAAGAACAAGGGTCGAAAGTTCCAGGCCAATTCCGGAAATGGAGACCATACCGTTTCTTCCCACAGACCGAAACGGGTGAAAAAGGCAATCATGCGCGTCAGAGGATTACGGCAAGTTACCAGCGGCAGTAGCAGCGCCAAATCCAACCTACCTGCAGTTCCCCAGTCGGGATGGGCCAGGTTGTTGTACCACCCGTCATATCTGCGCTTCTCCCAGTTGGCGTGGGTAGAGCTCCGACCTGCAAAAACGCCGTCTTTAAGGTCCGTCGAACACACATTAAACTTAAAAAAGGCATTTCCACGTTCGATACCGTCCTGGCATCGAAGGTAGAAATATACTCCGAAATTTTTCTAAATCATAAAAAATGGGAGAATTAGGGGAATACACGAAGAACCCGAAGTACGGCTAAAATTCGATTGCAAGCGCATCGAACGGACCAAAAGATTTTCGAGCGAATTTCTCCGAAAAGAGGAGGAAGAGGAGGAAACAATTAGCCAATCTGTGCACATTCGATCTTTCCGGACGTCCTTTCCGTCTCGGTGTCACGATAAAACCACTTTTAAAATATTTATATAAGTTACTTTTAAACGGGTCCGAATCGTTTCGATGTAAAATGACATTCCTAAGTTACGGGAAATGTCATCCCCTTGCCATGTCAACAACGATTTGTGTGTGTAGTAGAAAGTGGCCATCTCGGTGGCGGGGTCTAGCTCCCGCACACAATTTTTTGACCATAATTTTCAAAGTAACTTGACTTTTGCCGTCAGGAATTGACATCGAGGTCTGCGTTTTTAGTCGATCTGTTGCACATTTAACAAATTGTTCGTGTGATTCAGTTTATGGGTCAACTTTTCTTAAGGTTATTGGCTTTCATAAACTGCACGTTTTAATCGGCAAAATATTTTTTGTCAATTTGTTTATATAAATTTGTCTTTTTCTCTTCCATTTTTCTGGCTTCCTAAACTTTGCTCCTCCTGCGTCTTTTCCTCACATCATTAGATCAACTACCACTTATTTCGCGTGCAAAATTGGCAAAACTCTGCCAGTTTTGCAATTTAACTTTGTGGACTTTCCCGGCGTTTTTTAATAGAAATTTCGCCATAAAGAGCAATTAAGTTCCGACAGATTAGTCGCTACGCGTTTCATACCACGTAACGCGAAATGAGAGCGTCTAAAGAGACGTGTCTTTCGTAATTTTAAATTTAAATCCCGGGATGAAGTCTGTCCGTAC
Organism: Centruroides vittatus; assembly: GCF_030686945.1. Lineage (NCBI taxonomy): Eukaryota > Metazoa > Arthropoda > Arachnida > Scorpiones > Buthidae > Centruroides > Centruroides vittatus. The sequence goes on from NW_027120828.1 coordinate 630,235, forward strand.
GAACTCAGCCGAAGAATTTGGAAACTTTACGATCGGCGCCCCGTTTCACCCCTCCACAAACGGGTATGCGGGTGGTTGGGACCGGTACGGACGCGACCTTCGTTCGTACAAAGTGGTCGACCTCTTTTCCGGGAGTCGGACCCCGGCGACCGGCGTCGACCAAAGAGGTTAAAAGACCGGTCGCGTCGGTGCGTCGCTCGCTGCGAAACGACGGCGCGCCGCCCGCCGTTGCACTAAAAAATCGGTAAGTTTCTTTTCGCCCCGAGCCCCGGCCCAAGTTGACCGAAATGGCTTTGGCCGCCGACCGATCCCAGCCGATCTCGACAGCGGCGCCGTACCGTTTCCCTGCATTTTTACAGCCGCGCGGAGCCGAGAACGGGAAGAGTAGGAAGAGAGAAGTTCGACGAACCGGACCCGGGGTCGCCGTGTTCATCGAACCCGGGAAACGGCACGGCGGAGGATCGGCGCGAATCATCAGCGGCGCGTCGGGGGTGCGTGGGCGCGGAGGAAAGGCTTACCCGTCGACAGGCAGACCAAACACAACACCATAATGTTCCAAGCGTCTGTCTTCATCCCGATCGTCTTCGTCAGGCGTCGAGCTCCGAACCTGTTCTTGCTTTTCCCAGCTGGCCCGACCGGGCTTTGGCGGCCGTCGAATCCGGTCGCGACGCCCGACCGCGTGACGTCGCAGTCACGCGTCGACCGGGTAAACTTTTAATTGGCGAATGGGATTTGATGGCGGAGCGCCGTCGATCGGCGCTCGAATGCGCGGAGGCATCTCCGTTCTTTACGGTTTTTCTGACGTTTCCCAAGCATTTGCCTTTCCATATTCGATTCTTCCCTCGTAAATGAGCTTCGTAGGTGGAATCCGACTTCCTCTCATTATACCGTTAATTTTAATCGAATCGGAACTTTTCTCTTTTGGTCCCGATTTTTAAAATAGAGTTTTCCAGTTTCGACGTCGAGTGGCGCCAAAATCGTCATGTTTTGTTGACGTGTCTACCGTCGTAGAACGAAGGAATTCAATAAAAAGTTTCTTTTCATCAAGAAACGGCAGAATTGAGATGATTTTAAATTCTGTTGCAGAATTCAGCGTTAAGATTCCGCAAATAAAAACACGAGTTTCGTTTTTTAGAGGAATTTTGCAATTAATCGCGAATTAATTTCAAAACTCACAGTAAACGTTGCCAAAATTACTTCAGAAATTGCACGAATAAGAAGTGAAATCGTAGAAACGATCGAACGACTGCAATAAAATGAAAAAATTGCATCAACGACTTATAACTACTAGACCCCGAATCGGATAAAAGTTAATGTAGAAAGTAGCGCTGCCGTCTGAAACCAAAGAAATTACACTCTGCCTTAAACTGTCATGGCGGTCCAAAAAGCGCACATACCGTGGAAAGATTGTTGTTATGACTTATGGTAACTATTTCTGGCGTATTTGCTATTTATTTAGTTTCGACGATGCGGAAATTGCCATAAGAGTGCCACCGAGTTTCCGTTCAGTTAATTGTACGGCAAGATATAAAAAGGGAACCGGTATCACGTTTCACCTTAATGCCGAGTTGCTCTGATAGGCTACTATATCGTCAGTTGGCGATCAAAATCTCGTGTAACTCTTGAAGAAATTTTTTTGGAGAAACATTAAACTTCCTTCAGAAGTTCTTTATTACCCTATGTTGATTATTATTTTTATTTATGTATTTAAATAAGTTTGACTCGGGACTTACGAGAGTTTTATAGTTAATGGGAAACGTGTTTCGTTATCCACTAATTCTGTAATTCAAATATGAGCAAATGTTTGAGTTACGAGATTTTGATCGCCGACCGATGATATGGAATCCTTTTTTGTACGTAAAATGATCACACGACGGATAGTTTGTCGACAGTGTTTCCTAGAAGCACTACTTCGTTCGGTAGTTGACAGAGCGATACGCCGTGACAAATGGAAATCAAACAATAATAGTAGTGTTCTTTATCTTCGGCACTTTGAACCTGACTGTTTCTACACACAGAACGGATACACCTATTTTCATGAAACATCGGCGTCGTTATTCTCGATCGCAATTTATGATCACGGTTTGTTCCGAATTATGGAATTTATCATTATAATTAGCCAGAAACTTAGAAATATGGTTTTTACATTCTCACAATTTTTACATACACATATTAGAAATGATTAATGAACATGGGTTAAACTCTCTTAACGAAAGCGTAACAATATTTGTCCTATTTATTGAAATGTTTATATTAATTTAGGCAATCTTATCTTTTCTATCTCGCATAATATCTCGTATTTGTGAAAACTTATTTTAACTTTTACGTTGCTATATTGTACTAAATTTAATACAGTAATTAAAAACAAATAAACTAATTTAGAATATTCTAGAAGAATAAATCTACCCGTATTTTCACGATAAGTAGAGTTGAAGGTTCGAATACCGCTTCGGATTGACTTTTTCTTCCAGAACATTCTAAATTAATTTATTTATTTTTAATTATTAAATTTAATAAAAGATGGCAATTTAACCGCCTACCTTTAGTCCAAATAACGTTATATGTTTATCATTAATTAGCCATATTATAATTCAATCAGAAATCCGGTGATATTGTTGATTGGCTAGTATTTTTGGAGTCTGTAGATGTGATAATTCCTAGAAATAACGGCGTTTGAACCGGTTATATATTGAGATTTATCCAGTGATATTGTTTAATTGTGATTTTATTATGAAATCGTTTCACTCATAGCAGTTTTTCAACCTTTTCCTAATAACAGCACCCTAACTTCGTACTTTTTTTGTATGGCATTCATACTTCTTTATTTACTTTAATACATTTTATAAATAATAAGTTTAAATTGTATAGCCTACAAAGATATTAAATAATTTAGAGTTTTATTTACGTATCAATATAAAATAACTTTTAAAAAGACATGTACAGCTTTCTGGTCAGCTTGCTCATCACCATATTTCGCGGAATCTTGCACTCCTGAAGTGTCATTCGTACTCTAATGGCCGCGTCATTCCAGTTAAAAATCTCGCTCTCTCTCTACGACTTCGCTTCTCAGATGTGCAACTTTCGCAGAAATATTTTACTGCCATTGCTGTATGTCCTTTGAAATTTTTTTATTTCCCATGTGAGATAGAGAGTTTTTTACATCTCATCTTTTTACGAACATAATTTAAAGATCATTATATTACAAAAACTTTTATGTTGGCTATCTGCAGTATACCCATGCTTAGCATAAACGCAAAATTAAAGTAACGATTTTTCTAACAAGTAAGCAATTATTTATAATTATTACAAATTCTATAGTTTGCAAATATAGTTCTTTTGTTGGACCTTAACGTAAAATACTGCAACGGAGTATAAATATTTCCACTTCTGTCACCAATTGAGAAAGGTAAGAAGATGCCACGAGATACCACAGGAGAGTTCGTCGTCGCTACTTATAAAACAAAAAAGACGGCGAATAGAGGGAAGGTCCACCAGTGGCCAAGCTGTTCCGTTTCCAGAACACTGGGAATTCGGTTGGAGTTTACGCCTCGCCACGTGGAGTTTTTCGGGTTTTTTCCAACGCCTGAATAGCCTGTACGCCTGAATAGGGGCCAGTTACCCTTAAAAGACTCCCGGAAGACATTATTTTCTGCTCAATGCGTATGACCAAGCAGTAAGCTTCGGCCGGCTCATCGGATACTAAGTGAGGTGAGAAAGGAGAGTGGAAGGAAGAGATTCCGACCGAAGCTTTTTAATATTAGATGCAACGACAATTTTCAGAACACGGAAAGGGTTTCGTGGGAAAACGACGATGACAAAGAAATGAGGATATTTCAACCGCGAGACTCCCGTGTTGGTTGGCGGATAGAAGCGTGGCTAGGCGGAAACGATCGTCTAGATTTTATTCCACCGTCGGTCTCTTCGCCTACGATTTTTTACTAGATGGGAGGCGTTCTGGCGGAAAGCCTTTACAGCAACATGCCATCAATTAGCTTGAAGCTTTCTGGAGAGGATGGAAAACTTTTGCGTCATCTAGCAAAAAAAAATTCAGCGCCGAAACGAAGAAGACTTCGAAAGGTCGATCTGAAAAACGGAAATGATCTTGCCACTTTTTTTCATTTAAAGGCCCCTAACCCGGAATCGCGCCTAACTTTCAGCGCTCTTTTAACTTTCCATCCTTTCCCCACTCGGCTTGACGCCTACTTTTAATATTAATGTTTTTCTCTCACCACTAATGTTCTTCTGCCACTGTTTATTAGACAATACTATGGAAAAGCACTAACTTTACGTGCACACGTGAAGCGGAAGTCTTAACGGTCTAATCCGATAAAGGGAATATCCCGACGCGAGTGAGTGAAAGAAATCTGTCTATAAAAACCCCATTTCACAAAAGAAGAGATTTCGAGTATACTATGGATAAAAGACACTTTTATTATTCTTTGATCCGGTTATTTTTTCCATCCGAATTGTCGGAATTTTCCGCGGAAATTCCTTCGTCAAAGTTACGAGAAAGAGCCTGTTGTAGGACGTTCTCTTTCTTCGGAATGGGATAGGCGGTCCATCTCCTCTTCTTTCGGCGAAGACTAATTTTCGACGTCCAGATTCCGGCCTTCTCGGGAAATAAAACGTCCAATCGGTCCACCGATGCGAACTTTCGGGTCGCCGTCGGAGAAGCTCGGTGTGCACGGTAGCGGGAGCGAAACTGAGTCCGTCGGAAACACCCGGGGGATCCGGAAGGTGTTGCGGCGGCCGAAGACCTCTCGCTGGAACTCCGCTCTTCGCCGCTTCGAAGTTCTTCTACACGACCGCTCGTCGGATTTCCGGAAATCCCGACTGGGACGACGGCCTTAGTCTCGAACGAAGAAGGAGGACGAGACATACCTCCTGAAGAATCCGGACGACAGGGCGTGACTGATAGAAGAGGCAGACTTGCCCAGGCGGTGTCGGACAGAAGCGTTTTCTTGGCAGTGGGAACAGCCACTCTTGTTCTTCCTGTTAAAATTATAGTCGAAATTTAAAATCGACTCTAAAAAAAAGGGGGAAAAAGAGAAGAAAGCACTTTACCTGTAGCCGGAGTACACGGGGCAGAAAAAGCTGTTCCGGAACGTCCCGCTCTGCCGGAAATGCCACCACCCCTTCGTCCTGTCCAACCAAAGTAAAAACAAAAAGATTAGAAAAATTTTCCTTTTCGTAATGTCATCGTCATCCATCCATCAGAGAAATTTTCGCTCTCGGAAGAACTAGAGAGCCAATTATCTATCGCTATTACAATGCTTCGGGAGACAGTTTGTCTAGTGTTAATGAGCTCGTTTTCATATCGCCAATGACACTGTTCGTTTCATATAAAACGAACTGCCATTGGCTTGCTTACTTAGCTGCAACCCAACATACTACATTTTCGAAAGGGATACCGTAACTTCAACGCATCGATCTTTCTTGAGAAAGACACTCGATGTCTTTCCGCTAAAGTACTAATCCAACAATAAAATGAATAGTTTCATGTGAGTATCGAAGAATTTTAATATTGAAAGAAACGATTTTGGAAAGAAAACCCTTCAGAATTTTTAAAAATGTAAGATAATTTGTTATTTATTCCAAGCCTGCAATAGCTTTCTAAAATACAGTAGAGCATCGATTATCCGACCCCGATTAACCGATTTATCGGTTAACCGACCGCGTTCTAGTCGGCAAATTCAAATGTCCGCTAGTGATGTGGCGCTACAATATTTGGTTATGTCTTGGCTACTTTAATATTATTTTTGTTAAATTTTTGCATGTTTTAGCTGGCAGCACTGGCTCGACCATGAGAGGGAGGCCAGTATTTAAACCAGGCCTAATACACTATACTAATAATGTCTTTTTTCATACTTTTCGGTTATCCGACTTTTCAGTTATCCGACCAACCCCAGTCCCCAATTAAGTCGGATAATCGATGCTCTACTGTAGGTATATAATGAAATGGGAGAATATTGCGTTAATAAAAATGTTCTTTGTTTTGTCCAAACCGTGTCTTCTTTTTCTTCAATATATTCATTAAAACTGTTAAGTACTTTATTGTTATTTCTTTCAGCTAATCGTATAACAAATTTTTCGTTTCTCTAAAATTCTTGGTTTTCTTAATCGAGAGTCACGGCGGTGACTCCGCGCCAAGTAAAAAAGTCACAGACTGATTATATAACATAGGAATCACAGTTGCTGTTTTCGGGGTTCGATTTCTTCGCCCCCCAAACACCTGAAGTATTTCTGAATATCTCTTTCGAAAGATAACTGTTTTCTTAAGTAGTACGCAAAATTTAACGATTTTCTATGAAGGGGTTATCCAGATATAAGCAATTGAAGAGTGAAAAAAATCCGAAAAAAAGCTATATTTTCTTTCATTGATCCGGCATTGCAGACGTTCTTAGAGAAAAAAAACTGCTAGTACCAGTAAGCTCAAATATTAAATTTAAGTTTTTCTGGTTATCAGTGAGGTGCTGACAAAACTTCCGAACGATAGGTCAAACAAAGTTCACGGGGATTTCCATAAAGATATTTTACTTTTATTGCTTAGTTTTATGCTTTTAAGAATAAAATTGCATTCAAGATGTTATCCAGAATAACAGGAGTTGAAATTTATGCAAATGAAAACTTTTTGTAACGATTTTACTAATAGTGTATTGAAAGCGTTCGGTCGCTGCTGTTGCAGATCGCCGACGGAACTGTACAGTACGTAGATCTTGATGTATTAATAATAACACAATCATTAACCAAAATCAATTGATATCCAAACAAAAACATTCAAGATGTAAACATTTCATCAAGTAAAAACGTATGACGATTTAGATGACAATCAAATTTTTTCTTTGGTAAAGATAAGTTTGGCGTTGAGAAGCGGTGCCTACTAGATTTTTACCTACATTAATGTTCCTTTATGTTTTAATTTCGCTTTGAAGCGCCAAACTTTATGATGTAAAAGTCCTCTTTGTACCCACAGGGCATAATTAAAAAATTAGAGCTACAACTTTATACATCTGTCTACATTGATAATTTGAATTTCATATGATTAAAAGCTTCATAAACTGTGATTTTCAGTTTTAAGGAGTGTTTAAATAATTTTTTTATTCATATTTTAGTCTATCTATATATATAATCGAGACGAGTTGATAATAATAATAATGATAATAATAATAATACTAAGCATAAACAACATCATCCTAAATCCGCCACAAAAAGATTAACTTTTCCACGTAAAAATGGCGGACGTGGCCTGATTGACATAGTTAACCTTCACCACAAACAAATACAGTCACTGCGAGAGTTTTTCTATAAAAAACAAGAAACATCACAATTACATAAAGCAGTAACTCTAGCAGACTCGAATAACACACCATTAAACTTACACTCACATCATATGGACACAACACAACATATAAAAAGCATAGACACCATTAAGCAATCGTGGGCTCGAAAGGCACTCCATGGCAGGCATCCTTACGATCTGGCCCAGGATTTTGTTGACAAAACTGCGTCAAACAGCTGGTTAGCTCAGGGATGCCTCTTTGGGGAGACGGAAGGATTCATGTTTGCCATACAAGATCAGGTCATAAATACTAAAAACTACAGAAAACACATACTCAAAGATTCAACACTCACGAATGACACATGCAGAAAATGTCTCATCATGCCAGAAACTATACAACACATCACTTCCGGTTGCGAGCTCTTGACACAGTCAAATTATTTACATAGACACAATCAAGTAGCAAATATAATAAACCAACATTTTGCAAAGAAACACAAATTAGTAGACATCCACGAACCATACTACAAGTATATTCCACAGACAGTATTGGAAAACAACACGCACAAAATGTACTATGACAGAGCCATAATCACAGATAAAACAATTTACCACAACAGACCAGACATCACACTCATTGACAAACACAATAAAATCACATACATTATAGACATAGCCATTCCAAACACTCACAATATACAAAACGCATGCACTGAAAAAATTAGCAAGTACACAGAACTCGCCCAGGAAATAAGGCATCTGTGGAGGATGGATAGAGTGCTTATTGTACCTGTTGTTCTCTCCTCTACAGGTGTCATACCACACACACTACACAAAAGCCTGGGCACATTACAATTGAATAGAAACACATACATCACACTACAGAAGGCCATTATATTGAATACATGTCATATTGTGAGAAAATTCCTGAATACAGACACACACACTGATACACTTCTTTAATTTCTGTTTTGGTTACTATTCCTTGACTTTGGTCCGGCATGGTACACAGCCACCGGTGTTAACCGAGTATATCTCACTTAACCCAACATAATAATTATCAGTGCAGAGCCCAAAGGGTAAGGAGTTGAAAGTTGAAATTTGGTACACAGTTAGGGTACGTCACGAGTACGCACACTAAGAAGGAATTTTTCGAAATTCCTCCCCACGGGGGAGAGGGACAGGATTAAGTCTTAACACTTCCATCAACAATGGAAGTGTTAAGTAACGATGGAAGTGTCAACAATGGAAGTGTTACGTAACAATGAAATTGTTAAGAGAAAGTGACGTGCAAGACGCAGATGCAGTTTTTTTCGTTTTTGCAAGAAATCGAATATATTTTTAGACCCATCTAAAAATTCTCTAATTAGTCTAGAAACAGGGGGACCCAATTCTTGCATTTTGTGAAAACGGGTAAGGTTAACTATAACGTAATAATCTTAATCTTTGCTACCGTTACTTTTGCCCGAGCAACGCCGGGCCTACCTGCTAGTTAAAAGATATTTACAATAGACTTTAACAATGACACTTTATTATTGTAAACTAAACAAAGATTTTAATTATGAAGCAAAAGTGAGCATCCAAAGAATCACGACAATGAATCGCAAGAGTATCTTCATAGCTATGATTTTATCACTCCTTATAACAGCAAGCACCTTATGGATGATCCGTAAAAATTTGAAAATCCGAGGATTTCGCGCCTGCTTCAAGCATAAATTATCTTCTTCTGTTTACAAATCTTGCTTGAAGGTAACAAATGGCCAATACAAATGTGAAAAATGGTATCAATTCGGTAAATGCGATCTTCTGGAAGAAACGATGAAATCACTGAATAAGGCCACGGCTTTTGAGTGGATGATGATGAAGTTTTCAGAGATGAAATCTTTGTTTCGAGAACTATTCCTGAAAGCTAAGAGTTATTGGCATCGAGAAGTTTTTCCCTACGACTCTTTTATCAACATCTTCATATTATTATATATAAATGATTACTATTTATTATTAGAAGCGAACATTTTCATGTTTTTATTTATACAGAGTATCATTTCTATGTATAATATCTTACGACTATTTATTGTTTAATCAACAATTCACAAACTTTCGAAATGGCCAAGACATCAGTAAAAATAGTCAATATTAAATGTTCAATATTGGTCGGATCTTAATATTTAAAATTTTGTGATTTAATTCGTCTTTGTACAAAATTCTGCAGCAAATAAAGCAATTGTTATCTTACGTCAACAAAACAGAAAGTGTTATTTTATTCGTTAGCTCCCTGGAGCAAGTAGATTCGGTGCACCCCCTTGATCCTCGGAAGAGGTCTGGCAAAATTTATTTTGAACATTTAATTTAAAAACATATATCTAATTATTTCGATTTAAAACCTTACTTAATAACAGTTTATTTGAGAGCATTTCAACAGCAGGACATTCAATTTAATAAATACAAATATAATAATAAAACAAAATATAATTCTTTAAATACGGAGTACCTAATAATATTTACTACATATTAGGTCTATATAAACTGTATTGACAACATGTATGCAAGTTTAATTTCATAACAAATATATAATAATACATAAAAAAAAAACTTTAAAATTGTTGTTTTTCCGCTTTTTCATTTGCAAATCGGTCAATCACTTTCTCCAGAACAAGTTGACAAGTTATTGTTTTCTCAATTGATACAGTAGCCAGAGCTAAGACGGTGTTGTGACATGCTGCTTCTTAAGTTTTGATTAATTTTAGTTTTGAAAAGCTTCGTTCTGCTGTCGGTCGTCGCCGGTAAGGTTAAAAAAAAAGGAGGCATGCTGCAATAATGTCGGAGAGACTACTTGAGGCTGCGGTGTGAATTAAAAGTAGTTCGGCGACTTCGCGTATAGAAGTAATTTCTTTTACCTGAGTATAAAAATACATTCCAAATCGAAGCAGTTGAGGTCCAAAACTAGGCGAAATGTCAGAGGAATATGCCGATTGCAACAATACTGATCCTTCCATCATATATTTATCAGATGACGCGACAAGATATGCAAGTGATAAACACTTAAAAAGTGTACTTAATTGTCGAGCGGATTCAAATCTAATAGTTAATTGATTAATTATTAAATCCAAACATTTTTATAAATATTTTTCAAGTTTTTATTTCGCCCTTTCTGACTTAGTGCCCTCACGATTCACGCCCCTAGAACAGTTTGCTCCAACTGCTCCACGGTAGCTATGCCTCTGATCAAGACCCAAGACGATGACGTACTGTACTGTACAGTTCGGTCGGCACTCGGCGACACCACTGCCTCCGACCGAACGCTTTCGATACGCCACTAGTAAAATCGTTATAAAAGTTTAATTTGCATAAATTTCAGCTTTTGTTATTCTGGATAACATTTTGAATGCAATTTTATTCTTACAAGCATAAAATTAAGCAATAAAAATAAAATAGCTCTATGTAAAACCCTTGTAAACTTTGACCTAGCGATCCCTTTTATTTCTTTTCCGGAAGTTTCGCCAGGACCAATCGACCCAAGCTATTGTAAAACCCCTTTATTGAGACCGAAAATAAGCGCTTATTTAGAGAGAGTTTTACTGTATGTATATATATATTAACTCTGCATGATATGCCTGGAAAGAAATCTGGTTTTTAGCTCTAATTTCAATAAATGATGTAAAAGCAAAATGTCCGTCTATTAATTGTTATAATTATGCACCAATTATAAAATATTCGATAAATAAATAGAATTTAAGAAATTAATATAAAATAAAGACGAAGACAATTGGTCTTAAGCAATTATATGGGCTATTTTATTTTAGATTTATTTCCAAATTTATTTTTTCAAATAATTTCCAAAAACGTTTTAAATCGAACAAACAAGAGATTAAAAATTTCCCTTAGAAATTTGTAGATAGAAAAAGTCCAGCAACGAATTGCGTATCTTTCCCGGCTGTTCTGAGATTCTATTTAAAAAACTACTTTTATATTATTAATCACAATAAATAAAAAAAACTGTGTGTGGCACCATCTGTTATGATATTTTATTAAAAATTTTTTAAATATTTTTAATTATTACAAAATGCCAAAAAGCTTAATTTTGAGGGTAGAAAAAAGAGTCGATGATGTTTCTCGCTCTCGTTAAGTACAGTACGACTACACCGACGCCAGCGATCGCGTGGAGATGAAGTCACATGTTCATGTCGAATTCGTCACGGAGTAGCAGGGCCGGATTATCGAATAGGCAAAGTAGACAAATGTCTAGGGCTCGTAATTCGGAGGGGCCCAGCTTCAGTGCAGAAGATTTCTCCGTTTCAAAACGAGTTAAAAATTATGCAAGAAATTCGATAGGACAGAAAAGGCTGTATTTGACAATTCCTACTAAGCTCCGCTCGACTAGCCATTACCTAAAAAAAAAAAAACAAAAAAAAAGGTCAACAGCCACCCGTGCGTCAGAAGTAATGTACGCTACGGGATCTCTCTCACCATCTAGAAATATTCCTAGGGCCGCTTCTCGTAGTAGTACTGATGTATGGTTATGATTTATTTTCTAAATCTAAACTTATACGTCGCGACATCGCATATTCGATATAGCGTTCAAGTTGCTCGAGTGCGAAGATATTACAATTCAATAGTGTTTTATAAAAGAGTTAAAAAGGGTGACACTACGGTGTGACTTGGGGTGACACCACGATATACGCACCGGGTGTCACCCATGCTAGCTACTCTAATGTCACATTATATAAGATTTGTTTAGAAGCAACTTATTTAAATGGAGGCCCAATTTAAATTTTGTCTAGGGCCCGCTAGAGGCTTAATCCGGCGCTGCGGAGTAGCGTGAATTATTGCACTGTATATAAGTAAAAATCAAAATGGTTGGACTACGACACTTACTACTAGCAAAGAAAAAGTTTTTTAATTGGGATTACTTCTTAATGAACGCATAAAACGAAAACAAAATTACCTCTGGAAACAGCGAAAGGATAAAGAACTTTATTATAGTTTGTTAATAAAACAGAATTTATATGACTGAATATCTATAGTTTTAAAAAATTACTTTTATAGCCTATATACAGTAGCAGTAGACGAAAGATGTGAGATGAAATCTTCTACTCGTGCCAAGGCGCAGTACTCAGCGAGAAGAGGTGAGACGCGATAAATATCAAACACTGTCAAATATTTGCGAGAGCAAGAAATTCGTTCTCGAGATGTCTCGCTTCTCGATCGTGCATAATTTTTCTTGAGAACTATATCGCTCGCTACTACATTTGCGTCTGCACAGTCATACCCTAAGGTGAATACTCGGCATTCGGAGAATAGCGAATGTGTGGACGCGACCTTATGCTCGAGTTTTTTTTTTGTTTTTTTTTCTTTTTTCACTGTGAAAGCATCTATTGCGCTACGCTTTTTTCGGTTTATTTTCGATATTTTTGATTATAGGAAGTATATAGTGTATATAATCCCTGCCTATTAATTATGGCATCCAAGAAGCGTGTGGAAGCAAGGAAGCTTAAGAGGAAAGTGTAATATCGACAATTGAGGTAAAAAAGAACTTACCGCGAAGAATGAAAGCGGTACAGTACACATGCAATGGATCTGGGACCACGTTTAAGATGTCGAATTCGACTGTGCGTGACCAGTAAATGCAATTTTCATTTCATTATACACTATTTAAGTATTTTATTTTTTGTTTTGTGTTTTAATTTATTTGTTGTTTTGAAACCGTGTTGTACTAAATTTTTGAGAGTATTAAACACAAGATCGTGTTATTAATCAATCACGTGGCTTCTTTTCCATCTTTACTTAGAAGCCACGTGATTGATTAATAACACGATCTTGTGTTTAATAATCTCAAAAATTTTAATTTATTATTTAGGGCAGTTAATTGTGCCTATTTTCTGTTTTAAGTTTATGGTAATGGATATCGTAATCGGAGAATGGATTAATTCACTTTCCACTATTTCTAATAGGAAAAATTGGTGCTCCTCCTGTTTTTTTTCGCTTTAAGTAATCATGTTTCTGATCTTGTTTCCTTGTTTTCATAATATCTTGGACGCAGTTAGAGAAAAAACTCGTTATATTCCGTCTTATATTGTTTGATTGTACAGTACGGTACTTTGAATTACTGATTCGATCAATTTAAAAAAATGGCGAACAAACAAACGAGCAACTATTTATTGTGGCATCGTCACAATGCCAGGCTGCAATTTTTAATCATATTTTTATTCAATTTAAAATGTATGCTCTCCACCTCAAATCAGTAGTGTCTTGCCCCTGTACAATATACTTTTTCTGTATGTAACATAGCATCATAGTTCATCTATCTAACTCCTTTCAGAGAAAAATTTTTAAATTGCAATAACCTAATTTGCGGTTTTTTCCGGGAGTTCGTATATAGTTAATCGAGGTCTCCTGCCTCTAATCTTTCTATATCTGGTCCCGAATCTCATCTATCTAATTCCGTTTTCTTGAGATTAAGGAAGGACAGCCCGGCAGGCAAACGAATGGACGACAGTGGGAATTTATAGGTCTACAATTTTTTTCAAATTGCAGCATAAAGTCGTACGAAGTTTCAATGTATCGTCCAGAATATTTTTCGTTAAATGATTAGTAATTTAAAGTTCTCAAATGGAGTTGGTTATTGGGCTGCAATTTGGAAAAACTGTACACCTATAAATTCCCATTGTCGTCCATTCGTTTGCCTGCCGGTCTGTCCTTCCTTAATCTCAAGAAAACGGAATTAGATAAATGTCCGCCTGTCAGTCCTTCCTTAATCTCGAGAACGAGTTAGATAGATGAAAGTCAAGACCAGATATGAAAATCTTAGGTGCAGGAGGCGCCAATTAAATTAACTATATAAGAACTTTCGATGCAAACCGGGTCACGTTATTTCAATTCAAATATTTTTCCCCAAAAGGAGTTAGATAGATAAGCGGCACGACTCTATTGCTAGCAGGAAAGTGTGATATACAGGGACAATGGGACGACGGGAGGAATTTAATAACGTTTTTCAATTTGGGAGGCGGAGGGTGGAACTCCACGAAGGCGTTTCCCATTAGCGAAGCCATCTGAGGCCTGTGGAGAGAGCCTCGTTCATTCGAAAATTCATCCACAAAGGCTGTGTACGTGGGTCTATATACGCATATGTAATTCGTTATTTAATTGACGTCAACGTTTCAAAATAATTTCCCTCGGTCGACACGGGATGCGTATTTCTTATTAAAAATTCCTCACAAGTCATTACGCTATTTAAAATTAAAATTCACTAGACCTAATTAATTATAAACTGTGTCAATTTGCTGTAATTGACACAGTTCGTAATTATTACGGAATTTATTTTCTTAACTCTGCAATGTAACGTATATATGGTTACGGGTCAATAAAGATTTGTATTTGTCTTGTAAGGTGAGAGATTTCGACAAATGAAAGCGTTTTCGTCTTTTCACTTTCGCCATTCTTCCCTAACGTAACGGCTCGGTTTCTTTGCACGGCTTTAGGATCATTCGAAAGCCTCTAATATTATTAAATCAACGTCTTTCACACTTCATTAATAACATTTTATCATCTGGAGGCGGGTGGGAATAATCACCCATAATCGGAGTGGACCGGAAGTTAAATGAGACGAACTATCTGGTGTTGAGGATTGTTAACCACCAGCAAAAAGCAGCTTGTACTGTACATGGAGATCAACAGTAAATCGAGAGGCGACCATCCCACCCACTTAAGAGTAAACACAACCCCCACAGGGGCGTGTCTTCAGCCATTTCTCAGTGAACAGATAGTAGACGCTACTAAATATCATTTCATTTGGTTTATGAACTTGTAAACGACGTAGATTTGAAAATTGATCAAGTGAACGGGACGACTCCCGTTTTAATTAAGTGTAACGTCATTTATTAGATATTTTCGTCATCAAATAGCGAGTTCAATTTTAATAGCAAAGAATTGGAAATCCGATGTGGAAAATAAAATCATTTTCGTTGGTTATAAATGAAAACGGTAAAAGAAGCGCTTTAAGTATTTTGGAGTTTTAACAGTAAATTTATTATTAAACAGTAAATATATTCGTTTTATCTAGACTCCAAGCTCGGAGGAGATTAGCTTTAGAAGGCGAACGGTGTAGAAGGCAGAGATGTAAGGAAAAATCTTTAATTGTTTTAACATTGGCTCTCTAAAGGATCGAGAAACCAATGTAGGTTCTATATAAAAGCTACATAAATGAGTTTATTAAGTTTTTAAACGATTTCATTAAATCTATACTTTAATTTAGAACCGTATATGATATTTGTCAGTTTTGATGTACTGTATAGTACACAGCGAGGAAAGAAACTGTAGCATTTGTTTGCTAAAGACAAATAAAAAAACATATAAAAATAAACAAATATACACCAAAGCTAGATACTGGCACTGGGTTATATTTGTATTGACATGTTGTATCATACGTATGCACTATATTGTACAGTACACAATTTCTGAAACCTCAGCATCACTCAACTTACCAGGACCTTCTACTGTATATGTGAAGCATAAGTTCATTTAATTTAATGAGTATAGATTTTATGTGTGCTTGCTTGGACTGCTGTAGGGAATTTCTAACATCTCCTAGGTGTTCTAGATTAAAGATGGCTTATTAAAAGTAAGAAGAAAATAAAAAGGTTTAACGAGTAAGATCTATTGGTTGTGTCTTAGCGCAGCTTGCTTGACTCGTGGTTTGTTCCGTGACATCGAGAATAAGGATATTTCTGGAAAATCTGGGCTTTTAACAAAAATGCGCTTTTGTTGCGGGATTAAACTCTAACGATTAATTCAATGTTGGCAAGGTCAAGTTTAAATCATTCCAAATCGTTTGTTTAAACATTTATCGTTTTTTTCGAAATGGCTAATTGTAGTTGAAGCATTTTTTAAAGATACTTGATGATTTCCAATCGAAAGAAGCCGAATCCAAACTGTCCCATCATTATGTCATTAACACTAACAGGAAGATTTTATTTGTCTTCGTATAATCGTATCTAAGAAAAATTAAAACATACAGGTTACATTGAAAATAACTTTACAAATTTACACAGTAAAACACAAGATGAACACTAGAAATTAAACAATTTAGTCGTTACGCATCAGAGAAACGAAAAAAAGTATTTTTTATTTGTTATAGTACACTACCTCGCTATAATAAAGCCCGTCTTACAATACGGTCCAGTATGTCTATCATCGTGAATAAATACTGCTAATGACAAATGACAACATTTTTCGGTACTTTAATTCTCTCGCTTCAATTTTCAACAGTCACGAACTTTAGCAAGTAACTTACGTTTAAAACTTTCTACCTTCGTTCCAAAGGAAAAACTATCTAGCCACCCCTATATCTCCCCACTTCCTCGACCTTTAACCATCAAAATTTACTAGCATCAATCTCCCTAATATACAAACCTCCCTGCAAAATTTCAGAAATTTTCAACAAAAGACACAGCAGTTATCAAGCTCCAAAGTGGATAAACAAAGTCGTGGCCCCCCACATACAGGAAAAACAACCCCGAATTTTTTTTGCATTTCTCGACTTTTCAAGGTCCATTATGTCCAAAAGTGTAAAAACCTTGGAGAGGGTGATTTTTTGACCGATTGTCACACTTTCCATCTATTATATATATAACAGCAGGGACTCATACAATGAAATGCCGATTGACACATTTTATTGTAGGGAACCAAGCGATTTTTAATTGTCATCCATGCGTACGCAATATTTCGCATTTATTGCTTTAAGTTTGAATTTTTTCCCTTAAACTCACTTGTAAATTAGTTATTGATTATTGAAATCAGGAGAAAAAGGCAATTAGTCAGAAAGAACGATGAAAAATTCGAAAGACACTAGTAAAACGAATTTAAATAACGACTGTGTCTTCCTGAAAACGGTTCTATTTGCCCAATAGCGAGGTTCGAACGCTTTGCATCTGTTTTATATATGAAAAAATGAATGGAAAATTCCCAAAATGAATGCAATGTAATTCTCAAATTCTTTGAAAAGTGATAAACACCTCGTTTGTCACAAGAGCGTGATTTTCTCTCAAGAAGGTCAAAACATTCGATTTATATCAACTAACTAACTAATTTCTTAATTCACTACATTCATAGACTTTAAACAGATTACTTTCTACTTATACTAGCTTCCTTTATCATCATGAAAGTAAATAATAAACAAGTGTAACTCCAACTACATTATAAAACGTTATGGCTTCCAAATACTACATACAGCTTAAGGAACTGCCGTCTCGTCTCGCACGGATGTAGTTACTTCAATATAAAGACTGCTTAAACAAATATATTCTTACAGAAATACAATTGTTTTATATAAGAATAATTGTTATTCGAAAATACAAAGGAAAAAAAAACCTGTCCTGGCTCCTGGTTGTGGGAGTCCTTAATTTGGTTTCGACTCTTCGGTCTATTTCTACCTCTTCCAACTCTTTCGGCCTTTTACCCTCGGCAGGGCCTTCGAGAGTTTGTACAGAAAAATGGTAGTTGAGTCGGCCCATTTTTGTCACTTTTCCAACAAATGAAATGCGTAGAATGCTTCTTTATTAATAAAACGCAATCCTAAAAATTTTATTTTTTGTTAGTAAAATTAACATCAATTTATAGGTATAGGAGTCACTATGGGCCCTTCAGTTTCTTCCGTGCACAAGAAAAAATTCCTAGTTCTCTCCTCTTTTTCGACGTCCCTGACCCTCGGTTGTCCTTAGTTTCCTAACCGGAAGTCGATAAGGAAATATTATTCAAATTAAGTTCGGGCGTCGTTCAAAGTACCAAAAGAAAGTTACTAGACCGTAACACGAACTCTTATCCGGGTCGAAACAGAACTTGAACCAAATAATTGCGATAGAAAAAGCAGTTCGGTCGGAAAAGACACCGGTATCACTTAATTAAGTTACTTTTAAAGAAGAGTAGTCCGATCGCTCCCCCCAAACCGGATACGGCGGGTCATTCTGGTGACGCAAAAGGAAAAAGAACCACTTACCGTTATCCACTGGGACGTACTCGCACATAATTTCGCGGTATCCCTGTCTAAAAGAGGGACTGCGGAGGGCATAGATGACAGGGTTGCAGGCGGAATTCAAGTAACCACACCAATAAGCCTATGGAGAAAAATACTATTTAGTAATTTATATTTAATTACATTTCCCGGATTAAGCTTAGGAATAAAAGTCTCCGAAGTCCGTTTGGCAAAATAATTAGGGAAATAACGGAGAAATTTCCCGCGGGATGCCGTTAGAGGCGGTTACCTTTCTCTACCAGCTTCCAACGAGAGCTTACTCTCTCGAGAGGGGGAGCGTCATCCGTTTTCCGCCTCCATATTTAGTTACGCCTCTAATAAATCAAATAGGTTCTCCTGATGAAATTTTCCCCTTAGTTTTACGCGTAACGCCAGCAATTTTTCTCGTTTAAATTGTTTTTTTAACACGTTATAGAAAAGCTCGACTGAAATTCCATTAGTGTTAAACTGGAACCCGGACACTCGGTAGCATCGGTCCGAAAACGCGCGTGCGTCTATCGTTTTCCCACCCTGACGTTTTTACCGGAAGTCGATGTATAGGTTAATTAGGCGCGCCTGACACGTTACCAGTCTCTCTAATTCTGAAGGTTCCCTTCAGGATCAGAGAGACTGGATCAGAGGTCTCGTATTAAAAGCATACTAATTGAATAGGTGGCTATAAGTTAAGATGTTCGTCCGTCGGACTACATTTTTTTTTTCCTGGGCGAGAAAGAGTAAATCCTTTAATTAAGTAGGCCATATCTTAGAACTCGCTAATTATAACAGAAAGAGAATTTTAAAGTATCTTAGGTGGAAGCCGGGTATATTTTTGGACACTGTGGAATACTTGGCCATCGACGGAGAAGTTCGTGGAAATTGCAACGTAGAAAATCTGAACTAAGTGCCAAATTAGTTCGAATTAATCACTCAAATTGTGTTTTGACGTAATATAAACTGTGTTTTTATCAAAAGAGACCAACCACGCGGTTAAGCGATTAACTCTTGAGTGCTGAGAAAGCGTTTCGCTCCACCCGTTACATTCTGTCTGTGTTTAATCGGTTTACGCAGTGGCTTTCAACCAGGGTGTTACAACGACACTTCAGGGGTGCCGCGAAATGGATTGATGGAAGAAGGCAACGCAACACTTGGATGATCAACCGAGAAGTGCCTCTCGGAAAACTTCCGGAAATTAATTGCTATTTAGGTGTTAGACGAGTGAAGAAATCTCAAAAAATTTCACATGGCCAGCCTGTTCGTGAGGAGCAAAATTGCGACCGACTACCAGTGTGAAGTGGTTTTATACACTTGACCACTAGCGGGCTTTGGTGCCGCGAAATATACCGTTGAGTAGTGCCACACACACTCCTGAAGTGGCTTACTAAAGTACTAAAAGCGCAATAACTGTACATTGATATAAGAAGTAGGGGTGTCACAAAAAAGTTATCAGTTGGGTTGTCACTATTAAAAAACGGACGAAAAACACTGGTTTAACGCGCCCCACTAAATGGCATTGTACGAAAACCAAATTTTTCTCACCGACTTGGACAAAAGTCGCGGGTCGAACGTCCTTCTGTTAAAAGAACGCTCCTACTAGAGAAATTCGAACGACAGGATGGCCGAGGTGTTCTGGGGACCCGGAATCGAATCCAGACAACCAACTAGAAATTTTTTGAGGGCGATCTGTCCCAGATATGTTATGCCCCATCATTCACTACCAGCTCGCCCTCATTGTAGTCCTGGCTGAACCCATAACGGATATGAAAAAAGATCCTCTTCGGAAATAGTCAGAAATGGAAAACAACGGAGAAAATTTTATAAAACTAGAAAACCAGATCTTTAAGTAAAAGAATACTTTTACAGCGTACGAAATATAATAATTTTCCGTGATTTCTTCTTTTATAATTGTGAATTATTTCATAAGTTCCTCGGTTTAATTCGACCTTCTCTGATAAGAGCGCTCCGTTATTTCGTCTGCTCTATGTACTGTACAGTACTGTACTTATCAATGGCCGGCTGGATTGATGAAGTGAAAAGCAGTCAGAAATATTCAAAAGAACGGAAAAAGACTAAAAATGATAGGCCAAATACAGTAAAGCCCGTAAATTTACTTTAAAGTTAAATAAAGTAAATTTAAAGTAAAGTTGTTACTCAAAAGAATATAGCCTAAACAACTTTAAAGTAAATAATACACGTCTGCGTTAGACTATTTGCAACCGATCTGGAAGCGTTTGCATACAAGATATATGGCATAACCCTTTATATATGGCGGAATATACTCACCACTGGGTTAATGATGCTGGGCATCTCCGATTTGTCTTTCAAGATAGAAACGGCGCTGGAATATACGATGAAAGGAGTCCAACACAACAAGAAGCAAGCCAGAACTAATACCAAGGTCACGGTTATTTTCTTCTGCTGAGAAACGGATTCGTCCAAGTCCACGTTGGACGTTTTTCGAATTCTCTGTAGATGCCGATTAATTTCTCGGAATATATGGAAGTAACAGAAGGACATGACGCACAGAGGAACAATATAATTGGTGGTGTTTATGAAAATAGAATGCGAATACTGCAACCAGCTGTTAGGCAAACTGGGTCCACACTGGGAGGAACCCTTCTTGTAAACAATGGTGTTCCATCCGAGCAACGGCGACATTCCGCACAGAACGGACCAAATCCAAATGGTGGCTATCATGGTCAGGATCTTTTCGGGAGTCATGGTGCGACTGAACGGACGCGTTATGGACACGTACTTGTGTACGCTTATGCACATCAACGTCTGAATGGAACATATCAAGAAGACGGCCATGGAAAAGCCGCTGATCTGGCAAAATACTCGGCCGAAAATCCAGTCTCCCCTGATCAGGGTTATTAGGGAGACGGGCATGTTAAAGACTGCCACCAGGATGTCGGCCACTGCCAGGTTGACCAGAAACATGTTGGTTCTGGTTCTCATGCCTTTGTGCCTGACTACGGTCAGGATCACCATGACGTTGCCCGCCACGGTTAGAACCATGACGACCAAAATTACTCCGACCATAACGCCCACCACCGGTGCTCCGTAGTTGTGATAGGTGGAACCGTTGTTCCATTCCGTGTATGAAGCGTTGAATTCGTCCGGAGTTCGGTTAAACCAGGTTTTTCCTCTGTCTTCTAATTGCATTCCAATCAGACTCAGTTGAGATCTCCCGTCGACCAAGAAGTTTTCACCTGCGCCACTGAAAGAAAATTGAAATATTTAACTGTAAATTGTAACCGGAGGAATTAAAAGTTAATTGTTTCGACACAAAAGAGACGGGAAGCGTATATCGACGGAACACAAGGGTCCGAGTCGTCCGACCGAAAACGTTCGATTAGGTGATAGAGGAGAGTAAAGCGAGTGTCGTCAGCACGGACTTCATTCTATTGGCCGAGGCAATTAGCCAAAGTAATCTCGTCCAATTCTCTCTGCCATAAATTTTCTTCCGATTCTAATTATTTCCCAGCCAGACGCCACGCGGCGCGAACAAAGGCGGGAGCGATTTGTCGCCGGAAGAGAATCGCGCGAGCCCCGATTTATTTATAGAACGGGAGAGGACCGTTTCCCGATCGAAACGAATCTCCTCCTTTTTACACATCGTCGAAGATCGGCCGAAGATAAGTTCGTTGGGAAGACAGAGCAAAAGTACTCACCCCTTCCGAATCCTTTCTCTTTCTCGCGGCCACCGCCAGCGCGGCTTTCGTCGCGCAGGCGCGTCCGCGAGATGGGAACGCTTCCGCCGTCGACGGGTGGATCCGTTTCCGAAGAAACGACCGAAATTTGTTTTCGGAGTTTATTTTTAGTTCGTTCGACGAAAGAAAAATATTCGTTCGCCTCCCGTATTTATTTATTTTCTTTCCAATCATTTTTATCGAGAGGACCGCGAACGAACGAGCTTCGATTTGGTCGTGCGTCACGCGACGATTTCAACCTTTCGTGTCACTCGAATAATTTTCTCTGAGACGATGGAAAATTTCGAAGGGGAAAATATCATAATTTTATGAGGTGAGAACAAACGAGGAACGTGTTCGAAGCGTAGGAGGAGGAGAAGACTCATTTTCTAAACAGGATTGGAAGAAACGATAAAGTCGAGACAGGACGAGAGGACTTTAAAGATTTCCGACTCGATTCAAGTAATTTTAAATCGTTCCTTTCTTCCTTCGAACCAGGAAGATCCTCAGTTTGAATTTCCTGGACCAAATCGTTTTGTTCACGTCGGTGGCAACCGCTTCTTGATCGACGAAAATCGAGATGTAGAACTTCCTTCCTTTGTAAAGAATTCTCGTGGAATAAAACTCCGCCCGCCATTAAAGTTTGGGTTTCGAGTAGGGCTAACACATCTCTAACACAGTGGTTCCCAAAGTGTGGTCGTGGACTACTGGTGTCCGCAGCTGATCTACTCGTAGTTATTTTTCCAAAATGCAATTCTATAGAACGTAGTCTAGAAAAGAAAACTTTCATGCACCCCATCTCTAGCATTGGATTAACGGATAGACAAAATATTTTTGCATATATATTTTGTCCATCAGTTAATCCAATGCCAGAGATTTTGCATATAATCATTTACAGAATGAGAAGTGGACGAGGGCATAAATGATCCGCGGATCGAAAGCCTAACTTTCAGAACCATAGAGTTTCGTCGAAGGTTGTTTCTCGCTTATTTCAACAGATGGTTCGGGGAACGCAAATCTTCCTAAATTTATCACTTTTTAAAGCCAAATTGCAAGTTTCTACTTTTATTAATTTAAGAGCGTGTTGCTAATTCGGCTGTAAAATGGTGTCTTCGTCATCGTGGTGGTAAAATTTTCAAACAAATACGATCTTCATCCAATTCTCTCTTAAGAATTCAGGCGAAAATTCAAGGGAGACGAGTGACGCCCTTTCTTAAATTCCTCGCTCTATTTTTAGACGCTTCTTTTTCCCGTTTTTTAAAATATTTTCAAAAGTAGAGCGGAATGTTTTCTGCCCATCGCCGTTAAAAATCCACCGAAGGATCCTCGGGAATAGTCGAATTAACAGAGAATTCTGGAGCCTTGGGTGACGCCATTGAAATCGACCTGCAGGTGTTTGTACCGACTAAAAAAAAATAACGTCCGAAAGTAAAACCGTTTCATACCTAATTTCGTTGGGCTGTTTTACACTTTTAATTAAACCCAAATGATTTAGAAATGACCAATTTTGAAATTAGTTGTTGAACTCCGTATAATTTTTCCGTCAAATTTCGCTGACTTTAAGCTCGTTGTTTCGGTTGTAATATTAATTATTAATTTCTGTTAATATTATTAATCGAAATTATTTATTTAACAGTACGCTGTCGCTATGTATAGATCGATAGCGCATTAATTAAGTGGCATCGTGTTAAAGTGCTCATCGAGGGTTTAAAAATATGTTAAGAACATTAACTCAAAAACGGAAACTGTGTTAATACTCGCCGTTTAAACTCTTTAAATGAAACTCCTGGAAATTGAAGAAGCTACGCCAGTGTTTAAATTCGTAGTGGAAGGTTTAGGATGGAGAAAATGTGAGCATTATTATTATAATTTTGTTATCTAATAATAATAATTAATGATATTTAAGCCAGAAACGGTAAAATTTCGATACGAATCCGAAACATTATACCAGTTAGAAAATTCTTCCCTAATTCAATATATCCCGAAATTAATGCATTAAACATTTATATTTTTCGATGAAATTATTTCGGGCACGACAGATATGTTAATGTTATTCTAACCTCGCTTATTACTTATTACATCAGCACTATCGAGTGGTCTTGATTTTATTAACACCATAATTTTTATATAATACATCCACTACCGGTACATTTTACAATGAGAGACAGTTTGGAAGTACTGTATATTGTTTCTCTCTTAAATTGTGTAATGTTTTTTTACTTGGTAAGTTCAATCCGTGATAGTTTCTGCTGAGAAATAAACAGACTAATACACTGATTCATCTTTTAAATTCCTTTCGTGGGGCCGTTCAAGTATTATATCAACAAAAATTGCCCTTTTGGATCACCCTCCGTCTAATCGTGTCATCAGGCCAGAATTCGCAAATACACACGGATTTTTGTCGGACAATTCTGTGACGACAGGGAGAAAATTAGACGGCGAGAGCAATTTTACATCATCAAAGACCCGCCCTCCTCTCATCGTCAGCTAAAAAAATCAATCTCCCCTTCCCATAAACTAATGACGTAATACTAGAATGATTTTTTTCATTTTAGCTGCCATTTCATTGAGTTTAATTCCCAATAATTTTCTATTTGCTTGTCTTTTCCTTAATTTTACAAATAATTATTTTTGTTACTTTCTAAAAGTAGAAAGTTTTTACTCGATATTCTTCATTTTTTTCCCCAAAGAAACGTACTTAATTATATACTTCTTTATTGTTATTAACATATTGTTGAAACACGAAGACGTCTGACATCTTAACTTATATAATTTATTCCATAAATTTGAGTTCTGTCATTGCGCAACTCATCAATTATTCCTTTTGCTTTTATTCTTCTATGATAAGTGTATGTCTTTATTAGATTTTCTGTATTCTGTTATAAGAATACAGGCGAATTGGGCAACGATCGGATAACTACATTATTATAAACCATTCGTTCAACCGTAGTTATCCCGTAGTTTAACATAGAGGAAAAATCATGTCCTATTGTAGTAAATTAGCTGTCATACGTACAGTACAACATCACGTTGAAAATTCGGTGCGTAACCTGTGAGATTACGATCAGCTTTAAAGCCATCTACATCCAATAGATCTCAGTTATGATTACCCAGTATATATATATATATATAGACTTATGAATCAAAGGTGCCTAATATGCCTAATATCCAGAAAAGACCAACCTTTTCTGGATGAGGGCTGCAAGGAAACTTAGTAGACTTCCGGCAGGTTTATACAGTTTTTCTTATGCAGGCTTGTAAGCTGCCGAGTAGCAAAAGAGCCATTAGCCTACACCAGATACTAAAATAAATGCTAATGATATGAAAACTAGTAATACCTGTGTATAGTATATTCTCATCTTTTAGTTTGAATGTACTGTACTTCGTCACGTATATCGGTTTAATTGGGGTTGCATAATGGTACTGGACGAGACAGAAAACAGGAAAATAAAATGACGTTACCAAAGTTCCGGGGGCGCACGTTAGGACTCGCGGGCTGAGGGTTGCTCACGACTGAATTAAACTATGTGTTCTAACAGTTTTAAATATAGATGACCTATAATTATTTAATATATCGTATAATTAAAATGATAAGATGCACAATAGAATAAGGGTTGTCAATAATGATATTTTACATCGTTAAAAAACAAAGTTATTAATTTGTAAAGTGTAGATTCTTAAATGAATGGAGGTTTAAGAAAAATACTTTACAGTGTATGCTTTATGCATACAATATGAAAAATGCTTTATGTTTTATAATGTATGTCTTTTTGTAAGCTTTATTCACCACCACTTCTATGTATGGTTACAATATTAAAAAATAATTTGTAGAATTCTACAATCGTTATCGTAATATTACTGTTTGGAAATCGAATCTATTTATGCGTAAAATTAATACATAGGCCTATATAAACATTTTGAAACGTAATCTTTCGAATTTAAACGAGATTGGAGACATATTTAAGTCTATCACCCGCGGCATCGCCATAGGTCGATGGCCCCACTTTGTCAAAGCATTTTATATAAATACAAGCAATTTTTTACTCAACCGTATTATATATTAGTTATCCTGGTCAGCATTCTCATACAAATTTCCTTCATTCCGGACCGGATTTAGACACCGACAAAATAAACACCTGATTAGATGGCGTAATTCATAAAAAAGAATATATTCTATAAAAACTCGGTGTAATCGACCTTCAGGCAAAGCCTGACTGTTCACCTGTCAAAAAATTGCGAAGAACGTTTTGCCACCTCCTTAAGAACCGAAATTCGTTAGAACGCGTAGGTAATATGCATATTAAGTAACGCCAACTTTCTTCCTAGCGACTAAATTTTGAAGTAAATTTTTTCTCAAAAATTGAAACCGCATACTGAGGACACACGAATACCAAATTTAGTTATAATTTCCTCAATAGTTCCTTTCTATAAAGCTCTGAATACCTACACTTTATCATCATCTATATAGTCTATAGTAATTAAAATTAAAACAATCTAATTTAACTTTTAAGGACACGTGTTTTGTATTAAAGTAAATTGCATTTTTCCGAACCAATTTTTTAAAATATAAGGGAAGCAAACAACTTGATTTTCTCCGAAAAGTATTTTTTAATGTACAGTACCGTTAATACAGCATACCTTGTTTTATATTTTCGGATTCGGATAAGTGAATTAACATGTAACGAATGAAATTACAAAGTACCAGCAGTATTTTACACGTGCTGTATTTATTTATTCATCAACGTGAAGTAGCATCTTACTGATCGTGTGGATCTGTCACAGCAAATACGTGTAGTTCGTGCATGACGTAAGAGAATTGCAGTGTGACGTCAGTGGGACAGAGAGAAAGGAGAAGTGGTGGTTCGAATAACTTGACATTCTGTTAATCGGAGTTCTACTGTAATTACACAATTGTCACGAAAAATTTTCTAGTTTAGGAGAAATCTTCGATCTTACTAAGGACGGATAAAACTATTGAAAGTATCAACCTTTTGTTTGGTCGGTTGTTTGTTTGGTGTTTTAGTAGAAAAGTATTTTTGAGTTATCGAAATGAAATCTCTTTTGGTCGACCGCCGACTCTGCTCTAATAAATATAGAAAATGACGAATACTATCGCTATTTTTAACAAAGTTTTAGGGTTTTTTCATAAAGAACTTAATTTATTACCACTTCATTTAAAATGTAGCAATCTTCTGTAATTTAATATGTTTCCGAGTTCGAATTCTCGAATGTTTTAATAGAGATAGCGTATCTTAGACAATATCTCGAATTTAAACGGCTCCTTGCCGAAATTATTAGCCTGTTTAAATTTGAAGTTTAACTAAAGTGTACAGTACATTAATTCTAATTTTGTTCGGAGAACCAAAATTAAGGCCGAAACGCTTACTATTTTACGTAATTAGAAGATGAAACTATTAAAATTGGCGTAGAACGTCTGGTTACGTAATCGATTTTAATTATAATTTACAGCGTGAATTATGATCGTTGCGTGACAAATCGGAAATGTCGAATTTAACTTAAAATTGGAAAATACAATTCGAGTCCAAAATTCATTTCTCAATCTATTATTATAAACGCCTGGCGATGACAATATAAAACAGAGTAAAAGGACACCGCGGCCGAAAGCTATTTATAGCACCTCGTTTTCTCAAAGCAAAATAGAGAGAAAAGGAAATCCAATTATTCTATATGCACGTTTAATTTTAGTCAAGTTTAGTGTGATTAGACGACTTAGTTATGGTTGCATAATTGCACTAGGCCAATAACGTAGCTAGGGGCGGTGAAAACGTCACGTTTGGTCTAATGCAACGAAAAGGAAAGTTCTAATTTTTGGTCGAGAGTAAAAGGATACAAGATGTCAGACATAATATAATTTTTGTACGGAAACACTACTTATTGTCGTCGGAAATTTCCTGCAATGATAAGGACTGTTCCTTTCTTGACCATCACACCTATTCGTATAGCGCTTAGTTGTGCCTAATTAATAACGCATTGCCCTAATCTTTTATACAGGTTTTCCCCCATATTTCTTCAGTTTTTGTCTAAGCATATTTGATGTGTATTATGTTGCGTTTTACGTGGGAGATGTAAAATTCAAGAACCACCGCGGGGGAAAATTCCTAGTTACACTACTGCACGAGGCAGAAGACGGGAAATTTTTTTTTTTTTTTTTTACAGGTTATCGAAACTCCGGGGGCCGCGAGTTGCTTACTACTGATCTATAGTATAAAGATTCGCAATATTTAAACAATTATCTCAATTTCTCGTTGTTTACACAAAGTTGTTCGGTCTCTGTACGAGTGTTTTCATTCACAAAGAGTAAAGTTATTTTTTTCCCGTTAGAGTTCGGTGACTTTTATATAAACAGATAATACGCGTGCAGTGATGAGTCGTTACTTGTTTGGAACAATTTACAGCGAAAGATGTGAAGTATCTGTACGATCCACTTTTATTTAGGATTCAGATTTAACCATTTCAATGTAAGAATCGGATGTTATTTCGCAAACCGAACTTAATCTTCCACTTTTAGATCCCACGTAGAAAATTTTGTTGGTGTAAGCAGGAGAGATCATCAATACGCCGTGATAAGTGATCTGGCATCTTAAATGCCACTTTAAATGGCACCCGAGGAAACGTGCGTGTCAACACCCACTGAAGTGACACAACTCGTCACGTCAGTGTCAGACGATTGCAGCAGGCTCCATTTTTGTCAGCTGTTACTAGAAATTTAGTTCAAAAGAAAACTGTTTTTAATTTTTTCTAGTCTTTAATTTTCGTTAACCACAAATAGCAAACAGTTCGTTGTAAACACGAAAGACGATCCAGATTTCAACATACAATTTGCTGGATTAATTGACATTTTCTCGCCAACAAGGATGCTACCCAAAAAGACGTTTTTGGGTGCGGCATCACAACTAGTATAATTAATTAATATTCACTAAGTCCAAAGCATCATCATCGGAGGCAGCCACGGTTAATGAATTGCTACTAGATCATTCTGGTTTGCTTTGAGTCGCACGTGACTCAAAGCAAATCGAAACGATCTGGTGTTCTGGCAGTAACATACAAATTACTGCCAGAACACTTGTGCGCTCCGCCTAACATAATAATCGAGGAAAATAAAACATTTTTGTCTGGCGAATTGCAGTTTATATTATTAAATCGAAATAGGATTCTTTGAAATTTAAAAAATATACGAACCGATTAACCCGAAACTATCGTTAAGGAGGCGGGAGAAGCGTCTTCCTTTGGGCGTGCATGGCATCGTAGATCCCCGATACTGCAGTGAAGTCTGAGATAGTTAAGTACAAATACTGGAAATTATTACTTTTTTTCATTTATATCTGAATTCCGAGCATTTGTTTTTCGTCACAGATCTTGTTAATGCTAGTTGAACGCATACATTTTCGGGAATGTGGAAAACGAAACTCCGCGCCAATTTACGATGTACAGTACAGTAAGTGCACCTACTATAATAAATTTTAAGGGAGAAAGAGAGAGAGAGAGAGAGCGAGAGAGGAAAAAAAAATCTTTTATAACGAAAAATGTCAAAAATATTTTCTGGGAAATTTACCCATCACCTGGAATTCTGGTCACTTAGGTAAGTATCGATAAAAGACGAAAACGTTTAAATCGGGCCTATAGGATTTTGGAGATCGGATCGAAAACGGCCCCATTCTTTCAGATGCTCTATCAATCGTTAGCTTCCTGAAAACGAGATCCGAGGCTCATTCTTTCGATAATCTTAGCTTCAAGACCAAGATCGTCTCTCAAGAAACAAAGGTATTTTGTCTCGAACGCGAACGCGATCGCGATCCTTTAGCTTCCGTTCCTAGTGTAATATCGTAGTTGTTCTTTTGTATCGCTTATGAGTTTACTTTCAAGTATAACATTTAAATTTTTTACGATACAATATGCATAAAATGATAAAATTGTGTAAGTGAAGTAGATTAATTCTGAATTCGTAAATTAAATACAAACCTCCGAACCATATTCTTCTGACGCTTTACTCTCCTATATTGGAGTTCCCCTCCTCCTGATGTCCATCAGTGCTATCACCGATAAACAATCTTCGCGTCTTCAGAATAAGTTAAATAACAAAATTCTAAGGACGCCGTTTATTCCTCTATTACTGTAAATCTATGATGTAACTCCGGCTTATGCATGATTGTAAAATTACATATTGGGGTAAAGAAACGATCTGCCAAGAGAGAATGCATACCGCGGGGACTTTCTGAGAAACTGGCGTTAGATATAGAAGTATGAAGAAAACCCGGAAAAGGCGCGTAGCCAACCCTGGGTAAAGCTCGAACCCATAACAGTCGGCAACTAGTGGGCTGGCAAAACGGCTCTGAACTGAATGACTCAGTGGGGTACACTCGAGTCACTAAATTTGGTTGACATTATCTTATAAAATGCGACCATTTTATAAAATAATGTTTAAACCAAAACCTAAATTTAGCATGCATTACTATTGTAAATTGTACATGTCAACTTTAAAGTTTGACATTAGATAATCTACAAGTATTAGGCGATTCAGCAAATTTACGAAAGTTAAATATCACAAACGGCAGCATCGAAGTTGCTGGACAGAAAAAGCATGTTTGTACCCTAAAACTGATTGTAACTTCTGGTTACGCACGCGATCTGCACTGGTCGACGTCAAAAAATGTAATGCCTTTTCTATGGGAAAAATCCTTTTCCAAAAAGTCTCGAAAACGGAGCAGGTAGAACCAGTCTTTTGAATCGATTTTAATTCTTCTATTATAACGTACTGTACCGACCGTTTCAGAATTTTGAAAATAGAATCTATTAATTTTTTTACGAACTTTCTAGATTTTAAAAATCCTTAGAAAATTAATGAATTAGATTACAGATGAGTAAATGCTTGTACTTATTTATCTGAGAAAAACCCTTAAGTGAAAAATCCTGACTTAATTATCGAAAAGTACACAGGTTGTTACCCACGCCTGTAAAAGCAAAAGTAATCCTTTCGAGAGATTTAAATGATCAAATTGAGATTCATCTTCCGGACGATAAAAGCAGGTAGACCGGTACACGCGACCCAGTTCATTAACCGCCTTGTTTCTTTAAACGGTACGAACCAGTTAATGAAACGAAGTCTGCATTACGCGCCGATTTTGGAAAATGACGTGGCTGCAGAGAGAGGGTTAACCCAAGATTTCTTTCGGGGGGGTCTATTATCCTCCTCGGAGATTAAAAATGGCTCTCAAATAAAGCAATTTTATAAAAAACACACAAAGAATTATTGTTTATATATACTGTACGTATATATATTGACCGACTACTTGCAGTTGTCACCTCCCTCAGATAAGAAAGTTACCCAGGAGAATGTTTTCTGCAAGAAACACTTAACTCACCTGTAGACCAATCTAGATCAGCGTTTCTTAAGACTTTTCGGATTACCGCTCTCTTTTAATGCATATATTTGTTTCAAAATGAAGTTTTGTCCCTCTTATTTTCCTACTTTCTACTGCCCCTTGAGTTTTCTATCGTCTTTAGGTAGCGGTAGCGCCAACTTTGAGAATCACGGATCTAGATTGTAATGTTCTCCACTGTATTCACGTTCGTCACCCAAGAGAGGTAAGAACAACTGCCCTTGGCTAAGATTCAAATAGTTTTGTGAAACTGTCAGTAAATTGACAGACTACTCTTACCAACGAAATATACTAGAAATATTTCTGGTCGTTATTTTCTTTAAATGGTCTTTAACATATTATGACTTGATCTTTGCCAGAGTACATTTATTTTGTATTAATTCTGATATTTTGTTAATGAAATTTATCAGCATCAGTTTCAGAAATAATAATGTAAATACTTTGCAATTATATATTATCATACTGTATTTAAATTTACGGGCTTATCACACATATGGGACACTATTATACTAAGTTACAACAGTACAGTACAGTACAGTACATACAATTTAGACCATTTTTATTTATGTTATGAATATGTTAATAAATAAAAATGGTCTAAATTGTATGTACAGCACTATATAACTTAGTATAGTAGTGTCTTGTATGTTTAATAAGCCCATAAATTTAAATACAATATAATAGTAAAATATATATAAAATAGATATATTTGGGCAAGTAGTAGTTTAATAAAGTTACATCAATTATTTAAATTAATGGGAAAATGGCACGACAGATACTTTTATTTTCATTTAGATAAGTTCGTCTGCCTAGTCAAGGAATGGGATGTACAGTAAATTCATCTTTAGTCTAACAAATGCATTTTATAATATCTGAACTTTAATTTTTCCAACAGAAAATTAGATCCACATCGTGCCGTTTGGATAGACAAATTTACATTGAATAAGTTGCAATTCCCGTGTCAGAATTTAATCCTAATTTTACACTTTAAATTTACTTCAGGTATTAAGCCTTTCTTTCTTGTAGTAACTTCAGAACTTCATTGCAGTTCTTCTCCGCCAGATAGCGATGCTGCTCTATTTCTTGTAATACCTGTTTCCAAAGGAAAAAAGAAAATCAGTTATGGATTCTGAGATAAAAACAATTCCATTAAAAAATTAAATAAAGATAATGAAAACCTAATTGGAAAGTAACTCCTTTATATATAACATCATTAATAAAAATGGCAATTTTACTCACAGCCTAGGTAAAAAAATTACAGTATGCTCCTATGCATAAATATATATTGGATCTATAAGTTTGTAAACTAAAGATAAAGATTATTCAGAGAATGAAGTTTGCTGGTTTGGGTCATAGATTTGCCATGGCAAATGGTGTTATGACTTTTTTTCTGGCTTTGTTTGATGAAACACGACAATACAACACATGGATGATTTGCCAAAGGAGTACCTCCCAGGAGGTTGTTCTAAGGGTAACTGACCCATTTAGGTGTTTAGATGAACAATGCCGTTTGTTTAGGCTCAAACCCACCACCAGTGTTCAGTGGTTTTACCTACATGGTAAATGTTAGGAATGGGGTTTTTGAAACATATGTTAAATAAAGAACTTCAGATAAAATAAGCAATTAATGGACACTGCAAAACAAACGTTATTATATTAATGGACAATGGTTCAATAATTGGTAATCAGTGATGATATAGGGATGGGTGTGCATATGGCTGTTACTGGTGCTATTGACAGGAGTGATGGATTAATGGACCAACAGAGCACTACTGTATATTAACACCATAACAAGTATATATACCAAATAAATTATAAAAAAACTTATTATATATGTAACATTTTTCTTTCCTTTAACTATAACTCCACTCATCCAAACAACCCCTTAAATAATTAGTTTGAATAAGGGAGAGATACATCATTTTTTTTTCTTTTTTTTATAGAATGAGTAAGTTGTTGGTAATTAATTTTTGAATGATTCGAAACCAGCGATTGCCAACCGTTGGTGTGGACCACTGATGGTCTGCGAGAAAATTTTGGCAGTCTGTGGAAAAATTTGGACATTGATCAACTCAAGGTTATGTGAGATGATATGAAATAAATGCAAAATGCTTGGTTGCTTTTTCTTACTCATTGGGAATTTTTAATGAATTTTAAACCAAACATGAAATGACTATTATCAATAAATAATAATGTCAGTAAAATAATAAATAATGTGAGTGAGATTGTCATCCTTTGAAGAAGAGAGCCAAGAATCCATAAATTTATTTCAAACAAGCAACAACAAATGTCACACTAATTTGTTATAATTATACAAGTGAATTTTATATTAATACAGTAAAATGGAACTTTTATGATCATTATTCTATAGATGTTTGTATAGTTTAAAAAAAAAATTTATGACAGTGGTCTGAGGAATTTAAAATTGTGAGTTTAGTGGTCTGTCAGGTAGAAAGGCTGGTGACCGCTGTTCTGGTTATTGGCATTTTTGCATTTAAATCATTAAACATATAATATATTAAATTACATAAAAATAAATGATATTAACAAGATTTGACATCTTTTTGGTTACTAATTAAATTAATATAAATAGATACTAATAGATAAAAAACAGATAGATATTAATAGTTTTTTAAAAATCTTTATTGGTTTTCTGTGTTTTTAAGGAACTTTTTTAAGAGTGGGCAGTTGTGTAGCCTAAAAAGGAAGGTCCAGCTGTCTATGATTTGTTCTAGAACACTAAATAAAAATGGTAATCGTCTGAAATATTTCTAGAGCGACTTTGTCTTCTATTTGTACAAAAATAATTATTCATCCAATGGAAATTCAAATAAATAGATGCTTTTACCTCATTTTTATATTTTTCATCCTTGATTCCTTCTGTATTGATGGTTACATTCCAATAAGCACCAAGCACACCTGTTTCTAAGCATTTCACACCAACCTGTATAAATTATAAAATTTTTATCATAAAAATATGAAAAATAGCCAATTTGACAAAAATGGTTTTTATTTATTAAACAATTTGATATTTCTACAATTTCACTAAATTACAGGAATATCAAAATTACCAATACTTTAAAATAATTTTAATTTACATAGTGGAATACATTTTAATTGGAGAGAAAAAGAACATTTATAAAATTAAGACAAACCTGATCTTTATAAATGATTTAAATGAAATAATTAACAAACTTTAAATTCTCAAATATTTACCTAAAAAGCTCTTTGTTCAATATTTTATGAACACAAGGAAGCATGAGCTAGGATGAAATATTGAATAATTAATCCAATATTATGTCATCTCATATTCATAAAATATTGATTAAAGATGACATGTTCAGTCCGAAACCTGCAAAGATGACCTCATTCAATTTAATCATTGTGAGAAAATCCTTCCTTCTGAAGAAATAAGAAATATCTTGAATTTTTTTAATTGTTTACAAGTAAAACATTCATAACTTGGCTGGAGTATTTTTAAATCAAATCTCTCAATTATAAAAAATGCTTATGAGTATAATATATTCATTTGAGATTTCCACTTTTTATATTTTTACTAATAACTTTAAAAATACCAGAAGTTTCAAAAGATTTTCTTAGAACAATAATCATCAAATGAATGTAAACTCAAATATTCATTCATTCATTGTTTTACTAAGTTGAAATATATAACATAAATCTGTTCTCAAGAATAATACCACCTTTTCTATTTAAAGAATAAAGGTCATCACCATATACTACAAACATTACTGTAAGATTATTATGTAGATTATTGCTTAAATTCCTACAAAGAAGTATTATATTATATTAATAGATTTTTAAATTTATGCCCATTATAAATTGAAAGAAATTCATAATGTATTCACAGTAATTAATTGATCAGCATTAATATGATTAGATTAACATAAAAAAATACCACAAAATTTTAAAAATTACTTCAGACTGTTAAGACTATTTCAGAATTTAAACTATTTAGAGAAGTTAATTGCTTGAAAGACCTTTCAAGCAATCAACCTTTGAAGATTAGAATATGTGCAAACTACATCAATTATATTATTAGTTTAAGACAAACCTGAAGATCAGATTTTGTACCAATATTTGCAACAACAGCCAATTCCTTTGTTGCTTCCCACACTTTGCTCACAGCTCTAGCAAGATTCATGGGAACAGCAATAGCTTTCTTTAATCCTGCCTCCATTGCAGCATCTCTCCTATAAACATAAAAAACATTTAATTTTTAAAAAATATATTTTACTGTCATTAGTAAAATAATAACTATCATTCAAAATATTATTATTAAAGAAAATATATTTTTATAAAATTCTTTATAAAATTTACTGATATTGAATGATAAACATCTAATCAGGATCTATAATAAATATTCAATAAGAATAGCACAATGTCTGTAAGAAGTCAGCTAAAAAAAGCACCAAAATAAATTACAGTAGAGCATCGATTATCCGACCCCCGATTAACCGTTACATCGGTTAACCGACCGCGTTCCAGTCGGCAAATTCAAATGTCTGCTAGTGATGCGGTGCTACAACATTTGGCTATGTCTTGGCTACTTTAATATTATTTTTGTTAAATTTTTGCGTGTTTTAGCTGGCAACACTGGCTCGACCATGAAAGGGAGGCCAGTATTTAAACCATGCTTAATTTTTTATTTTGTCTTTATTTTGTGGAAAATAAAGAAATCATTTTTAACGACACAATAGCGACGATTATTATTTAAAAAAATTTTGTTAGGCTTAACATCGATGAAAATTCAATGCGAAGTAGGTTAATAGCGATATACTAATATACTATACTAATAATGTATTTTTTCATACTTTTCGGTTATCCGTTTTTTCAGTTATCCGACCAACCCCAGTCCCCAATTGAGTCGAATAATCGATGCTCTACTGTATTATTATTAATACTTTGTGTCTTCAGTTTAGAATAAATAAGACAACAGAATAACTTTTAAATTTATTCTAAAATGTATTCTGCTACCTTATTCATTCTACAATGAAGACATCCAAATAATAAAGGCAAAAGTACTCTTTGTTTTTTGAAGTAATTTGTTTGTATTGTTGTTGTGTTCTTCTCATTTATTATTTATATCTAGTATTTTGACAGCTAGAGGATTAAAATTATTTGAAGTTAATGTACAAAGTCT
Organism: Centruroides vittatus; assembly: GCF_030686945.1. Taxonomy (NCBI): domain Eukaryota; kingdom Metazoa; phylum Arthropoda; class Arachnida; order Scorpiones; family Buthidae; genus Centruroides; species Centruroides vittatus. The sequence continues at coordinate 666,764 of NW_027120828.1, forward strand.
GATCAAAAAGCTTACAGATAAAAAAATCTGTAAGCTTTTTGAAGTTTAATCAGTACAGCTTTAATCAGTACAGCCTTCATTATTTATAATTTTCTATAAATAAATTAATTGATATTTTTCCCTTAAAAATACACACATGGCTGTCATTTTTTCTCCAGATCACAGAATATTTTTCATATTCATCTTTTGTATAGACTTCCTTTTTCACTGATCTTTTATTATCCTGTCTAACAACTGAAAATGCAAATCCTTTAATTTTTTAGCATAGAAAAAAGAATAGCACAATGTCTGTAAGAAGTCAGCTAAAAAAAAGCACCAAAATAAAAGTTTATTATTAATACTTAATAACAGAATAACTTTTATTCTTATTCATTCTTTTGCCTAACAATAAAGTTAGGTGAAGATAAATCTGTAGTATATTAGAGTTGTGAAGTGACTGTCAAAAATTATGCTCAGAAACTGAATAGTGAATGCAGATCACACATCACCATCATGCTGTAGAACCCAGAAACTGTACTCTGGTCACTCTAAGAATTATTTCAGATAAGAGACAAAGGCTATCTTCTGGAGTAATTGAAATATGAATGCCTGCTCTTGGTGTCAGCAACCTTCCAGTTGCTGATGTCATGCTGATGCAAAGGTTCATAGTGCAAACACGGACAAACCCAAACATGTTATACATGCTTGGGTTTGTTTGTACTTGTTTGCATACATTCACTTATAAAGATTGATAAATTTGAAATAAAAATTTATAAGAAAAAATCTGTGCCTCAGTTTACACTCTAAATTGTCCAAAAGACCCATTTTTTGGATAAAGTGGCCTTTTACGCTTTAATCAGTACAGTTCACAAAATATTATGTAATTGGAACCTTCTACAAAAGCACCAAATCAAATGTAGCTTTATATGACTTATGAAATTAATAAAAGAACTTTTGTGAATTTAATTAAGAAAAAGCATAATAATTGTATTAGGTCATAAAAACATAATGACAACAGAAGGCTTTCAATTCATTTCTACTGATCTGATATCTTGAATAAGTTAACAAAATATATGAGTAGTTATGATTATCATATAACAATGAAAAGGAATTTCTTTTCTTTTTAGATTATCAGAAACAATAACATTCAGATACAAAAGTTGAAACCAGTAGGAACTGTAGGTCCTAATAATGAGCACTAGTAATGGGAGCTTTTATAGCTACAACAAAGTAATTGAAGAATTAAGGAGATTAAACATAGTATCTGTTATGAAGATACATCTCATTCCCTACTCCATATAGTTTTGGAGAAAAATATGGATGTATTGTAAAATAAGACAAAATTATTAGAAAAAGCTTTGAACATGGTATCACTAAAAATGTGAACGATGCCACATCCATCAGTGTCAAATGCATGGCTTATCTCCATGACTGTTTAGAAAATATTTTTTTTAGAACTATATTTGGCTCCATTTATTTATTCACTTTATTGGGCTGCAATTTGAAAAAATTGTAGACCTATACTTTCCCATTGTCATCTGTTTATTTGTCTGTCTTTCCTTAATCTCGAGAACAGAATTACATAGATGAAAGAGAAGACCAGATATGGAAATCTTAGAGGCAAGAAGCTCTGATTAACTATATATGAACTTCTGATGCAAACTGGAAGTCATGTTATTTCAATTCAAACTGTTTTCCTGAAAACAGTTAATAGACAACCAGCACGACTCCATTGCTAACGGAAAAGTATGATGCACTAGGGCAAGACACTACAGTACTAATTTGAGGCGGAGAGTATATATTTTATTACATTTAATTTTTTATTTATTTTGCTTATGTTTGAATCATAAATTTTAATTTTAAGTTATTTTTGTTTTGTCTTTATACCAATGCAGTGTGTTTCTATAATGATGCATTTAGGTGAACTTAGTTCTTATTCTTATGTTGAAAAGGAATTTTTAACGAAATTTTTTTGTAAAAAAAATAGCTGAAATTATTACTATTTTAAATTAGAGAAATAAAATAATGTTTAAGAACATACACTGCCTCTTCTTCTACAGTAGTTCTTGGAAGTTTGAGAGCAGCCTAAAAAAATAATCAACTTTAAGATCATTTTTAATTATTGCAAATAAAATATTTTAAATTATAAATTACTATTAAAATTCATACAAATTTATAACTACAATAATGCTGACTACAAAAATAAATTCTTTATTAAAATATAAGAATTACTTTTTCTGGTTATGCAAAGTAGTCAAACTGTCAACTCTCAAGAAATCCAAGTTTATTTCTAATAAACATTATCAGAAATTCTTTGTAATACTTAATTTAGAGATTTGAAGATATGTAAATTAACTATTATGAGAACTTTAAAACTTCTCAAAATGTCTTCTTAGTGAAAATAAACTTAAGACTTCTTGATAAAATAATTTTCTTTAATAATTTAAATTAAACATTTCTCATATCACAAGATTTGTATAAACATAAATTTTGTGTTGAATCCTTGACATTTTTTCTTGATCTAAACAATCCTAATCCAACATAGGCTATAAATAAGATTGTTTATTCTCACTAAAGGTTACAGTATAATTTCAGACTAGTTTTCAGAATTTTGAATTATTTATGTAAATTTATTTTAATACCATTGTTTTATTTATATATAAAAAGCCATTAAATAAATTAAATAAAGCAATTCAAAATTTAAATTTTGTAAAGTTAAATTTATTTTACACAAACAATATAATTTGATTGTTTTTAAATATTCTGACAAAGTTTCAGTGTAGCAACAGTGAAAATATTGATTAAAACAGTTTACTTTTACATCAGTTATGCATTTAAATTCACAATATATGCCTATTAAAATGCCTGAAATATGTATTATGTATGTTAAAAGTGACAGTATGATACACTTTTACTTTTAGCAGATAGGGGATGACACCAGGGCTACTCAAAGGTATTGCCTAGGGTGAAAATGGAGGAGAATGATGATTTAGAGGAAAAGGCTGAAGGTGAAATAATAAATAAGGATAGGAAAGGGGATGAAATGGAAGTCCCAAGGGCACTTGTATCACTTTTATTTAAAACAAACTTAAAAATTTACATTCAGTTGTGGAACAGTAGCTAAGAATTACAGAAGTGCCCTAAATGATACACACTCAAACATAACTTATTTACAATACCCATTGTACTTGCAATGGGATAACTGACAAAGTTCCTTATGACAAGACAATAAACAATTTAACAATATGTACAAACAGAATACAAGCCCATGTTACAGAAGTGACATAAGCAAGGGATACTCACAAACTGAATAAACAAACCATTGCGACTTGCAATGGGAGATTAACAAGACTATTAACACAGGGCATGAAACAATGAACGTATGCCGAGAAATCACCACGTGTGTTACAAAAGAAAAAAATAATAATAATAATTGACTACACAAAAGCATGCCAAACTAGTGGTAGATGAACAAACTTATGAAACATTGCAACTTGCAATGGGAATCAAAAATCCTCACTAGGGAAGAAAATAAACAGATATATACATGATAATATCACGTACTAAACAAAAGTGCTCTGGATATGGGGGACCACTATGAATACAATACACATTGCAATTTGCAATGGGAGACCGACAATTTTCTGTGAAACAGGTTATCTGACACTTGCAAGAGTCCTGCCTAGTCTTCTTAGTATCTGAAGATATTGAAAGCCTGAGTTGAATGTGGGAAGAAGCACCATAGATTTATTTTATGATGTAGACATAGGTTTAGTCTGTGAAGATGAAGTTCGCGTTGACTGCTTTGTGGAACAGCATTGAAAACACCAAGTATGTATATTTAGTCTGTGAAGGTGAAATCCCTATTCAGTGCTTTTGTAGAGCACTTTTGAAGACATCAAGAATGTATGTTTAGTTTCTGGGAGTGAAGGTATCATTGAGTGCTCCTGTGGAATCGATGAAGACATTTAGTTCTGTATATAAGTCTTTATTGTTGAAGGCACTCAAAGGCACCCAATTCCATCCTGAGGAAAGGTCCTTTTGTAGAAGTGGAACTCTTTGAGTATCAAAAGTAGCACAGTCAAATATAAGATGATGAACATCTTGCAGGGTTTGTCTGTCGCAATTACAGTAGTTACCGTCTCGAAAATGGAACCTATGGAGATAACTCCGTAGGTTTCCATGGCCCGTGATGAATTGGGAAGTGGTATGGTTGATTTTCAGGTGTTTCCATTTAATATAAATTTAAATTTTTAGGTTGAAATGCATACATACTTTATTTTTGTCTGCAAGCAAATCTTACTACATCTATCATGTAACTTTTTTAAGTGGGAGAAGATAAACATGCAACAATAGGGTTGACACAAGGGATTTGAAAATTATGATGTCACCAAACATCTTTTAGAATAATGATTGTGTACCTTCCACATAAAACAAATCAATTATGAATAAAATTTTATAACTTTTTATGTCAGCGGTTGCCAACCTTTCCGACCTCACAGACCACTAAACTAACAATTCTGAATCCTGCAAAACCACTGTCATAATTTTTTAAAACAATACAAACATCTATAAAATAGTGAATTTATAGAATAATGATCATAAAAGTTCCATTTTACTTTATTTATATAAAATTCACTTGTTTAATTATAGCAAATTAGTGTCATTTGTTGCTGCTTGTTTGAAATAAGTTTATGGATTCTTGGCTCTTTTCTTCAAAGAACATCAAATGCACTCACATTATTATTTATTGATAATAGTCATTTCATGTTTATTTTAAGATTTGAAAATAAAAACTCCCAATGAATAAGAAAAAGCAACCAAGCAATTTGCATCTCTTTCATAATATCGCTTGTAACCTTGCATTGATCAATGTTCCAAATTTCTCCACAGATTACTGGTTGGCAACTTCTGTTCTTTGCTATGTAATCAATCATTTCTACGAAGGCTGTTTCTTTTTCAACCTCAGATGGTCCATAAAACAAAGACAAATGTAAATAACAAAATGAATTTATTACCAAAAGTTAGGTACAAACATGGTTACTTTTCGACATAATCACCATGAAAATTCAGGCATTTGTCATATCTGTGGATGAGCTTTTCCATCAACTCTTCATAGAATGTTACTGCCAGTGAATTGAGATGGCCTTAATGACATTGTTTTGAAGATCATTATTAGTCTCAAACCTTTGTCCTCCTAGCCACGTTTTCAGTTCAGGAAAGAAGTGGAAGAGGAGAAAAGGCTGTTTTGGCTTGTTTTGACACTTCATACTGTGCTGATGTAAATATGTTTGATATTTTATCAACATGCTAAGACATTTGAAAATTTTTTAAGCAAGAAATGATTTCTGACACACAACAAAGAATCTTTCCATATGTTTTAAATGTTTAGAATCCAAACTCATGTATATACTTTTTTTGCAATTCTGTATTAATTTTACTCATATTGAATAAACCAAACTTGATATAATGTAATCTTTTCTATTCATGTTTCATATTCAAAGGCTCAGTAGAATATTTCTCACATAAAGTGTACATGCACTTATTTAGTCCCAAAAATGGTCAAATCTGAAAATTATGCAGTAAAAGTCATAAATGTATATTCTATATGCATTATCAGACAACTTTCATTTGATCTACTTGAACCCGAATTGTTGTTTTTTTTTTATCAAGGTTTCAATATCATAGCACTTAGGAAAAAACATGCATGTGCATACAAATTTAGTCCTTAGTTACATGACAAATTATAACATTAGAATGAATGGATTGATAATTATTGTTGCCATATCTTTACTTCACAGACTGCACTATTGTCATATATAATCTGTTATATTCAATGTATTTCTGATGCATTGCTGATTGTTGCATCATCTATAAAAATGCATTAAATGTACAGTACATTCCACCATAACAATGCTCAAAGTTACTTGCTACTATTACAAACAAATTTCAAAATGCTATTTCAAATTGAAACAGTAGTCCATCACTGGTTTAATATGTAAACTTAAATGATTAACAGGAAAGTCAAGTAGGTTTACTTTCCTGTCAATCATTTAAGTTTACATATTACTTCTAACATGTTTATTTATGAAGAACTGGTAAGTTTAAAATATAGAGCCAACATTATACAACAGACACAGTAAAATTTTAAACATAACATAAAACACATAATAGATAAGTATCTCACATAAGGTGTAAAATTAATTTTTTAAGCCTAGATTTGTGGGATAAGCAACACATACTTTCTTCAAACCGCACTGAACTTAGTACTCTATGAGTGGAAAGAAATCCTATTTTTGCCATCATCACCTCTTTTATATTATAATAAAAGAAATTTTTAAAAAAGTATAGTTATTTAATATTGTAAATACCAATTCAAGCTTTATCTCTATACATATATATTTGAAATTTTTTATGCATTTATAACAAATACTTACCATATAATCATTAAAAGCTGTAGTATCTCTATCAATAATGGTAAGTAGTTCTTTCATGGTGTAATGCAATATAGGAATTAAGCGCCGCATCTGTACATCATACATTTCCCACTGTCTCTTACCATAAGTCATCTGTCCAACCATTGCACCTAAAGCAGCACCCTGAAAAATTCATGCCGTTTTTACTGTCAACAACAAATTTTATGATTATATAATTATACTTAGAAAATATTTTAAGTACCGTATTTACTCGCATATAAGACAATCTTGCATATAGGATGAGGTGTGACTTTAGAGATCAAAATAAAAAAAATTAAATTTATTAATACAGTTCCAATTTTTATTTAGTTTAATCACAAATGAAATATTTTAAAATGCATGTATCATAAGGCAAACATGGCTGTTTGCCTTATAATGAATGAAAAACAAAACCAAACATTATAATGCGCACGACCAGAAAAAGTTTATTTTCAATTATTTAGAATGTGCTAATATTCATTAAAAACAACAATTTAACTAATATGAAATAACTACATTTATAATCATTGCTAAGTCGCCTGTATTTCGTTAATGATTTTAGAAATAACGAGGAACTATTTTCTGCGGACGAATGAAATGCATCGAGGTTTTAATTGATGGATGTAGGATTAAACCAATAAACAAAGGAGGTGTGTCTTAATTTGTTTACAGTAGGTGCCAACTTATAATAAATAGACTGTAAACCTATAATGGCGGCATAAACTATACATGGTTTACAGAAATTATTACAAAAACACTTTGGGTTTTAGACCAAATAATCACAATTTCAAAAAAAAAATTTAAAAATTTTATTTGGAACTGGGGTATAAGGACTGGCACCAGTACAACGTACTTGGTAAGAATGAACTCGAAAGGGAGCCAAAGACTGTGGGGATGTATTGAAGTGTTGCCAGGTTGGCCACAACACAAAGAATCCTTCCCTCACGCATATAGGACAACCTAGGTTTTTGAACTGGTGAAAAATGAATGAAAACCTCGTCTTATACGCAAGTAAATATGGTATATTTTTTGCTTTTAGGGCTTTAAATAATCAAAATATTTTTTTGATAAACATAAATTCTGTACATTCGATGAAACAATCAAAACATACACTAAAGATTACATTTTATCATATTTGATCAAAATTTATTTTGTATTTTTATAGTTATAATAAACATAAAAACGAAATGAATTTCTGAACTATTTGTTATGAAACTCTTCAAAACTTCATTCCTTGTTTTGTTATTGATATATATCAAGTTTACTAACTACAATAGAATCCACTTTTTGTAATTTAAGATATTGTTATTAGAATCATACACTTATAAAACTTTGCTTATTGTAATAATAGTTTTGCTCATTGTCATCATTATCTTTCAGATAGACAGGCATTTTTAAGCTGTATTTTTATGTTATCTGATTTAACAGTTTCAGTTGTCATTTATCAATTTTTAACAATCTCTTTAATTCTGAAACACTAATTACACTAAACTATTATTTTCCCACAGTATAATAGTTTAAATTAATAGCATTTCTTACTTTAATCGTACAGCAGCTAGCTACTGAGAAACAAGCAAAAAACAATGAATGAATGAAAATTCGTAATAAAAATTTATTACACACAATAAATTTTTATAAGTTAACATTTTTTAAATTGTTTTAACATGGCGTTTTAACCAGGGCTGTGGAGTCTGAGTTGGAGTCGTGGAGTTTTGGTATTTTAGCCGGAGTTGGAGTCATCAAAAATTCCCCCGACTCTGACTTCTTTTCACTTTCCCAACTTGTTATGTATATAAAAAATGAAAAAGTATTTCAATCGTGCCACTATTGACTCTCTGAGTTTTTTTGCAAATCTATACATTTGGAGATCTCTCAAACCCAAAAAATGTCAAATAAAGGGAAAAATTCGCATGTCTACACGCGTATGTTGGCGTCTAATTTGTTTAATTTTTTTATTCTGCTCTGAACTATTAACAATATCTCAGAATGAGTAAAATTTAAGAAACAAAATTTGGCACAGTAGCATGTGTATAAAGGGCATTAATGCTCTTAAATTTTGGTTCTTTATTAAAGGTCGACAGGGTAGAGACATAGAAGGGGTCATGTGTCATATCTCCAGTGTGGTCAGACTTAATGAATATTTTACACGTTATTAGCATTCACAATGTTATAATATAATCAAGATGGGTTAATAATAATAATAATAATACCGTAATAATGATGATAAGCTCAGAGTTCAAACGGTTAAGAGTTGAAATTTGGTACACAGTTAGGATACATCATAAGAATGTACACTGAGAAGGAATTTTCCGAAATTTCTCTCGCGCGGGGAAGAGGGAGAGGGTTAAGGATTAACCCGACGAACTCCGTTTCTACCGTGCTATTTTAGATGCGGTATTTTGCGTTTTTGTGAAAAATCGAACATACTTTCAGACCCAGCTAAAAATTCTCTAATTAGTCTCGGAAGAGGGAGGACCTAATTCTTGCACCCAGTGAAAACGGGTAAAATCGGCTATAATCTAAATATCTTAATCTTCGTTATTGTTACTTTTTGCATGTGCAACATCTGGCTCATCTGCTAGTTTTTTTATATTTTTTTATAAAACTCGTCTCTACCTTCATAATTAAGCTTGAGTTCTAATATGAGAACAGACAGAAAAGGAAATCTTACAATTTGAAGATGATATTTATTATGCACTGGAAAAAATAAATCACATTGACCACTGTTCAAGTTTGGATGTTAAAACGGCAATACTGCACTATCCAGACATTATCCAAAATACAACATTGATTGTCACAGCATTGTCACCAACCAAGTTTCGGTAGAGCGTTTATTTTCCGCTCTTAAAATTATTAAATATGATTTAAGAACTTCAGTAAATGCTGACTTAATAGAAGTGATTTTTTTTGTAAGGAGTAATTAAGTTTATAACAGAGATGAAAGATAATAAGTTAATCAACATGGCAAAATAAGCAACCTCTTTTTTACCAGTCTAAATGTTATATTTCTCATTCTTGACGTAGTTTAATATATCTGTATCTATATATATAACCCATTCAACAGGTGTCCGTCCTTCCTTCCGTCCGTCCCGTAACCGTTTGATAACCGACACTAGAGGCGCCCCTATCGTGTGTCATATTTCAAACATTCAAATTAAATTAACAATTTTAATCATTATTTAAATTAACAATATAAATTATTATTATTCATTTGGCCAATACATTATTATTTGGTCAATATAACAATATAAATAATTCAGTATATTTGTAATAGGAATTTATTACTGTCACGGAATGCCTGTAATGTTCACTAGGGGGCGAATAACGAAAAATCAGATAGATTTGAACCGCTACGATAAAACGATAAGTGAAATAGTTAAGCTAATATCTATATATATAACCCATTGAATGCGTGCCTGTCCGACCGTCCGTCCAAGTAACGGTATGCCAAAAACGGGCACTAGAGGTGCCCCTATCGTGTATTATATTTCAAACATTTAAATTAACAATATAAATTATTATTTAAATTAACACCAACTAGGGGCACCCTAGCAAATGTTACCAGTGAAGGTAAATAAACAAATTAAACTATTTTAAAGTATTTATAGAATGTTTAATAACACTAAATAATGATTTTTAATTATCATAAAATTTGTAATGAACGCCCATTAGGGGGTGTCCTGGGCTCCTAGTACTTATATATTACCCAATATACTCATATATTATGTACTGTACAACATTTTTATTAAACTAATTTGTTTGTATAAGAATGTATTTACTATTTTTATTCATACACGCTTACCAAATACCAATGCCATCATCAAACAAGTCAATAAATGTGAACTTATATATTCAGTAGATGTGTCAAATTTTAATGTTTAATTAATTTTTTAAAATAGTTTTATTTTGTATTTTTTTTAAAATAATCAGAATCGTTGTCATTATTACTTTCCCTGCTGTTATACAGTAAGGCCTATAACAAAGGAAAAGAATGACGATCAGTCAAAAAATGATTTTCTCAGATTTTTACGCTTTTGGACTCGGGAAGCCTTGAAATGTAGAGAAGTGCAAAAGCATTCGGGGTTTTTCTATACGTATGGATGTTAGAATGTGTACCAACCGATTTAGTTCAACCATTTTCAAGCTTAATAACTCCTGTGTTAAACCATCCAACTCCAATTCAAAATCATGCCTCCCATACAGTCTAACATTCATACATACAGAAAAAAAAAAGAAAACCGAATCTTTTGCAAATCTCGACATTTCGAGGTGCCCTGAGTCCAAAAATGCAAAAATTTAGGAAGCGATCATTTTTTGAACTATCGCTACACTTTTCCTCTGTTATATATAACAATAGAAAAGTAAAAATTATCGTATTGACTCATTACTTAGAGGCATATTTTAGCTTTGGGAATAAAAAAGTTTCTACATTCTATCTTTATTAGAACTATATTTATTGATGCTAATATTCTGAGGTCACGTGATGATGTCAGAATTTTCAGGCCTACTTTATTAACAAGTCCGCCCTTGGTCGGAGTCGGAGTCGAATCGTAAGAAAAAGTCAGAGTTGTAGTCGTGTAAAAATCTACCAACTCCACAGCCCTGCTTTTAACCTTAAAATCTATAAAACTAAAATTTTCACTAATTGTAATCATATTTACTTATTCCTCTTAATTCTTTCAAAAATAATTACTTCTGGTATACATATATGATCACTAAAACTAAAGTTCTGTTTTAAAAAAAACATTTTAAAACTGTAGTATTAAAAACTGTTTTTGTTTTAAAAACAGTTTTTAATACTGCTATTTATTTAATTAATAAATATACACTGTCTTTCAGCATTAATTTAGTTTAATCCAAATGTATGCAAGTACTTTCAACATTTTACAAATGTCGTCTTCAGGTGAAATATAAAACAACATTTGTAAATTGTTGAAAATACTTACATACATTTGTATTAAACTAAATTAACATCAAAAGACTGTGTATTTATTAATTGTACTACTTTGGCATTGAGTGTGTTCATCAGTTTTATTACTATGTATTTATTTTTTCTTTCTAAATCTGTGTATTTCTATCGTAACATTTATAGTATTTTCCAAATCTTTTGTATGTCCCATCTACACTTTCTTCTCAATTTCTCATATTGTATTTACTGTTGGTAGCTAAATGACACCATGTTTTTGCTTTTCCTTTTCAAAATATTATCTTTAGCACTTCTCCATATCTTGTTTCATGACAACAACATAGTAGGGACAAAATTACCAAATGGCATTGTCCATTCAATTAAAAATAATCCCTGACAAAAGAAGGCATCCTATATCTTTGTCACTTTACATTGGCTCCAATTGGCCTGCTGCATTTGATGTGGCCAGTTAAATGGCCTGGTTTATTTCATTTGTTTTCATTGTGTCAGTTGCCAGACTTCTCATCTGAACATAGAATTTTTTTCATTCAGTAACTGCCAGTACAGTACACCAGCATATTCCAGCTGAAAAATAAAACTGCTCTTAATATTTATCACAGTTGATTATCATCATTAGTATAACTGAGTCCTAGAGTGTTTACAATTAGCAGATTTACTGTTTTTGCATATTTTACTTATCAAGTTAAAAGATAATGCTTAATTTTAAGCTATTTAAAATAAATCAAAACAAATAGCAAATCATTCAAATTTGACTAATTTTCCTGTATAAATTTAAACTTGAACAATACACTGTATACCAGAGGCAAAGCACATTAATTTACCATATGGGGAAGATAACAACTACTGAACAGTAATGCAATATTGTTCAAAAAATTTCAATCAGAAGTGAGCATTCAAAATAAACCAAATTAAAGGCTTTAATTAAATTTGATACATGCCAAACTGCTTGAAGACATTGCAGGAAAACTAGGCATTAACTATTAAAAGCTTCCTGGATCTCAAGATCATTTTGCAAAGAGAAAAATTGGTAAAGTGTTTTACCAAAAGGTTTCTGATATAAAGCTCCTGAAAAAACATTTCATATTTAACAGAAAGACATAATAAATATCAATATGAAACAAGCCCTTCTTTCCCCATGCAACAAAAGATGTCCTTTTTTGTGTAGAATTGTAATAAAAAATAGCTATTGGGTTGTTCGGAAAGTAATTTCGTTTTTTTATTACTAGAGGAATTAGATGTATTTTTACCAGCCAATTTTATTTTAAACCACATTTTCATTATATACTTCAACAGCTGACATTTTAAGGCTTATTTGTAAAAAATTTTGTTTGATTCTGTACAATTGTTTTTTTCGGTGACCCATCAAATATGGAAAATCGAAAACATCATTTTCGGCATATTTTGCTTTTTTATAACTAAAAATCAAAATGCTGTTCAAACAAGAAAAAAATTGTGGTACATGTTTGGAGAAAATGTGTTGAGAGAAAGACAGTGCCAAAACTGGTTTACAAAATTGTGTTCTGGCAATTTTAATATCGAAGATACACCACATTCTGGATGGCCATTTGAAGCCAATGAAAACAAAATAAAGATACTGATTGAAGCAATCTGCTGTATAACAACACGTGAAATCACTAACAAATTAAATCTGTTAAATTGAACCGTTTATTATTACTTAAAATGAATTGGTTTTGTTTCAAAGTTCGATATATGGGTTCCACATGTTATTAACGAGAGATGCTCTCTATGGTTGGATTTTAAAGAATTTTTTTTTGAGCTTTTACCAGACAATTTAACAATTGATTCGAAAGTGTACTGCCATCGAGTAAACAAATTGAGTAATATCATCAGACAGAAAAGGCCAGAATTGATCAACAAACAAAGTGTAGTGTTTTACCATGATAATGCCAAATTTCACACAAGTTTGGTAACTCGTCAGAAACTGTTATAGCTTAGATGGGATGTGTTATTACACCAACCATATTCGCCAGATCGGGCACACTCAGATTATTACTTGTTCCGGTCTATACAAATTTTTTTTTAACTGTAAGGCATTTACTTGAAATGACATTGTCAAAAATCACTTGGATCAGTTTTTTGTAAACAACGATCAAAATTTTTATGAATGTGAAATCATGCTACTACCAGAAACAATGACAACAGGTATTTGACCAAAGTGGTCAATATATAATTCAATAAAATATTCATTTATTATAAGAATATTGCATTTATTTTTCTATGGAAAAAACAAAATTACTTTCCGAACAACCCAATACTTTATGATAATCATCATCAAGTTGCTGAATAGCAATAAAGCATTTAAGTCCAATCTTCACAGATTCTGGTGGCAGTATAGGATAAAGACCAGTTGTGACTCTTGCATCTATATATTGTGCTGCATCTTGATTTGCATTTTGTTTATTAATAAAGCATAGCAAAATGATAATAATATAATTGTTTTTATCTTACTGAAAAGTAAATAAATTTCACACAATAAATTCTTTGAAAAAAATATTTTTCTTTTTTTATTTTGACATTAAAATTACTCTTTTTAAGAGAAATTTTATTTAAAATTTTAATACATGTGTGACAATCTCAAGGCATGAAACAAGAGTCTTTCCTTAAATTAGAAAGATTTCTTCCAACATTATTTAATCATTTGTGGAATTAAATAATTAACTTTTTGGAAAACAATAATTTTTGTTTTTGAACAAACGAAATGTACAAATTTTACACTTTCATGTGAAAATGATAGAAAAAGAAAAGAAAATTTCTTTCCAGTTATCAATTTTCCATGCAAGATCTTGCAGGTTGATGATACATCTGCAAGTGCAACTTATCTGTTGCATCCCCACATTGGAAAAACCTTAACACCTGATTGGAAGGGATTTGGGAATTAAAGGGCCAACCAGTTTCAAAGCTCTCATCATTCTCTCCTCTGAGGTCATCCTCCTCGCTACTCCGACACCCAAACAGACTAAGTCTGAAGACATCTGATGGTCTACAAGAGGTATTATCCACAAAATAATGTAAACTCTCTCTCAGTCTCTTAGAGATATAAGTAGTTAGATATTCGATAGAATTTGTTTAATATTAGAGTCAGAGAATCTGACCATAAGTTAAATTTATCTATGTATAATCTTTGATTCTTTCATACTAACAAACTTCTTGTTTTTGTTTAACTGGTTTCGAACTAACTTCTTTTGAAGGCCAGTCACCTTATTGACAAGTTTGCAACCATTCCCATAGAGTTTTAACTCATTCCCCAACCGAGAGTTAAGACGCAAAATTTATCTTAACTGGTATCCGGAGACAACAATCAGTAAGATCTTACGATCTTGTAACAATTTAAAATTTATAGCCATCCACCGACAAAGTGAGTGGGACTAATTGTCCTGATTTCGCAAACAGGCAAATTGAGTAAGAAATCCTGCACCATGGATTCTCATACATGTTAAAAAACCTCTCCCTAGAGAAAACTACAAAATGTTTTTTTTTTTCTTTTTATCAGAAATATTCTAACCACAGCCTTCTAATTCTTTTTATAATTTAAATAAAAATTTGCAAGCTGTTTCTTCAAAATAAAACTGAAATATGGCCTGTGAATTTCAAAAAATTTCAGATTTCTAGTCTGAAGTTAGTATTATCAATCACCATTACTCTTTAAAACTACGTAAAACTGTATGTATATATTTTTTCATTTTTAATTCTGTCCTGTGACACCAAAGAGGGCTTTTTTCACATCCATCATGGGTTTGGCCAGGTCAAAAATGCGATCAACTGAATGGTAACAGATGGAGCAACAAATCCTATCAACCGAACTGTGAAAACTGCCGAGTTGATCTGAAGTCAGGTCTAAGGCTGATGCCTTTGGTTTCAACTATTCAACAAATGCAATTTTGATACAACAGAATTGTAATGGATTTTTATATTTTTATGAATAATGAAAAGTTATGTTTTAAGATAAGTAGAATTCAGTAAATGTATACTGCCACTATTAGATAGAATCATCTTTTCTTGTTTTACAAAATCAAACTGCTAAATTTTACAGGGTTCCTACTCAAATTTTTGTTTTAAATTCCCTGACTTTTCCTGATCAACTTTGTACAAATTCCCTGACCCTCACGTCCTTCACAGTATGGCACATTAACAAAATAAAACATCACTTGACTTACTACGTGCACAAACTATTGCTTCTCCAACTTTTTAACTGGTTATTTTTGTAATTAACAGATATATTTTTTTTTATAATCAATGAATTAGTAAAATTAAAAATAAAATAAGAAAAACAAAATTGTGGCATGTCTTCTCTACATAAAACAAAAATGTTTTATTAAATAAAAATAATTTATCCTGTTAGTAACTCATAACTGTAAAACTTCATGGCTTTGAAAGCGCCATTAATTATTATTAAAAAATTCTGTATAATCCATGTACAAAAGTATAAGTTTATTAAATTTGTCTCTTAATAAATTTTTCAAACTTTATAAATTATTAATAAACTGGGAAAAAAGTTTCAGAAATCACAAATTGTTTTGTTATGTGATCAAAATTATTAAAATCAAACATGATAACATTAATTCAAATGGTATTATTTAAGTTATTTATCACTTTTGGTTCTTTATCATCATTTTTTTCATCAGTTCATTAACACCTGCCAAGAGATAAAAGATTTTTGAAATATTTTAACTCTCTATCAATGTTAGATTATTAAGAGTATTAAATTTTTCTCTCAAATTTATAATACTGCATAATTAATACAGCAGTTTTAAAATTTAAAAACAACAATTGATATTGTTGTATGCTTGTATATTTTGTGTGCTATAATTTTGGGAAAATTTTGTATACGTTTGGGTGAAGTTTTGGATCCTGAAAATATTCTGCACCCCCTTTTCATAAGTTGCATTGTACCATAATACTTGCCTGCAGACAGCTACACTTGGTCAGCTATACTGTCAGCAGACAAAATCAACAAAGCAACCAAGGAAACAAATTCCCTGACATTTTGACAATTTTTAACAAATACCCTTACTTTCAATGACTTTTTCTGAACAATAATGAAAATCCCTGACTTTCCAGGTGCATAGAACCCTGTTTTTAATGTGTAATACACAACATTTCATTTATAATTGATTCCCTAAATAAAGATGTGAGAAATTTTTTTGAGAAGAATTATAACAGAACTTACCATTGCAGCTACAGCACCAGCAATAGATCCACCACCAGGTGCAGGTGTTCTGGCAGCCACTGTACACACAAAATCTTTTACTGTCTTGTTTATTAATGATCCTGATTGTTGATCTGGAAGCATATATTCTATTATACGTTCTTTTGGAATGAACTGGTTAAGTGAATTCAGCCCAAGCCTATTTATGACCTAATTAAATATTTAAATTTTAAATAATTATTTAAAAAATTAAAACATTTACAATTAAGTTAAGTTTCTATAATAATTAAAATAATAATCCTTGAATTTGTAATAATAATATGAATAAAAAATTACATAAACAATTGAATAAAACTTCTAATTTACATTATATAAATGATTAAATTTTAATTTTTCTCATTTTAATTATACATATATTTTCCTACATATATTCTGAAACAAGAAAGAATTAAGTCATAAGACAAAACTTACTGTGTACAATACAGTTTTTAAACCTTTACTGACATACAGTTAGAAATAAGGGAATTGACCAAGAATTAGAAGCAGCAGAAATAAGAGTTTTCAGGAAAATTAGGAGTGTTAATAGATGGATCAGTGGCAAAATCATATTAAAAATGAAGACATAAGGAAAAACCTTAAGATAACAAATATTTAGTCAAAAGTAAGTGAGGCTAATCTGAGGTGCTTTAGCCATTTGGAAAGAATGGGAGAAGACTGACTGGCCAAACAGGTATTTGAAGCTAAAATCAAAGAAAAAAAACCAAAGAGATGACCTAGACGAAGATGGATTGATGGTGTTAAACAGGCTTTAGAGGAAAGGAATTTAACTTTGATCCAGGCAAAAAACTTGTCTGTTGATAGGAAAGTTTGGAAAAAAGTAGTGGATGGTAGTATGAAAGTTTGATTTTTTTCACCATGTTGACCAGTATACCCTCTGGGTATCAACAGGAATGAATGATGATGATAAAATGTTATTATTATATTAATAAATTTTTGTTATTTAATTTGAGTTAAGCACTTTTAAATACAAATTCATGAATGTTATTTATATTATGCTAATGTCAATTAAGGCAGTTTTTATTAATTAATTTGATTTAAATTCAATTGTGATGCATACTGAAAAATGGAAGTAGTATCTTATCTGCATGCACATTAAAATCTAATTTGAATATCATCATCGATAGTTCATGTTGTGACGTCTAATGATGCAAGGCAGTCTTGGTGCAGCTAACTTCTGAATCAGTAGTCCCATTAGTTGGGCCATCAACTTTCTTTAACACAGGAAGTATACGGAAGTCGGGAAGCTGACTGTCTGCGTCACTCTAATCTGTACCAGCTCTTGCTGAGTAGCTTGTTTGGCAATTGGAGCAAATATGGCATTCAAAATTTTGTTTGTAAACCAAACTGTTCAAAAATTGAGGCATTTGAAACCCAAGATTTGACTGTACATTTAAAAAGGTAGATTCTACAAATAATGTTTGAAGCTGATGACATAAACAAGAGAATTTTAAACAAGAATTTCAGAATGGTTAAATTTTAAAACTTTTAACACAAGTTTGAAACTAGTAAACATTTGAAAAAATTCCAGAACATTTATAAAGGTTCAACTCTCAATACAAATCTTTGATGAAAATGCCTGAGGTGACCACTGAACAGGGTTAAAAACATTTTCACTTTCAATTTTGCAACATCAGGTAGCTTCTGGAAATGTGTGAAAAGTACTGTTGCTTAGTAGTATATTGGTAAATAATATTAAGATCAATTTCTATAAATTTTAATTTTAGGAATGGTCTAATATGAGGTTTGCAATGATTATTTTGAAAACCATCTATCAATAAAAAATTGTTTCAATTGAAGATACATCATTGATAATTTTTATTAAGATATAGTATATGTAAAAGTATAGAAAGACACAATAAAAACATTTTCCATCCTTTTGTCATTAAAATAAATCTTCAGTTATTGAAAACTAGTTTTAATGGTGAAATGCATTCATGCTTTTAAATGCTATATCTATTTTATAACAACAAAAAATGGAAATTTTATGAACAGAGGCAGCTCTAAAAAGTTCACAAACCACTGTCTTATGCAAAGACCAATAATTCAAGTACTGGAATTCAAAGATCTTTTAACTTGATTAACCAAATGACAAATGATTTGACATCAGTCTTTGAAAATCAATCCTGTAATACATAACTTTGATTAATTATTTTTTTCATTTTTAAATTTTAATCAACATATGAGTTTATAAAATAAGTTTATCAACAAGTCTTCAAAGTATTACATCACTATTCTGTCCACTTAAATATAATGAAATTATTGAGCAATTAAAATTAATTATTTCAAAATCTGCTTTATATTTTCAAGTTAAACTATTTTTCTTCAGAAATACAAATTCTTTTAAACAAGACTAAATAATGTAATAAAATTTAAAATAAACAAATACAAAAATTTAAATATTTCACATAACATTAAATTCATATTAAATCATCAAAACATTAATTCTTTTTACCTATATCTTTACTCTTATAAATTTCTGTCTACTTGGACCTTGTTTATTAATAGGACTTATTATACTGATAAACAAAGATATCTTGTTTTGACTTTTTGACTAAGATCTCCTCTATTTGCTAATCAGAAACTATGTAAGTATAATAAGTCCTATTAATAAACAAGGTACAAACAGAGAAATTCATCAAAACATTTTTTTTTTTTTAAATTCTTGAAATATTTGAATTTTCTGTCTTACTATAAACTAAATTTAATCATTATAGTTATAGAATAATAATGTTATAATTACCAAATGTATTTTTTGTTCTTCTTCTAAAATGAAAAGATTCTCTTTTTGAATATAATACTCAGCAGCTTGTAATAATGCTCGCAATGGTACCAAACCCACAATCTGAGATCCAGTTACAGCTATATTTAATTCTCGAGCATCTGAAGAAACCTATATAATAATTTATTTTGTACGTTTAAAATTCATTTAAATAATTTGAAAAATAATAGCACAAAGTTTAGAAACATTATTTTAGTTAATTGAGTAAATTAAATGTTTCAAATTAAATTAATGTTTATTTGTCCATATAATTATAGATGTAATATAGTTACATTAAAATAAGTTATAACTATATTTAAATAAAACTAAAGTAAACAGATTATTAAATTAATCCTTTGATGTGTAACTAGGTCAAATTGGCTTAGGTGATCATTTTTCTATGTATATGTTTATATTTTTATAAAAATATTATGAAAAAATTATTATTAATGTAAAAAATTCTGTGATAAAATTATTCAGCCTATATATATACACATATATCATTATTTCTTTTGAAAGTGTGTGAAAAATTAGTTTTAGTAAGTTACTCATTCTAGCTCGCATATTCACATATAATCAATACAAATTTGTTTTCATTTTAACATCACAATATTAAAACATTAATTTTAAGAACAGAAATATTTTTCAATGCATTTATCTTATAACATGCAAACATGTATTGACTAATGATAGCTTATTCTATAAATTAGTTGCGAATGATTTCAATTATTGTATTTTCTCAAATAAGTCATGCATCTTTTTTCCAAAAAGTTATGACAAAAAAGTCAGTGTGCAGTTTAGTTGAAACAAATTTGATGATGCAACTTGCAAAGACCAGAATGCTACCAGTAACTAAGCATTTTGCTTACTTTAATAGTGATAAATTTCACTTATCAACCGGATGACGTTAACATAATGGCCATGTTGATAGTTAAAATCATTATTATTAAACATTTTTGTGTAACTATTTTTGTGAAAGTGAGGATAAATAAAGCAAGTTAAATGTACAACTGAGACTGATAGAAAATAATCTTTATATCTATATTACTTCTTAAGGCTTGTTCAAACTTATTCAGTAATTTAGTGGACTGGCAAGTAATTTAGTAACTTACCATGTGTGGACAGTGAAATTTAATTGAGTAGTTTAGTGAAACAATTTAGTTTAATAAATCCATTCATTCTATTTTCTCTGGATGAGTAGCAGCACCTCCCATTGTCATTAACTAACTAAAAACATCTGAATAGAATTGTTTTTAGTTGAGTTCATTAGTTCAATATTACTTATAGCTCTAGTCAATTAGCAGTGGATCTAGAGAGATGCTAATTCAAAAATTAAAAGTATTTAAATTCTTAATAAGTACCTTTTTAACAGGCGCATGGCAATCACATTGTGAATGGTCCAATAAATCACATTTATCATTGTAAAATTTTTAAAAACAATGTTTTCAACTTTAAACAAACATATTTTATTTTGTTTTTTTTTGTATTAATATAGTTTGAGTCCCTGTAACCTTCTCTTTGTATCTGTCATTATATTCAGTGCCACACGTAGAACCATTAAGGGTTTGGAAGCTGTTCCTCCCTGTATAAAATGAATGTTAGTTTTACATTATTCATTTAATCCAAAAAAAAAAACAAAAAACTAAATGGGTCTACTCTACTCTCAGAACTCACACAAGCTCTTGATGGGCATATAAATACATATATGTCTGTTCTTGAGCTTGCAAGCTTAACTGCACTAGTCCAGACATTTATGCACTATACACAGTAATAAGTGACACTAACTACTTGAGTGAATTACTGGAAACATCTGAAGGAGTCTTTAGTTTAAGCTATTAGTCTATTAGCAGTTTTTCACCTTTGACTTGAATTAAACAATGTAAAGAAGTCTTACTTTCATTTAATTTGTAAGTTCATTCATCATAAAATACATTACTACAACTTGCAAATAATTTATCTCTATTAAGTATACAAATTATTTTTTCCCCTCAATGCTTTATCTTTTAATATCATATGGACATATAAACTGAGAAACATCATAATAAATGCTACAAAACAGAAAGAGGGAAGACTGTTAAATTACAATCATAAGTTAGTAAAATTTGTTAAATATTTAATACACTAAACTGGTTGAGATTTTTTCTTCTTCTAAACCAGTATCTTAAAAAATGGGGTGAGCAGATTACTCAAGATATGAATTATTCAAATAAGTATGGTATTTCAAAGAAGCTGTCAGAAAAGAATTGAAATATAATTCAAACAAAAGAAAATCTTAGCCTGAACATTTCAGTTTGAAATTGTTTAGAAAAAGTATTTAATGCATCCTATACAATTATTAAATTTGCACAGCTTGCTTTAATTATAGAATTTAGACATGTCAATATGAAACATTGCATTTACTTGAAATTTTAATATTTAACCATAAATTTATACTTAAATTTCAATATCAATCTTTTCCATCAAAATTATATTATGATCAAACAGTAATTTAAATTTTTCATATACATATTTAAAAAAAAATATCTCTAGCTACTTTGTTTTTCTGATTTGATATTCAATACAATATTTACAATATTGTATTGAATATCACAAATATTTGAAATATTCCTGAAAATAATATCATAAACATCAAAATTTTAATCACCAATGAATATTCAATTTTAGTATTACAAAAACAATGTTGATTATTTAAATGCCTTGTTAAGATTCACTCAGGTATTTAAAAAACTTCATTTTTGTATGTATGTATATTATTTGTATGTATATTACATTTATCAGAAATTTTCAAAATGTACCTCTTCAAATGCTGTATGTATAGGTGTTGTTTCATGATCAGTTAAATTAATTGATACTTGAGCAATATTTGATTCATCCAGCCACCAACCAATTGCTTGACAATTCTTTAATCTTCCAGGCTGTATATTAAAATTTTTAATTCATTTCACAAATACAAAATAATATATTTTCAGCTTAAGAAATTTATACATAGTAGTTAAAAATAAGCCAAACTTTGGTACTATTTATTAAACAACATATACATTCTTACACTCTACTACTTCAAACTAAACTTATTCTGACTTACAAACTTCTGTCAGTATCTAGGCCATTTGTCAAAGCAGTCTCGAAAGCCATTACTGTTATAAATAACAGAACCATTCCGTTTCTGTTACAAATAAGAGAGGAAAAGTATGGCAATTGGTCAAAAAATAATCCCCCAAGATTATTTTCATTTTTGGATTAAGGGAACCTTGAAATGCTGAGAATTTGCATACATGCAGAAAATTTGGGGATTTTTCTACATGTATGGATGTTAGCATGTGGCAGGCATGATTTTGTTCACCCTCTTTGAAGCTTATTAACTTGTGTTTTTTGTCAAAAATTTCTGAAATTTTGCAGGGAGGTTTGTGTATTAGGAGATTAATACTATACAATTTTGGTGGTTAAAAGTTGATAGGGTGGGGAGATAAGAGGGTGTCATGTGTCATATCTTCAGTAGGGTCAGACTTAATGACAATTTTATTCCTTATTAGCATTTACAATTTTTTATAAAACCCATTCCTACCCTTTTTTGCCATTTTATAATAATTAAAAATATAAAAATTATACATCTTCACCCAGGATTATTTTAGTTAATTCAGTAATGAATTTTAAAGGCAATACAAACTATGTTTGAGTCCTTTATCCTAACTTCACATCCTTTTATTCCAACCAGGAACTATAGAACAGCAGGCAACTTGATGTAAAACACTTCTAAAAATAACAGACAAAATACTATCAAACGATTCACAAACACAATTTAAAAATGATCCTGATGCCAACCTGTTGTCTGGATAGCCTGTATCTGCCAGAGGACTCTCAGCAGAAAATGCGATAATGTAACAAGAATGCTGCCGAGAAAGATTTTTAATATTTTTTAATGTTTGTAGATGCCTTAGCCTACAAAAACAGGTCAGCGTTGAGTTCATTTTTAAATTGTGTTTGTGAACCGTTTGATAGTATTTCGTCTGTTATTTTTAGAAGTGTTTTACATCAAGTATCCTGCTGTTCTATAGTTCCTGGTTGGAATAAAAGGATGTGAAATTAGGATAAAGGACTCAAACATAGTTTATATTGCCTTTAAAATTCATTACTGAATTAACTAAAAATATAAAAAGTTTTTTAAATAAAATATCATAACAGATGACACTACACATAAATATGCAGTTTTAAATGTTGCCAGGAAAGTTAAGTGACTTGTTGCTGGAATTTTTAAATTTTTATATATGTCTTTAATGGCTTTCTTTGCTGCTTATTGAAACTGACATCTCAACAACTTCTCTTTCATTTTAGGAAACAGATAAAAGTCTGTTGGGTGCAAAATCTAGGGAATAACATTAAGAAAGCACTTATGTTCTTTTTGATCAGATATTCACTGACCAAGAATAACAGGCTTCTATTTGGCTTCCATCAATTGATACTGTAAATAGTCTTTAAAAACTTCACAAAAAATGGCTTGCAGTATAGTTTTGACAAATAGTATGGACTCTAGAAGTATGTAGCTGCAGAAGATACCTCTTTTGAAGGTAAATTTGCTATAAATATTCATACTATTAATTAAATAAGTTATATTAAAAGTTTGGTTTATTTTTGACTATCACATATTGTGCAATAACAATATATATAGAAAAGATACAAAATAATAATAAAATATAACTAAGCAATTTTAATGTAAATATCTTACCTTAAAAACAGCATACTTATAAGATGCTGCCTATAACAATCAACTTACAAGCATTACTGTTTTAAGGTATTCTGAAGTATTCATATCTGAAAATTCTTTGAAATGGATTCAGTTATTTTAAATATAATTGGATAACCTAAATTTATCATTTCAAATAATTTCTATTCTAAACAATAATAATTTAGAAAACAACTATCTCAAGTAATTCCAAAATGTTCAAGCATTAATATTTCATCAGGAGCAGAAATTTTTTATTTTTTTTCAAAATATTAAAAATTTTAATATTTTGATTCATTAACCCATCTTCAGAAATTCCTAAAATTAAAGTAAACAGTCTGGTTCTAATGTAAAAATTCAAATGGTAATATGAATTATAAAAATGTAAGCAAAGTTCAACGTATAGTTAATGTATATTCAATATTGAATAAAATTTAAAACATTTATAAATTGCTTTATAAAAATAACAGCTTAATGGAACTGATACCATTGTCCACATATGAAAATAGTTGTATTTATTATGTACTAATTTTAAAAATTTTTTTAAATAGTGGAGCAACAGAGAGAAAATTAGATGGGTGGAATGCAAACCAGTTTGTAAATAGGAATTCAACAATTGAATGAGAACAAATGTGACAAAATATTGTTATATGTAGCATTTTTGTTTAGTTATTACTAATAAGAGTAGTTCTTAGAAGAACTGATTGATCTTTATTGGTCTATTCTAGATTGATTTGAGTATATATTTCCTGAAGTAAATAGATATCTTATGCCACATGACACTACTTCAGTATTTCGAAGTTCTTCACCATGATTGTAATATTTTATTTTGAACTATCACATATGCCAGTACTGCCCAAGCAAACAAATACATTAAAATGTAAACATATTAAGAGTTTGGTTATTTTAGATTATTGTTGTCATGTTTCTTGCAATATTTGAATGTATGGAATGGTGCAATTTCATTGGCCAGGTTGCAGGAATTGATGGTTTTCCACAGAAAATAGTCAACTTCTGTCTTCATAAGAAAATAATTCGAGACATCAAATTTTTTTAAATGTTAACTTAAATGTACCATTCACAACTGAATATACCAACCAACTAATCAAATTTTGCAAAAAATAGACCAAATATTTAACCTCGGTACTCTCAAAAACTCCTAAAAACATATTTTGTGCTCACTGGAAACTTTGTATTAAATAGTTTTCCTATTCAAATGCCACCATCCCACTAGTCAGAAAGAAAGGAAGCTTGTTGCAAGGGAAGGGTGTTGAAGTTAATTCAGCCAAAATAGTCATTGACCTCCTACATTAAAGGATGGTCCCTAAAAAATTGTATTTGCTCAAACCAGTGTTGAAATGTATAAAGTAACAAAAACTAACAAACTTTCTATATCAGATAAAAGGTAAAATCATTTATATAATATTTTAAATGTAATTTCAATACTTACGAAAAGTAATAAGGCTAATATAATAAATCATGTTTAGTTATAAAGCAGCTGCTGTAGTAATTTCCAAAAATATGACAATTAATTATAACTTGTATATCACGCTTTACTATTTAACTGTGATGATGGATTAATACACAGTAGATCGGATACATTCTAAATTTGGGACAGACTAAAGAAGCTATCTCCTAAAGACAGAGAGCTTGCACGATTCTGTTTAGAAGGAAAGTTATTATTACTATAATTAGCAAATATGTTTACAACTTTTCAACATTTAAAAGTAGAAATTTGTTGTAAACATATTTGCCTAAAACACAAATTCTACACTTTTCCATTAAGACGAATTCTTCTGATTCTCATTTTATAAGATTTAACTTTAAGTGAGAAAATCTTCATAATAGAAAAAAATTATTTTAAGGGCATAAGCAGTTTTCTACCAATTCTCCCATTCCTATATTTAGAACTTTCCCTTTAGATCCCACTTTAAGTTTTTTCATTCCCAGTGGGAATATTCCCTCTTCATGATTTTCCAATCATTTTTTTTTCATGTATTGTTTACATTTTCAAATTTTTTTGATATCTTTTACATTTTATGATTGTAATTTTTCAATTCATTCTGCTGAGGTCTTTTTGAGCATAATTTTTTGGATTGTAGCCCATTTTCTAATTCAAAAGTATCTTATCTCTAACATTTAACATACAGAAACATATCAATTAAAGAAAAAAAAATCATCATTAAATTTATCTGATTACAAAGACAAGCAAATAATTAAAAATAGATGGATTCTCCCATTACAAAAAGAAACAGTTACAATCATCTGGAACATGTTTCCTATATGGGAACACAGGAAAGACAAATGATCCTAAACAAAGAATGCTCAAAAATATCTGAAAAAAGTATTTATAAATATTTAGAAAAAATTGCTACAAAACATGCCAAAGTTTATATTAAAATACACAGTACAATATATTCTACTATAATTTATTACATGGCAGTGTCTTCTGATTTAAAAGCAAAATAAAAATTAATATCTGCAATAAAATTATTTTCCTCAATATTTATTTTTAAAATGATCATTCCTGAAGATGGGTTGCTGACCCAAAACATTAGTATGCTATAAAAATGTTAATGTCTCTAATAAAGAATATAAATAACTAGCTGTATAAACTTTTTACAGGAAATGAAAATTTTTTTGGTGCAAAATTCCCTTGTGTTAAAAATGAAATGTGTGTCCTAGAAGTGAAAATGTTACTGTCTAAACAAAATCTTACTGTAGATTATAAAAGCAGATGTCTTCTTTATATCAGATTATTTTTTATTGAAGTTTTGCAGAAACATACAATATCCAATACATCATAATTCACCTCTTCTTTGCTCCTTCCTTGTTCACGAATATTCAATGCTATTCGATGTGCTTGTTCTTTTGTGCCCAAAAGGTTTACATTATAAGCAATGAGGAATTTCCTTGCTCCAGCCATGGTAGCACCCCACTGAGGAACAAACTCAGCTGGTCCATAATCAGGTTTCCATTCTGGTTTAACAATCTACAAAAATTATTAAATTTATTTAAGTATACAAAATTTCAAAATAAACTAAAATAAAAGAAAGTTATTATACTTTTTCAAGAATTCCTTCATATTCACCACATCTAATCTGAGGAACCGTTTTTCTATATTCATGTTGTGCAGCATATCCATATAAATAAACTGCAATCAGAGAATTCAGAAAATTCAAAATAATGCATAAATTAGCATAAATTCAAAATAGTATATTTATTGAAAACAGATAAAAATGTTTATCCTAAATCTAAAGTATCTAATTTATCCTAAATATGAAGACTGATAAGAAAATAAGTTTAATATATTAAAAATACAATAATTTCCTGTCATTAAATCTATATTTCTTCTTACTTTTTTTAAGATACTTTTAGTTTTATTCATTTATATTTCATTTGATCCATAAAAGTAAAGGTTTTTTCGTTCCATTTAACTACCTAATTTTACTTTAGACAATGTTAAACTATCCTTTTTATTAATAACTCTTCCATATAGATGTTTCATATCTTTTCATCAAAATAAGATATCAGGGAAAGTAGAAATAAATCAGAAAGATGCTAAAGCATTAAAAAGATTAAACGGGAAGGAGAATACAAAATATGTTAAAAAGATATATCTACAAAACAAACATGAAAGAACAATTATTATAAAAGATAGCATAATACAGCTTAATGAAAGAACAATTATTATGAAAGAAAGCAATTAATTAAAACAAAGACAGACCTTGATCATGAGCAGAGAAGTCAGAGTATGGTATATTTCTTCACAAAATTTGTCATACCTCAAATCCCTATTCACAGTAAAAACAACCTTTAACAATGTAGGTTTCCTGTACCAAAAATTGCACAAGAAATTTCAAATATTACATAATGTTTCTGAAATATAAAAAAATGAACATTTCTGGAACAATAAGCCCCCTTTATCTTCAAAACTAAATGTTTTGGAATATTAGCTTTTCCTAATTACATTTATTTTTTGATTTTCTATCACCTCCTGAAATTTGTCTACTTGTATTGTTAACCCTGTATAAAGTTAAAATAAATTATTTTTACTACTTTTTGAAACTACTCACACTGTTCTTTTCAAAGCTAAGTTTTTAAATATGACAATTTTATTCATCGATCAACTCATAAATCTTAGCATCAAAACATTATGTCTACTTCAAGAAAAAAAAAAAGCCCAGACTGAAAATAAAATACATTTTTCATCTAGAAAGGGATATAAACAAATCAAATATTCCAAGGATAAAGTTAGAGTTCCATTACAAAATAGTATGATTCCAGTAGCTTAAGCATTCTTACCAAAAGAATTGGGTTCCCACTCACAACCAAATCATGTTTTTCCTGTAAAGATCTTGAAAATTTTCTTTCAGTGAATATTCATTTTATACACTAGCATTTTTATATTTATTATTATTATTATTTCAGTCACTCAATGTACTGTACATGCTGGCATATAAGATGCCAAATTTGAGAAATTTCATAATTTTCTTCAATGGATTTAAAAATAATGTTAAAGATTTTATATTATTTTTTCTTAAAAAATATAAACAGAATGGTTCAAAACTATGGAAACAAACTTTTAGAGTGGATTCTCGGCAAGTCAAAGAACAAATATGATCCTTTCATCCCATGTCCAGAAATGTATCAGTGCCAAGATAGATGACATCACTGGGCTTCAATATATCAGGTCTCCTTATCAATAATTACAGCAGTGAAAATGGGAGTATGCAGTATGTAGTTTGTCAGGTCCATGAACAGCTCCATGGTGCACATGTAAGGAATAGTGCTAGTATATTTAACAAATATAAAATATAATTATGACTATACAAAGCTGGAACTTTTGTATAGTCGTAATTATATTTTATATTTGTTAAATGTAAATAAACGCCGGCCATGTTCTGTATTTAATTTTTACTTTAAGTGCTAGTATATTTTATTATTTCTATAGCCATCTCTTAACATACATAGTAACTATAATTTAAATGTGGAAGAGTACTATAATTTAATTTTTAAATTTAGAATAATCTGATAAAAAAGAATTGTTCGGATGTCTGGGTGGTGTAACTGGTTAGTGCAGCGCACAGTAAGCAGAGCTTGCGAGTTCAACTCCTGCTCTGAGCAGATTCTTTTCTTCCAGATTATTTTAAATTTAAAAATTAAATTATAGTTACTACTTTTGTTAAGAGATGGCACCTAACATTTACCTCTAGTTGTTCTAATCATGTAATTTCTAATTAATATTTGTAGAATAATTTTTGTCTGATTAACTTAGCTAATGGTTGGATGATTATAATATATTGTTTCTTGGGATGTTTATATATGTTTATACAAGAGTGCCCTCTGAACAATTCATAATAAAACTAGCTTTATTCACAAAACAACAATTATAGTTCTTGCCTATTAACTTGCAATCAAATATACACTGTATAACAGTCTAAACTGATCATTATTTTTTAAATTGCCTTCTTATTTTAATAGTATATGATTAAAAGTATTTCAGTAGTTAGCACTTTACAAATATTAATTTTACTCAAATAGGACTTTCAGAACAATTTAAGAAAAGTATACATTTAACTTAAAATTGCAAGAAATTAATCATTGTTACCTGGTACTTTCAATTCTGCTGCAAGTTTTTCAGCAAATTTACGAGCACAATAGATGCATTCTTCCATCTCTACACCTTGAACTGGAATAAAAGGACAGACATCCAGTGCACCTAATCGTGGATGTTCACCTACATAAGGAAAAAAGCTTAATATAATTGTATGTATAGATTTTAATATTTTCTTGTTTATTCATACCTTTGTGTTTTGCCATATCAATTAATTTAAATGCTGTCCTTGCAGCATTTAATGCTCCTTCAATTACAGCATCTGGTGACCCAACAAATGTATAGACAGTGCGATTAGTTGAGGGACCAGGATCAACATCAAGTAACGATATACCATCCACAGATGATATGGCTGCAGATATCTTATCAATCACCTGTATATAAAATTTTTTTAAATAGTTGTTTTAACATTTATTAATTAAAACTTACAACAAATTAAGAATATTCATTAAACACTAAATATTACATTTCATTCATTTTATATTCTACACAATACAGATTGGTGATAAAATTTTATCTAGCTGATTATTTCAAAACTGAATAGTATAACTATTGAATCAATGTATACAAAAGTTTAGCAAGTGCTAAACAATGGCATTATCATCTGTCATTCTTTTTAGATTAACAATTTAACAAATATGAAATAATTACATTTATAATCATTGCTAAGTGACTAGTATTTCATTAATGATTTTATAAATAACGAAGAACTATTTTCTGCGTACGAATGAGATGCAACGCGTTTTCTAATTGATGGACATGGGTTTAAACCAATAAACAAAGGGAGGTGTGCGTTAGTTTGTTTACAGTAGGTGCCAAGTTACGATAAATAGACTATAGTGATCTTGTTTTTTCTCCATTTAATTGGGTTTTAGTATTTTTCACTCAACTAAATCATTTAGTCATGTTCATGAATATTCAAATGCTGCATTTAATTTGTATTCTTACAAACTAAGAATACAAACTCTCTACAGAATACAAATAGCATCATCATGTTTCAAAAACAAAATAAAAATAGGTAACAAAAACATCACTATCTTCAACAGTGCATGTAATTGAAAAAGCTGAAATGATGGATTAATTTGCATACTGACAGGTAATAGCTGGTTAATTGCAAAATAAAACTTTTGTTAAAAATAAGTAAATCTAAAATTAATTTCAAAAAAAATTTTTATTATTTTTTCAAAATTAATAATTCTTAGTTAGATTTTACTTTTTGCACACTTTATATTCATTAAAAACATAATCCAATTAGGATGTGTTGCTTCATAAACCATGCAACAGCTCACAATGCAACATTGGAGTATGATAGTGACACATCATATAGGGCTGAACCTAACAGTGCCAAAAAATATTTCTTCCTTCCTTGTATGTGAATAATTTTGTCACTTCCTTGTATGTGAATAATTTTTACATAGACTTTTTCTAAACAAGAAAAATATTTAATGTATGATAACACTAAATATTTGTGCTTGACGTGTTTTTTAAGTACTGTTTTAAAAAGAACCACCGCAGTGCTACAGTTGGTGTTCTGTGAATGTGCACCGAGTACCTACATCTGTTGGTTAGCCACAGATGTAATTATGGAAGAACTTGTTCGTTTTATGTTTGTTTATGTGTGTTTAATATGCCTCCGACAATTGAAAATCCCGCCAATCGTGAAGTACATGCGATGATTCGTTTTTTTAATGCAAAAGACGTGAAAGCGGCTGACATTCATCAGCAAATTAGTGAGGTGTATGAAAAAAGCATGAGCGATGGAATGGTAAGAAAATGGGTTAGAACATTTAAAGATAGTTGTACTAATGTCCATGACGAGGAGTGTAGAGGGTGATTGTCTGTCATTACTGAAGACTTGGTGCAGAAAGTTCTTGCAAAAGTTTGAGAAAACAGACACTTTATGATTTTGTCATCCAAAACAAAAAGCATGGCAAACTCAGTAATGGGATTGTTTTGCTTCATGAGTATACCTGTCCACACGTGACTCAACAAACCCAAGATCTTATCACATCATATGGCTAGGAACAACTTGATCACCCTATGTATAGCCCTGATCTAGTGACTAGCAACCATCACTTGTTATTCCACTTGAAAAGGCATCTGGGCAGTCAGCGTTATGATGATGATGATGACGATGACATCAAAACATTGAGCTGCAATGGTTGGCAAATTGGGCAGCAGGTTTCTATGAGGATGAAATTCAGAAGCTGGTTGTACGATATGAAAAGTGCCTTCATATGGGAGGAAATTATGTTGAAAAGTAGATTAAAGTACAGACTTTCATGTCAGAATAAAATTATTTAAAAAATTACAGTTGTGTTTTTTTAATATCAAAATGGTACTTGCTTAAAAAACATGCCTTATATAATGCTCATTTGATAATTATTATAAAATATATTCAAGTTAACTATTATTAAAAAAAATTATTACTACACAATTTCATGATTAAGAAAAACACCAGTGAGATATAGAGAACTAAAGAAAGACATATTACCTTTAGCTTTTGATTATTACAGAAATTAAAACATTAGAATATCAAAATTTTATTGAGTAGTCTGAATTCAAAGAACATTTCATTTGAAGATCTAAAAAATACTGATTTTCAACAATTTACTTAATATAATAAAATATAAATAATTCCTTGATTCTACTGACTCTATCAATAACATTAAGAAATTAAGAATTAAAAGTTAAAATTAAGACACATTAAGAAATCACAAAGCTGCTAATAAAATTAAAGGAGTTATCAGGTGTTCTAATTAAATATTCTTTTTGGAAGATGATTAATCAGAGATCTCAAATTGAATACATTACTAGGACATTGCACGATTTTGTCGTATCATGATAGAATTGAAGCAGTGCTAGAAGGAAAGAAGCAATCCCTGCACTTGTTAGGCACAGAAGAGGCGATTCATGTACAGTACCTGATTGATGAAGACAGGTGAACTTTGCACTGGCTGTCACTAAAGAGGTTATCCTCACATACCTGCAGGGCACAGGAGACATGATCATTGCACTGGCTAGGTACAGAGAGGCAATCCAAGATCAAAGCAATCGACGAAAATTGCTTTGTTCTTGTGTTTTGTACATTTTTCACACCTGTTTTCCATTAGGTGCACATAATACTGTTTTTATTTTTGACCCCTAGGCCTAAATTCCATTAGCTGTGCTCGTTGCACCAAAGAGCATGGACATTGTCACTGTAATACCTTTGATTTTGTATATCGAAAACAAAGTCATGGACTCCGATTTTTACTTTCCTGGCTCTGTTATAGATAACAGAGAAAAAGTATGGCAATTAGTCAAAAAAATGACTCCAACCCCAAGATTTTTACATTTTTGGACTTAGGGGACCTTGATACGTTAAGAAATATAAAAACATTCAGTTTTTTTCTGTATGTCTGGATGTTAATGTGTGGGTGTGTGTTTGTTTGTGGCACTATTGTTTACTCTCTTTGAAGCTTAACTCCAGTGCTTTCAAAAATTTTTGAAATTTTGCAGGAAGGTTTGTGTATTAATGCTATTAAATTTTGGTGGTTAAAGGTCGATGGAGAGGGGCGATAAAGGGTGGTCGTGTGTCATATCTTGATTAGGATCAGATTTAATGGCGATTTTATTCATTATTAGCATTTACAATTTTTTAAATAAAATCCATCCCTATAACTTCTACACTCACACCGGGGTGTGTATGTTTGTTTTTTAGAAGTTTTTAATTTTACACGCCGGTTAAAGGTTTACGCAAGTGAAATTTTTTGTTATCCATCCCTATTCTCAAAATAAAGCTTTTCGTCATTTTATAATAATTCAAAGTGTAAACAGTTTTTTTTTAAATGAAATATTGTAACAGATAGCAATTAATGGAAAATGGCAAAGTTTTATCAAAATCAATACATTAAATTTTAAGAACAAACACAATTCCGTAAGTCTTATAGAAGAAGCTCCACTTCAAAAATGTATTTGCATAGGGCAAACAACTTACTCTTCATGAAGCAGTGTAAAAGAATACTTTCACACTACTACATAATTTGATATGAAACTGAATACTAGTTTTTTTTTGTCAGTGTTTGATTATCCTCATTTGAATCAGAAGACTGAATTACATCTTGGACTAATACTTTGTTGATCACCTTGCTAATGATCTTCAACTCAACCAATGAAATTCAGTAAGACTTCTATTTGGTTGATGGAACATCTGCTGATCCCCAGTACAAATTTTACAGATTTTAAAAAGCCTTTATTAGGTAATATGCAAAATATTTACAGACAAATTGTGAGTAGAGGTAAATGACAAACAGAGCTGGAGAGTTATCCAGACTCTGAGAGGAGGTTGGACCTTGAGCAGCACCAGAGTTAAAAGGGAGGAACAAGGCCAACACCTCCTAAGAAAACAACCGCGAGTAACACGGGCACAAGCCAGATAATGTACAACATTTCGCGAGTAACATGGGCTCAAGCCAGAAAATGTACATATAAAGGAGGGCGCGATTTACATGGGCACAAGCCAGGTAGTGAACAATGGGTCGCGGTTACATGGGCTCAAGCCGGGTAGAATAGATCGCGATTGACAAGGGCTCTGGCCAGCCAGGGAAATAATAGCTCACCTAGCTAAGGTGTTCCACAAAAACAAACTTTTGTACTTAGAAAGTGGAGGGAGCATCATAAACTATTTGTGGTTGGCAGTAGCTGGGTGAAGTCTGATGACTAGATGTTTTTGTCAGTAGCATCATTTGAGTCCAACTGCAGTTGAAGCAAATGCGGGCTTGGTTGCAGTGCACCAGATGTCTGTGTCTTGGTTTGGTTTGGAAATCCATCAGTGCGGTTGAGGGCAGCTTGTTAATTTTTCCATTATTAGTCTATGGGGTTTCTCAGCCAGAAAGTTTATTGACATTATTGGTTCTTGTCACTGAGAAATGGTGTGGTCAACTCTGAATGTCAAAGACCATTGTTGCCATTGTTCTGAAGTTCTTCCCAGATAATCTTTTGATTTAACATCACTAAGACACTCCCTCTTTTGTCAAAGCTGAGATCTAATGAAGATCTCTCTGATCTGTTTCTCTAAAGATGTCCTTCATCAGATTTTCTTTTTCCAGCCTTTATCATCTGGCATCTATGAGTCGGCTTTATCAACATAAGGCTTTTTGAATGTAGATTTTTCTCTCTTTCCCCAACAATTGAGTTTGGTTCTCAAGTCATAGTTTGGCATCTCTGGTGGTTTCACAATTGTCTCTGAATACTTCACTAACAGCATTACAGAAGGATGGCCAGTCAACAATTCAGCTCTTGTCTTTAGTAAACTAGCATTCTAGTGGTGCCTACCAGAAAGATGTAAATAATGTCCTGTTTGATTTTGTTTCACTTGTTGTTACAGGCAAACTACTAAAAGTCCTCTGTCCAGTAGTGGATGTCTTTGCAGTCATCAACTATCTGACCAACAGTTAAAATCCCATGGGATGTAAACTGTTGGTTGGATAGTCAATGATTGCTGGTTGGTTGATGTACCTGCAGTGTAATGCATTTCCAGCACATTTTCAGCTGTAGTTACCATAATCAAATAGTTTCAGATGCAGTTGCAAAGACAAACACAAATTACTACAGACCCAAATACCATACTATAAATACATACCATACAGTTTTAAATAACATGTGCAGAACATACAAGCCACAATCATAACAAAACAATACATCACAACAGGCCAGACATTATATTCATTAATAAACAAACAAAATCACATGCATCATAGACATATCCATTCCAATACCCATAACATACAAAATGCATACATCAAAAAAATTAGCAAACATTAATAACTCACAGAATTCATTGTCTGTGGTTTGCATGTAGTTCTCTTGCACAGGCACTACATATATACCTATTACATACACTAAAAGTCTAGAAACATTAGATCTTAATAACAACACATTACTGAAAGGAGCCAAATTAAACTAGTCAAGAAATTCTTAAATACAAATACATGCATGCAAACAAAATAACAACATTTTCTATAGTTACATCTTGACTTGTGTAGACTTCTTTTCATAAACATTTTAAAATGAATACTTTTTTATAAAAATTTTAAAGATTTCTAATAAAAAAAAGTACAAATGAAATGCAATAAATTTTGAATAGAATTGTAATATCAGTACTGACTCATATCAGTAACATTGATTACGCAAGTAATAAATGTCTTGCATTTTTTTTTATCAAAAAAGTGTAGATAATCAGGAAAATTGCAGTTGCTATGTTTTCTTCAGTAATTGTGAACAATTTATAGATACTCTGTAGATAATAGTTAATTTTTTCTTGTCAAAGAAAGAATATAGGCAATATTCTCAATTGGAAAAGATTAGTTTCAATCAATAAAAAAACTTAGCACATGTTTTATATTCATTTAAATGAGGATTATTATTAATGAAACTAGATGACATTTATAAAAATATAAAACTGAATACAATTATTCAACAATTATTTTTGCCATTACTGTAAGATTATTGGTCTAGGTCATATTATATACATCAGAGTGGTAATGATCAAATCAAAACCTGCAATACTTTTAGCTTTTGTGACTTTTCTGTTTTTGTGTAATTTTATTTTATTGTTTTTACAAAATATTTTGTATATCCAGTTCTTCGGAATGACATTCAATCTTAAAAATAGAATATTTTAAAAATGTACAATAAATGAAAATGCATAAATTCAACTGATATACAGACAATAGTAAACTTACTTCATTTCTACATTATGTAATAATGAAAACTTTTAAATACAGGTATACCTCGTCTTACATCGATAATTGGTTCCAGGAGAGGTGACGTAAGTCAAATTTACTTGTGTAATTACGACGTAAATCGTAGTTTCAACTTACGTCGTAACTAAACGCCAATAATGAGCACTTAAAGACCGCTAAATAAGACGACAACACAGAAACACAGATGTTTTCATGTTTTGTTCTCTAGGATTTATGATGATTATATTAACATTTACTGTAAATGTACATATTTTAATATGATTTTATGTGCTTTCAATGCTTTTCTAGTGATATTACGACTTCAATGTTTGTGGCGGACAAATTTAAAGTAGAATAAACTGACTTGAACTTGATTTTTATTTTTTCATATACTTTTTTGACAAATGACATATAATTGAGAGCGACATAACTCAAGGTATACGTGTATAGTAAATGAATTCAAATAGAAAATATGTATTTTTCTTATCACAGAAACTACTAACATTATATTAACCAACAGATTATTAAGAACTCAGAAAAGTTAGAAACTTATACCAAACAGAAAATAGTGCCAAAAAATACATTGTCAATAACACAAGTAGAAATAGGTGCAAAACATAACTAAATTATCCAAAAAGGCAACAACTGTAAGAAAAAAAAAATAGTTAAAGAATTTCTAAAATATGGCTTTTCATATCGGAAAATAAGTGACGAGCATCAAACATTTTGTATAATCTGTAGTAAACCTTTAGTAAACTCTAGTTTGAAAAAAATCATCCAATATACATCAAAAAACCTATTATATTACACTTTTTGAAAAGAATCTGGCCAACTATCTCAACATTAAACCTTATTTTGTGAGCCTTATGATAAAATAACAACACAACAAAAATGACTGAATTAAGTAATTTTTTAAATTTAATTTGTCTTTTATTAGTTTTGTGTTAGTTATTTTCTGAAGAGAAAGGTTAGAAATAAAAATAAATTATTTTATGTATATTTGGTATTAGGATTGTAAAAATTTGTTATTTTTCAAACTTAATTAGGAAGAAAAGTCTGGAATTATTGATCTATAACAGTGTTTCCCGACCCGTGTGCCACAATGCACTTATGTGTCGTGAGAGTGCCCCAGGTGTGTTGTAAAAATATTAGAAATTTTTTAGAATTTTGAATAAGCTTTTTTAAAATTTCATTTATCTTTCATCTTTTAGTGCCAGCTGACCAAAGGGAGAAGACATTCAATAAAATGCCAACCATTGTGGCATCGGCACATCTCCCTCATAAAAGTCACACAATTCTTTGAACCTGGTATACACATCAAGGCTTACTGGATTAAAGACCATTACTAGCTCTTTATGCATTAATTCAAATAGTCTTTTTATTTTATAGTATATGTGTAAAATTGCAATTTTCTTGGTAAGTTTAACTTCCACATTATCAAAATTTTTAAAAATCAACCTTAACATATTTTAAATTTTATCATTTTTATTTTAAAAATTATGCATGCCGCAGGAATCTCATTAAATTCAAAGCATGCCGCCAATACAAAAAGACGTATATCATCATCTGCATTTTCAACCTGGCAGATTTGATGCCAACAAAATAAGACATTCACAGAGTCTAAGTAATAAAATAGCAAATATAAAAGGACGTTAAGTCACGAACACGGATGCGCAACATTAATCCCAGAGCAATTTTCATCCAATTAATCCCAGAACAATTTTCATCCAATTACACAAATTGACCTATTCCAAAACTGTGTTTTCTTTTAATTATTCTTTACTTCACAGCTGGGTGCGTAGACAGACACCGGGCATCTTTAACATCCCAAATAAAGTGTAACGTTAAAGATGCACACCATCTACCTATGCACTTAGTTGCGAAGTAAAGAATAATCTATATAAATGGCCGGGAGGAGTCCAGAATCTTCCCGTCTCTGCAAATTCGGATCCATCTCCCGACTCTCCGAGACTCCAGAAAGGTCAAAGGATGCTCTCGGGCACCCAGTCGACACTAAATATCATTTGTGTCATGTAGTGCGAATATCTTAAGATGGCAGGAAAGGCACCACCAAAATTTTTCCAAGAACATTATTAGTTTAAACGAAACGATTAATAACTATGTGGTAGAGTAATTTTCTTGGCTTTGAGAACGTAGCAGCGGGAATAGGGGGCCCGAATTCGGTCTAATGTTGCCGGTAGTCACGTTCTCTCTTACAAGTTAGTAGGAGTCAACGACGATACACCGCAGACTTATCTCGTATAAAGGAAGGCGGAAACGATAACGAGCCCGTCTATGTACCGATCCGTAACGCAGCGTCTCTCTTATTCTTCGTAAATTCGTCCATCGTTTCCGTAGTCAGCCGTAGAGCGACCGATCCTACGCCGGGGAGACGGTGATTAATAATTTCAAAGCGTTGACACTCACCTCCCGATTCTGTCCTTCCGAAAAATTGGGTACGCATTCGACGATTTTCTGCTTGGTCATTTTAAACGCTCCTTCGATCGCCACTCGTAAAGCATCCAACAATTACCGTCGGCCGCGATTTATATAAACCGGAGCAAAGTTTAACGTAATCATGACCGACGGTATTCGACATTGATCTTCCTTATCGATTTTCGATTTGCCTTACTTATCGCGCCGACCAAAGCGCCACTAGGGCGACACACTCTGTCTGAACAGCGACCTCTGCCATTTTGTTAGCGAGTATTTTATTATTATTATTTTTTATGACCAAGTAACGTAAAGGTGGAATAGAGCTTTCGAAGGAGGCGTTGTTTTTTTTATTTCTTTTCTTAAATAATTGATGTAATTTTGTAGAAACGAAGACAAGGCGATCGCCGTCTAAATAATCGCGTTTTGTTATCAATTAAGGAACTGATAAACCGTTATCACTATTGGGTAATAGTTATTAGTTGTTTCTGAGGGGAAAATAAGACGCACAGTGGTCGAAATTCGAAAAACTTTTGAAAATTTTAATCGGAGAATGCGCTCGAATTGTTCCGATGCCGATTTTCCGAAAACGCTTCTGTAGTTCACGAATATTTAGAAAAAGTCGAGCTAACGAGCAAACCAATAATCGGGAAAAGAAATATGGCAATCCTTCGGGTCTGTCCAACAGTAACGATAAGAGACAACACGCATCGCTTTCACGACTAAATGGACCGCGCACCATAATTAACCTCCAAACTTTCCGTTACGGTCGAAATTCGTGCGAAATTCGGTAGGAAAAAACGAATGGATAGCCTACTCTCTCGGAAATTATCGTTATTGGCACCGATATCACCTGTTAGCAGCGCCATAACTAGCCTTTTATGCGCCCGGTGCGAGTATCTGTAACTACGCCCCAAAACTATGACCAAAACTTGGTCCAGGTCATTTCTGCGCCCCCAGGGTCTACACCCTGTGCCTGGGCACCGCTGGCACCGCTTTAGTTACGGCACTGCCTGTTAGGTGTTAATATTAATATATCTCCTGGTTCCTACAAACAGAGAGTGCGTATTCACCTACGCCGGCGAAAACAGTCTATCGGCCTTTTCTGCTGTTTGATTGGATTTCATTCGTTATGCCCTGTTTATTCCGTTGCTTTAGATTTATAAAATGTCATGTTGTGTTGTCGAATGTTTTCTAACTTTCACTTTTAATATGATTTCAATAGTTTGTGTCATTTGCAATCAAACTTCAATTATGAAAAGACTGACCATATGAACAGTTTTACGTAGGACAGTACAGTTTCTTTGCTCTGTCTGCATTTTAGTAAAACTTTCATTTTTATTCCGTTTTCTGAAAATCAAAAACCTAGCTTTCTAATTTATATGTTAAATACATGTACATTTTTATATCGTATACCGAATTCGTGATTTGTTAGAAAATTTCTATTCTGCGTTGATATGTGCCATAAATTTGAGTAGTGTTGAGCTTTCCTCTCATCATGTCTTTTTTCCTCTGTGTTTCCCAACTGTAGCACATCAGGCAAAATAAGCAAGTCTCTAAATAAATTCTTTTTGAAAAGAACAAAGCCTGGATGGTAAGAAATACAGAATAGTTTCAGCATATTTAAGAAACCTGTTAAACAAATAGAAACAGGTGAAGTTTGATTATTCGATCAATGAACGCCTAATAAAGACAATTATAGCTAGACACTTGGAAAAATGGAATGCAGAATTAACATGGTTGACAGATGGGTCAAAATACAGGTGCTCTCCTCTTCTTACGAACAGGTTAGGTTCGAGGTAAATCGAAATGTTCATAAGTCGAAAACTAACCTAGAAAGTACATTTGTATTCACGATAACTACTTATTATTAGTGTTTAATCCTTCACTGTACTTAATAGAATGCTCCTTTACCCATTCGCTACTGCTTAGTAGCAACGTTTCAAACTCGATTTTTTACATAATGCACTTGTTTTATAATGTCCAGTTGAGTTCCTATGGTAACAGAGCGACACCTTTTGCATTTATTTTCTCCGCTAACTTTGGTATTAACGTTTCGGACACATTATTGAAGCACTAATCGTAAAAGTTTATAAAAGTTGCAAACAGCGAAAGCGGATTACTCCAACGATACCGACTTCGACCGCAATCTCATGAACGACAGTGCAACCTCAGAATTAGCGCGAAAACGAAAAAGGACGTTACGCGATTTTGGGTTAAAACGGGTAAGGTTGACTGTAACGTAATAATCTTAATTTTCGCTAAAACGGTTAGGAGTTGAAAGTTGAAATTTGGTACACAGTTAGGGTACCAAATTTAAGTACCAAAGTGTTAAGTAACAATGGAGAACAAAAGAAAGCGACGTGCAAGATTTACGGGCTCTGGATAAAAAAAGAAAAAAGAAAAAGAGTAATATGTTAGAACGCATTCGATTTTCAAATTTAAACACATTACAGTAGAACCTCTATTATCCGGACTAATTGGGGATGAAGGTAGTCCGGATAAGAAAAAATCCGGATAATCGAAAAAATAATAATTGACAGTGCATATAGTATGAATAACTTTTATTTGTCTAGATTTACATATAGCTTCAATATTAAATTAATTTTTATTAAGAAATTCAATTAACGATTTTTGTTTAAAGCTAGCTGTTCTTTTTGAAGCTGCTAAATCGCGAATACTTTTAAGACATATAAGTTGTCCTGAATTACACATTTCTTAGCTCTCAAACCACTTCATGGCGACATCTAAGCACTGAAAAACTTCAGAATGTGTAGGACCAATATCTTTTACTTCGCAAATCTCTTCGTCTTCTCGATCTTGTTCATCTGAGGCAGATATTTCTTTAATTATTTCCTCATCATTCAAAATTTGGAATCCAGGATCGTTCGCATCGCAATTTAACCACTCGGTTACATCTTCTTTGTCACATTCACCACATATTGAAATTTGTGCTATTGCTTCCGCTATGTCTCCTATACCACTTTCTACTGTTACTGGAATTTACTAGTGGTCTTTTCAAAATTTTGTTCCGTGCATTTCATCACGTACGTACATAAACAGTGTCGCAATTCGCCAAGTGCAAATCAGCAAATTCGTACAATTTTTGTTTATTTTGAACAATCCAGATAATCGAAAATCCGGATAATAGAGGTCCGGATAATCGAGGTTCTACTGTAGTTCGGTTTTTCTCAACTTTTCTTCTTTAGAACATTTGATGAAAATCGAACGATAAAATCAGAACACGTCGTGAAAATCGAACAATATTAGAACATTCGATTTTCAAATTCGACCTTTCTTTAGAAATACTTAGTTCGTTGATGAAATTACTTTTTTTCTTTTGTGACTATAACATAATAATCTCAATCTTCGCTATTTAAAATTTATTTTGTATATTAGTACTTTCTATATATTAACAGGACTTATTATACTGGAAATTATGGATGCAGATATTTAGTCTTACAGATCAAAAATAATGTTCTTTATTTAGTTCACCTGAAAGTTCCAGAGGGGTCAGAGTATCATACTCTGACCCCTCTGGAACTAGGCCGGATGGTCGAGCGGTAAAGGTGGCAGCCTACCGCTCTGGGGGACCCGGGATCGAATCCGAACGGGTCGAATAATCCCCAGGAATTTTTTGGGGGGTGGTCCGTTCGGATATGTTGGGCCCCGTCCCTCACCACCCGGTCGTCCCATTGTGGGCCTGGCCGAACCCATAATGGGCCTACTTAAAAGAGGCCCTCTTAGTGCCCACAGGGCGGAAAGAGTTAAAAAAAAAGACCCCTCTGGAACTTTCAGGTGAACTAAATAAAGAACATTATTTTTGATCTGTAAGACTAAATATCTGCATCCATAATTTCCAGTATAATAAGTCTTGTTAATACAGTGGTGCCTCATATAACGTGCTTAATCCGTTCCAGGTGCACGTCCGTTAAGTGAAACGTCCGTTATACGAAATGCATTTTTCCATAGAAATACATGTTAAAACATCTAATTCGTTCCGCAGCATAAAATAACCGTACTGTATCATTAAAAAATGAACATGGGGTGCGTTCTTTTATTCCTCCGCATAACTCTTCGCGAGCGACATCCGTTTAAAAATTTCTGCGGAACGCGTTCCTAAATTCCGGTGAGAGTGCGCGCCGTCAAACGGCAAAAACGGCCGCTTGTAGCAGTAGTTTATTGTGGAAAGCAACATGGCGTCCTCCATGGCTCAGATAGTTTCGTTTTCGGGTCCATGTGGTTTTATGAATGAAAATTTGGAAATTGTGAAAGCGCAAGTTAGTGCACGCGGTAATGTGTCTTTTTTTTTTTTTTTTTTTTTTAATTCTTTCCGCCCTGTGGGCACTAAGAGGGCCTCTTTTTAGAAGGCCCATTATGGGTTCGGCCAGGCCCACAATGGGGCGACCGGGTGGTGAGGGACGGGGCCCGACATATCCGAACGGACCACCCCCCGAAAAAATTCCTGGGGATTTTCGACCCGTTCGGATTCGATCCCGGGTCCCCCAGAGCGGCAGGCTGCCACCTTGACCGCTCGGCCATCCGGCCGTCCGGTGATGTGTCTTTACGAATTTTTTTTCGAATGGTAGC
This sequence comes from Centruroides vittatus, assembly GCF_030686945.1. NCBI lineage: Eukaryota > Metazoa > Arthropoda > Arachnida > Scorpiones > Buthidae > Centruroides > Centruroides vittatus. Next base: position 710,192 of record NW_027120828.1, read on the forward strand.
CCGCATTCTAATTTTTTTCGTGGCTATTTTGAATGCGCTTTCAACAAATAATCCATTTTATGGTTAAATTTTACAATTGGAGCCCTTCTTTTGCCTTTAAAAGCTCATATTTTAGAATTATAGATTCCTCCATCACGATACTATCGATAGTGCGGGCGCCGCAATCTTTCTTTCTTTCACCGTCGTTCATAAATGCCTACAAACAGCAGCGCACTCCCGTAGTAGCGGAGACGCAGAGCGACCGCTATTAAAGAACGCACCCATGGAGCAGTCATCAATTATACCGAAAGTCCGTTGTTCGCAGCCAGTCCGTCGCTCGAGTCACGTAATGGCCAAACAGAAAGTCCGTTGTTCGCAGCGTCCGTTATTCGAGGCGTACGTTATACGAGACACCACTGTATATAGAAAGTACTAATATACAAAAGAAATTTTAAATAGAGTTAAAAAGGACACAAAGGCATAATAATCAATCTTCGCTATCGTTACTCTTGCCCGAGTAACGCCGGGCCTACCTGCTAGTTGTTTATAAATCTGAAAGTTCGTAAGCTGAACGTTTGTAAGTAAGGAGCTCCTGAATTTAATGAAATACACGAAAAGGATCTCGAATTTAAATATTTTAATAATTTCAGAGAGAATTTCTTTTTCCCAGGAATTATTACGTCTCTAGAAAAAATAATTTTACTCATGAATTCCCTGTGGTCAAATTGGAAGCCGAGGTTAAATATTGAAATATGAAACCAGTAATAATTATTGATATAAAGCCAAGGGCGTCGCCAGAGGGGGGCAGAGGGGCAGTTGCCCCTCCCCAGACATGCGAAAACAATTATTTAAATGCTAAGTCATTTATTGCCCGATTTATAATTCCCGCGCGAAAAACCCAAGAAGATTATGTTTTAATTAAAATAATCTTCTTAAGCTTCTTAAAATTTATGAATCGTTTTTATTTTACCTACATACAATTCATATCCTCTATCAATTAATATCATCTTGCCCCCCCTGGCCCATTGGCTGGCGACGCCCTTGACAGTGGCCTTCTGTAGTGTGATGTATGTGTTTCTATTCAATTGTAATGTGCCCAGGCTTTTGTGTAGTGTGTATGGTATAACACCTGTAGAGGAGAGAACAACAAGTACAATAAGCACCCTATCCATCCTCCACAGATGCCTTATTTCCTGGGCGAATTCTGTGCACTTGCTAATTTTTTCAGTGCATGCGTTTTGTATATTGTGAGTGTTAGGAATGAATATGTCTATAATGTATGTGATTTTATTGTGTTTGTCAATGAGTGTGATGTCTGGTCTATTGTGGTAAATTGTTTTATCTGTGATTATGGCTCTGTCGTAGTTCATTTTGTGCGTGTTGTTTTCCAATACTGTCTGTGGAATGTATTTGTTGTATGGTTCATGGATGTTTACTAATTTGTGTTTCTTTGCAAGCTCTTGGTGTATTATATTTGCTACTTGATTATGTCTGTGTAAACAGTGGCGTGTCGTGACATTTGATGATAGGGAAGCTGTGTTTCTGTAAGAAGCCGACTTCCAGGGGCAATCAGTTAATTGCGCGTCAGTAATGGTCTAGGGTCCATTCGTACATGGTGGTGGCTGTAGAGACAAAGACGACAAGTATCTGACAAAAACCTTTATTGTAACATAAAATAAACATATACTGTGTACAAAATAGTTTGCTTTAGGACAATCAACTGTTCGGACGTCCCGAGCGTCGATGTTCTTTTACAGATGTTGCCCTGTTATTTCCTAATCTCATAACTGATCGCGAGCTTCAAAGTTTAGATTTTGAATGGAAACTATTAAGAAATGATAAGAAGCCGACTTCCAGGGGCAATCAGTTAATTGCGCGTCAGTAATGGTCTAGGGTCCATTCGTACATGGGTGGTGGCTGTAGAGACAAAGTCTGGACACAAAGTCTGGGACACTTTCGATCGACCATCTTCGATGGTCGATCGAAAGTGGCCCCGAGACAGTGGCGTCGACGAGTCTGTAAGGCACGGGGAGACTTCGTCCGTTGGAGTCGGGGACACAGTCTAAGTCCGAAGTGGCACGGGTTACAGGTTGGCACAATAGACGAGAATTTTTTTTTTTTTTTTTTTTTTTTTTTTTTTGCGCGTTGACACACGGCGTTTTGGTTATTCGGGGCGTTAACCGAGTGCCAGGTGTCCTCGATTGTCGGAGATTATATCAATCTCCGTTCTTTCTTTCGTCCATTTTGATTGGTCGTTCTCCCTCAATCACGCTTTCCGAGTGGTCGGTCCCTGGTTACTACACGTAACGAGACTCTTACTTGGAGCTCGAGAAAAGTCAAAATCGAAGACGAATTCTATCTTCCACCGATCATAGGACGACTTCCTTCCGCGATTTATGGTTTCTGCCTGGCAGTTTGATATAAACATCGGGTGTCCGACTACAAACGACTTTTACCAATGTTTTTTTAAACTAATAAATTTTTCTCTAAATTAACCGTTTTTTCGCGTCTTTGGTGACGGGTCAGACCTGTCCAGTACATCACATTTCCATAAAAGTTTTAAACAAATACTGGAAATGACAAAAATAAACAATTTATGTATTTTAGTTCTAAAATACAAATAATACATATATAATACAAATTTATACGACACAAACAATGATAGAAAAACTTATTCTTTTAATTTTTTATAAACTAATTCTATTCGGCCATTTTTCCCGCCAAGTCGTTAATTACTTTATCATAAAAGTCGCCGATCGTCGACTCTGTCAACGTATTTAAAAGCACTTTTTCCATCGAAAGCAACGCTAGCGATGGCAATTTTTCCTCCGACCGAGTGTTCCTGGCCAATGTATAAATTAGCTCCGTGGTCGAAAAACTGCGCTCGACAGTCGACTGGTAGATGGTACCGTAAATATTAATGATATTAAATTATATAATTCTTTTAGTACGTCTTTGTTCGGATCGACGTTAATTATAATATGTTTTATGTTTAAGAGTTACTTGTCAATATAGTCCAGACTCGAATATAAATATTGCGATTCACTACGTAATTTAGATAAATCAAAATATTTCCCATAAAATTTACTTAATTTAAAGAATTAAAACACGCTTGGAAAAATTGTTGATAATTTTAATATTATGAAAAACATCTAAAAGTGATAAAAATTCTAAAGATTTTATGTCTGAAAAATCTGTCAATATAATTATAATTTTCTTTTAATTATACTGTAATTAAATATAACTTTGCAAAAAAACGTACATAAAAATAACATTGAATACTCTTTACTTTTTAAATCTTGAGCAATTCACATAGTCAGATAGCTCCCTAGCCAGTGGGAGAATCGTTGGAAGCGTTACGCGTGTATAGCATCCACCAGCTAAACCGGCTAAGGTTGGTGCTCTGTAAAGCGCATGCGCCAATGCCCTTTAGCTGCTATACACCATTCGGTTATTCTCGCCGTGAAAGCTGTCTCGGAAGCGCTTCCGAGACAGCTTTCACGGCGAGAATAACCGAACGTAAGATTGAACGTACCCAACGGTAAGATTGCTATTGTATATTTCGAATATCAGTGGCGTTCCCGAATATACAATAGCAATCTTACCGTTTTTTTCACACGTAGTATAGAATTTTTTAATAAGATACATAATGCAGTTATAATAAAATATTAATTTTAATTAATTCAAAGTACGTTAAAATATGAGCATTTATATTTTAGAAAATACAAGCGAAGGTCATTGGAAGGTGGATGCGGCGCTTCCACCGCTTCCAATGACGGCACGCCACTGCTGTGTAAACAATCTGTCTGTGACAAGAGCTTGCAACCAGAAGTGATGTGTTGTATAGTTTCTGGCATGATGTGACATTTTCTGCATGTGTCATTTGTGAGTGTTGCATCTTTGAGTATGTGTTTTCTGTAGTTTTTAGTATTTATGACCTGATCCTGTATGGCAATCATGAATCCTTCCGTCTCCCCAAAGAGGCATCCCCGAGCTAACCAGCTGTTTGACGCAGTTTTGTCTACAAAATCCTGGGCCAGATCATAAGGATGCCTGCCATGGAGTGCCTTTCGAGCCCACGATTGCTTAATGGTGTCTATGCTTTTTATATGTTTTGTTGTGTCCATATGATGTGAGTGTAAGTTTAATGGTGTGTTATTCGAGTCTGCTAGAGTTACTGCTTTATGTAATTGTGATGTTTCTTGTTTAATGTAGAAAAACTCTCACAGTGACTGTATTTGTTTGTAGTGAAGGTTAACTATGTCAATCAGGCCACGTCCGCCATCTTTACGTGAAAGGGTTAATCTTTCTGTGGCGGATTTAGGATGATGTTGTTTATGCTTAGTAAGTGTTGTTCTTGTTTTCCTTTGGAGTTGCTCAAGATCTGTGTGAGTCCAATGTATAATTCCAAAAGAATAAGTAAGTACTGGAATGACATATGTGTTTATTGCTTTAACTGTATATTTTGCATTTAACTGTGTTCTGAGAATAGCATTTAACTTACTTTGGTATTATTTAATTAATCTTTGCTTTATTTGTGCATGTTCTGTTAGTTTGGCCTGTTGGAATCCTAAATACTTGTAGAACTCGCCCTCTTCCATGGATTCAATAACATCTCCATTTCAAAGTGCAAAATCTTCTTTCTTCAGGATTCCTTTTTCTATGTGAAGTGTTTTGCATTTATCTAGGCCAAATTCCATTTGTATGTCCTTGGTGTATGAATGTGTGATTTGTAGGAGTTGATGAAGTTGTTTTCGTGTGGATGCATAAAGTTTTATGTCATCCATGTACTTGAGATGTGACAGTGTATATTGTGTTGTTTTTTCATGCCTGATATTGTAGCCGTATTGTGTGTTGTTTAACATGTTGGATAATGGGTTCAAGGCTAGGCAGAACCAGAGAGGACTCAAGGATTCTCCTTGAAAAATTCGCCTTGAAAATAAGATGTCTTCTACATCTTATTTTCTAACTTATTAACACTATAAAGCATTAAATTAAAGCAAAAACATTAATAAATTCGCGAAATTTGTATAAGCGGTGGTAAATTAAAATTTGCCACCGCTGATGTTAGCCACTGTTTTTCTGTCTTTGTAATCGGCTGCGGCGCTAAACTGAAGGATATCGAGCAATAGGGATTAGATGCAGTAATGAGGTCTACACAAATACTTGAGTTTGAAAGTGATATGCTTTAGTGATGATAATGTCATCCGAAATGTAATGTTTTACATTTAATAATTTACAGATGTTAAAACGTATTTTTATCTAATATTAATGCGTTCACAAGTGGAGCTTTATAGTAACGCTACATCGAGGTTTGAGTGTGTACATGTGTACATCTGATGTGTAACTGTATTATATGTATACACACACGTTTATTTGGAGCCTTTGGTCCTTCGAATCACATGTTTTAAAGTGCACTACGAAAGTGCATTAGAAAATATGGGCGCACTCTTCTTTACTCATGACCCAGCCAGAAAAGTGTATATTCACCACTCAGCTCCATTCCAATGGGGACTTATGGTCATATATAATATGAGAGCCCTTCAAAGTGTGCCATGAAAGTGCACCAGAAAGCGTGAACGTTCCTCTTTATTCATGACCTAGCTACACACCAATGGGGGCCTTACATCTTCTATACTAATTATCTAACTTTGAGTCAATTACGATCTTTTCTAATATCCAGAAGCTCCTGACAACGTCGAATTATCAGCAAAAACAGATAACATATACACATTTTTAAATCGCATTTAAATTTAAATTTTAATTTTTCCACGTTCAATTTAACAAGAAAAGTGCATTATATATTTTTTTATAAATTAAAATTATTACTTTATTGCCATCAGAGAAACCAATATAAATTTTTATTAGACACTTCAAGTGCATTTTTCCAGAAGATTCACTGAAAATCTAATTCAGGTTATTTTTCTGAAGGAAGGAGGAAGAAGAGGAAGAAGAAAAAAATGGAGTCAAGCTATAAACACTTGTTTCTACGAGATATTTTCAAAGAAATATTCCCTTTTTTGACAGTTTCTCGATGATTTATTAAAATATTTAATGAATTTATCCACTTTATAGATCTAAAATAAATTTAACTTAATTCATAAACATCACTGTTGTAACAAATCATTACTGCTAAAGGTATCCTTCTCTACTCTTTTCTCTTTGTTAATGTAGATTTAAAAAATGCTTATTTTAATTACTAAAAAGTTTTAATTTAGTTATAAAAATAATTTTAACCGATAAAATTTACAAAAAATTATAATATACCAAGAGAATTATTTTATGTTTTATTCATAACTTTCCAATAATTTAATAAAATTAGCAATGGAAATAAGATTATTATAATTTTTCTAAGATATTTTTTTCTGGATTTTATAAAAAAATTTTAAAAATAATAACACGTAAATTTGATAAATTAAACATTAAAATTAAAAAAAAATTATTTATAAATTAAATATTCTTATTTTTTTTTATCCTCTCAGAGAAAAGGCTCAGCTTTTACATTTTAAAAAATTATTTTTCCGATTTAAAATTCTTATTTTTTTTCTCAAATAAAAGGCTTAATTTTTGCCTTATTTTTATGATTTTTCTGATATAAAATTTCTATCACTTCTATTAGAAAGCGATAGTTTTTAAACGTTTTAATATACTACAGGGTATTGATATTCTCCATTCACTCAACTACTCAAATTCTGGAAAATGTGAAGGAAAAATCGATTATTTTTATAAAATATCCTATACTCAGCTTAAAACCGTCTTATACAAAGCCGAAAATCGATTATTCTCTTCACTCTAATAATATATAAATCGGAAAATTCTGCGTATGTTTGTAAAATCGCAAGCACCAATCCTTCTTTCTTAAATCTGTGGAATCTTCAATAAATTCACGTTATTACTAAAACTAAACAGCACTTATCTCAACAATGAATGATAATGGTTTTTTTTTTAATTCTTTTGTTACAATAAAAATATATTAGTGTTGATTATAACAATAAATTCCGATTGTTTTAAAGGCGAAGCTCGTGTTTTAAGCTATAAAAGGTAAGAAAAAATTCTTCTTAATTACTTCCGTAGAACGTGCATTAATTTACAATAAATTTGGGATAATAATAGGTTAAGTTGAGCCAAAATAATACGAATTTGTTCAATTTTCCGTTTAAAGATTATAGTTTATAAGCCGGATTTATGATAAATTCGATATAAACGGGTTAAACTAACGTAGTTTTGAGGGTGTTTCCATCTAATAGTTGGAGAAATTTCATGGGAATTAATATCTGGACTTTGTAGAGTTAGTGTCGTGGGAGGATTTGATAGAAACAAGAAATTGCCAAAGCAAGCAAAGAGCTAATCAATGAAGGCGTGGTTGTGTCAGCTTTGATGTATAGTGTTGTGCTATGGGTTTATTAGGGTCAAGGTGAGACGAGATGTCTTTGAGATAGATGTAAGCTAATATATTGTGCATTAAAATCTTGCCTTAATACAATCTTTGATGCTTACTTAAATCCACACATTTCAATAAAGAAAAAAATAATGGCGACTCTGAATATTTTATCATTACCAGGATCAAAAGAGAGTTAAAGAATAAAGTTTTTAATATTTTCACCAATACGGAATGAATATAAATCATTGAATTGTTTTCTGCTATATTCGTTTCTAAGGAAACTCTAATTAATTTTTAATACTGCAGGGCTGTAATTAATTAACTAAATTAACTAAAAAAACAATTGCGTTTAAACTGTTTTCACCGATTTTGTAAAAGAAAAGCGCATGTTTCTAAACTCAGTTTTCGATTTATATTCACAGTTAACTGACCTTTAGGCTACCCTATATAAGTTAGAGTAATTGTTCAAATTATTATAAAACTTATTCAAAAATATTTTTCTTAGACTTTTAAACACTATATTTACGTATTTTTAAAAACTCTTTTCGCCCTATGGGCAATAAAACGCCCTACTGTGGGCTTGACCGAACCGGCTATGGGTTCGAAAAAAATTCTTTACCAATTCAGTCAGGCTTGTTCAGTCAGGCCCACAATGGGAGCAGCGGGCGGTGAGGTACGAGACTCAAATTATCAGGAATTTGATCACCCACGAAACATTCCTGGATGTTGCTGGCTCCGATTCAATCCCGGCTGCCCCAGGGCGGTAGGCTGACGCCTTAACAGCATCACCATCCAGTCGTATATATTCATATATAAGTTTTTTTTTTTAATTTGATAAATATTTTATATTTATTTTTATGTAGAAAATGAAGTTAATGAAAAAGATTTTTCTTCTGTTAATTTTTTTCTCATTCTGTGCTGTGGCATTGAGTTTCTTTTCAAGAGATGCTCCAGGTGATTTATATATATATATATTATTTTTTTCAAACGATTATTGATACAAACAAATTCATAAACATTAATTATAATAATGATAATTACATTATTATTATTATATAGGCAAGAAAACAGAAAAACGACGATCTTACTTCTCGTGCAAAAGTCAAAAGCTGCCATGCGATGATTTTAATGGTTAGACTTTAAATGTTTACTCTTTATATTATCTAAATTAATTTTACAGAGTTTTGAATTAAACATTTGTTTTAAAACATTGTAAATTATTAAATATAAATCTCAAATTATAATAATTAACATTTCTAGATATGTTTGAAAGCATTAAAAGATCCATCCTGAGCTTCCCTACTTGCATGAAGAGCTATTTCGCGCCACTCAACATTAAGCTTAGAGAAAACTTGGGCTGTATTTTAGATAATACAAAATATATTTTCTGCACATTTCTCTTCCGTTTGCAAGTATACACATCCATTGCACAAGAATACTTCATCGAATGGATGCACGTAGCTTCGAGTATCATTTGCCAATGGAGTCAAATAACATGGATTATTATTAAGGAATGGATTTATAAATTATTATGTATTTTGGAAGAAAATATTGCAAAAATGAAGCAAAAATTACAGCCCGAAGATCTGAAAATTATTCATCCAAAACAGAAGCAATATAATACTGTAAGAGAGAGTGGCTTTTGCGCATTTTGGAAAATACCAGGAATCTTTGCATTGGTTACTATTTTAATCGTAAGTAAAATGAAAAAATAAGCAATTACTGTGTTTATCTGTATTAATTTTTATTTGTATTTTGAGTAAATATAATTATCTTTCAGTGCCAAGGGATTGAAATATATTTTGGAATAAACATTATTGAGTTTCTTTTAGAAAGTAATTTTATCAATATTTACTACTTTCATTATTTCTTTTCTTGTAGATTTTACTAAAATTAATTTACTTTTATTTATTTTTACAGCTGTACAAGATGCATCTATAATGGCCTGAAATATAATTATTTCACGAAAATTTTCGTGTGCGGAAATCAAAATCATTTAATTTTTATTATTTTTTAAAAAATTGATTTAAAATTTCACCAAAATTTAAGTTTTATCATTTTGATTCGCTTCATTTAAATAAACGCTAAAATTCAGTAAAATAATTTTTTTCTTGATATTATGTGACTTAAATTGCAAATAAATATAACATACATTTATACTAAATTCCTCCCCACGGGGGAGAGGAACGGGATTAAGGCGTAACACTTCCATATATTTTTTAAATTTATATTGCTGAATAATTTTTTAATCTGGAAATATTTAAAAAACACCACGTGAAGGGAAGAATTGAGGAGCGCTCCCCAAAAGGGAATAGGTTCACTCCATTGGAGTACAAACTCGCTTACAACTCGCCATCTGATGAGCGATAATGCGGAGTTTTAAAATAATTTTGTACGAAAATCGGAAATATTATTCAAATTAATTTTTATTCTAATATATTTAATATAAAAATAAATATTAAAACAACAAAAACAAAAGTTTTTAATATTTTTAGATTAATTTTTGATTTATGTTACCGATTGTAGCGCCAAAACGGTTTAAAATATTAATTAAATAGCTTAATTTTTACAATATCAACTTAAAATGGATAAAAACATTAATAAATAACTAGCAGGTAGGCCCGGCGTTGCTTGGACAAAAGTAACGATAGCGAGGATTAAGATTATTACGTTATAGTCACAAAAGAAAAAGAGTAATTTCATCAACAAACTAAATATTTCTAAAGAAAGGTCGAATTTGAAAATCGAATGTTCTAATATTGTTCGATTTTCACGACGTGTTCTGATTATATCGTTCGATTTTCATTGAATGTTCTAAAGAAGAAAAGTCGAGAAAAACCGAACTAATCTGTTTAAATTTGAAAATCGAATATGTTCTAGCATATTACTCTTTTTTTTTCCCCTCCAGCGCCCGCAAATCTTGAAAGTCGCTTTCTCTTGTTCTCCATTGTTATTTAACACCTCCATTGTTACTTAACACTTTGGTACTTAAATTTGGTATCCTGTGTACTGAATTTCAACTTTCAACTCCTAACCGTTTTAGCGAAAATTAAGATTATTACGTTATAGTCAACCTTACCCGTTTTCACAGAATGCAAGAATTGGAACCCCAGTTTCCAGACTAATTAGAGAATTTTTACATGGGTCTAAAAATATGTTTGATTTCCCGCAAAAACGAAAAAAACTGCATCTGCTTCCTGCACGTCGCTTTCTCTTAACACTTCCATTGTTGATATTTCCATTGTTGACACTTCCATTGTTACTTAACACTTCCATTGTTACAATGGAAGTGTTAAGACTTAATCTTGTCCCTCTCCCCGTGGGGAGGAATTTCGAAAAATCTCTTCTCAGTGTGTGTCCTTGTGATGTACCCTAACTGTGTATTAAATTTCAACTTTTAACTCCTCACCGTTTGGACACGTCTCGATAATGTATATAGAAGCATTAATCCTGTCCCTCTCCCCTGTGGGAGGAATTTCGAAAAATCCCTTCTTAGTGTGCGTTTTCGTGACGTACCCAACTGTGTACCAAATTTCAACTTTCAACTCTTAACCGTTTGGGCTCTGCACTGATTATTATTATTATTATGTTGGGTTAAGTGAAATACACTCGGTTAACACCGGTGGCTGTGTACTATGCCGAACCAAGGTCAAGGCATAGTAACCAAAACAGAAATTAAAGAAGTGTATCAGTGTGTGTGTCTGTATTCAGGACTTTTCTCACAATATGACAGGTATTCAATATAGTGGCAAGGGCGTCGCCAGAGGGGGGCAGAGGGCAGTTGCCCCTTCCTAGACATGCGAAAAAAATTATTTAAATGCTAAGTCATTTATTGCCCGATTTATAATTCCCGCGCGAAAAACCCAAGAAGATTATGTTTTAATTAAAATAATCTTCTTAAGCTTCTTAAAATTTATGAATCGTTTTTATTTTACCTACATACAATTCATATCCTCTATCAATTAATATCATCTTGCCCCCCCCTAGCCCATTGGCTGGCGACGCCCTTGTATAAAGCAAAATTGTGAGTTTTTTATTATTGACTCCGACCTACGGGCACTAACAAGGAGTACTACACCTATGTTCTCTACCGATTTTGATAAATTTTGGCACAAAGGTAGTGCTTGGATATGATAATGCGATTCCCTTAACCATTTCATTCTATGGCCTATAATGAGCGAGTTATCGAGGTTTAATAACAAAACTTTCCTTTCATCATGTGTTTTTTTCTTTGTGTTTCCCAACTTGTAGTACATCAGGCAAAATAAGCAAGTCTCTAAATAAATTCTTTTTGAAAAGACAAGTAGTCCGAAACGCAAAGAAAAGTTTCCTTCTGGTGATAGATTATGGGGCAGTCAGACAAGTATGGATTCATTTAGAAAATTCTTCGGTCAAGCTGGCAATAAACGAGAAATTGCTTTAAAAATTGTACCGTAAGGACTGTTTCACACTATGACTGACTGGACCGACTGGTCCGACTCCAAGTCGTGTTGCCATGGCAACAGCAGTCGGCTGACCGACTGGTCGTTCAGTCGGACAGATTTAAAAAGTTAAATATTTGTAGTCGGGTCGGAGCAGTCGGTGAGCTACAGCCAATGAGAGCTTCGAAGCTATAACCAATCAGAGTTTAGATTTATCCGAAGTTAGAAAATGGCGGAAGGTACGGTTTTCTCGGAAGCTTTAATAAACGAAGTCAGAAAATATCCGTGGCTTTATGATATTCGGCGAGCCGATTATAAAGACAACATTAAAAAAATAATTCTTGGACGGAGATTTCCAAGAAACTAAACGTTGAAGGTACGTGATTGACTATAAAACATTCCAATAGATATTGTTGCCAAAGATATGGACTGACGATAAATTGTAACATATTCAGAACTACAATTTCTGGATACGAATGAAATATGTTTTAAAACAATTCGAAACACTCGATCGCTTCCCATGACGGCCATGTTTTCTGTGTAAATTGAAAAACTTACCATGATTGGCTAGTGTTCTGATCTGTAACACACGTTCCGATTGGTCCTTACGAGTCGGCCACCGACATAATTGTACTCAGTATGAATGCTTTTACTACTAGTCAGTCCGATTATAGGATCGGTCGGATCGGACCGGTCGGTCGAGTCGGTCATAGTGTGAAACAGCCCTAAGGCTAATGTCAGACGAGCGTGATTTTGCGTCTGTCGTTTTTGACGGACGTCACGGAATTACAAAAACATACGGGAGCGGTCAAACGGGCGGGGACGCAAAAAATGACGCTCGCTGCACGAACCTGCTGGATCGTCCGCGATAATCTTATGACGGAGCGTGACCAATGCCCTTTCCTGAGTAAAGGTTATTAATGCAATCGCCAAAAATAATTACTGTTGAGAACCTACTAGATGTTACTCATCAATTGGGATAATAACTCAAATAAGCCCACGACATGAAATGACTTCTTTGATTTATCGGTTAGACTTAATTTCTCAACTTTTATTAATTAAAATATTAATTAATGTAACTGTTTATAAGTTTCATTAAAATACTGATGTAAGTGTTTTTAAATATGTTGATATAATTACTAATATTATGTAACTAATATGGAAAGTATTAGTGATACTTAAAAATTTAACCATGGTTGAAATAAAACTACTCTCTCCAAATAACAAGTGAGTTGGTATTTTAATGAATGGTGCAACATCAAGGCGTAGATAAAAAACATGCCATTGACTTTCTCTTGCTGCTCTTTTCTTTAGTAGATCAGCGCCTGCGTAATCGAACTACTTTATTACTCGTCCTCTATGAGAAGTGGTTCCAAATTCAAATAGTCATAACTCGCTTATTATGGTCCATAGAATGAAACGATTTGGGTGACTGCATTATCAAATCAAACACTACAAAAGAAGTATTTGATTTTATAATGCAGTCTAGTGATGCAATTTGATAATGCAATCTAATAATGTAAGCTTAGTTTGATAATGCAAACTATCTAGTAGTAGATTCTCAATAGTAATTATTTTTGGCGATTACATTAATATTAATCATCTTTATTCAGGAAAGGGAGAAGCGATGCAGAAATAATTTTTCAGGGAGAAAAGCTTGGAGACAATTAATTACATCAATAAATTTTTATGTAATTAATTAATTTTGAGGTTTTTTCACAAGTAGATTACAGAATACTAACAGTGTTGAATTAATACAAAAAGACAAAGTATCCCGTAGTGGAGGGCATAAAGTTACTTATCTCAATCACTTTTACGATTACAATTTGTAGAGTTTTTTATTCGACCCCAGGGGAGAGCATGTGCCTCCTTTGCTCTATCTGCGGCAGCCCATTCTTGTAGGCTACTGTTCCCTTGTACAGTATTCTGTGCCGGATCAAGCCTCTAGCGAGCCCTATACAAAATTTAAATTGGAGTTCCATTTAAATAAGTTGCTTCTAAAGAAATCTGAAATAATGTCACTTAAAATTTTTATTAAGAGAATACAAACACATACAATACGTGTATACATTATGCATATTTGGAGTTATCACGTATACGTAGCTCACGCATATTATACAGTATCTAGTACAGTGTGTAACATCGAATCCGATTTTATTACTTTATTAATTATTAAGAAGGTATTTTTAAATACAAATAAATGTCACAAGTATTTTATTATTAAGGATTTATTTAAAAAATATATAATTTTCAAATTTATCATTATTTATTTTTATTTTTTCTGTACTGAAACCAGGCCCCTTCGAATTACAAAACCTAGACATTTGCCTTATTTGTCTATGGGTTAATCAGGCACTGACAGTACCTCAAATGTGGAACTTTTCATCATGGGTTGTCCATTGAAATGCTTTTTAAAGAAATTTTAATGTGGTGAGGTCTTTTTTAGAATTATTAATTATTCTGTAAATGTTTATTAGTAAATAATTAGTCATATAAAATTCTTTTACAAATTGCTTTAGAACTGGTTATGCCTAAATGAATACATTTTCCATAAGGTGGCGATTCTAGAAGAAACGCTGTGTTGATATATGCCGGATCTCTTTCGAGTTAAAGCAGTTAGTAATATGAGAATTAAAAAAATAGTGGATTATTAAACCGTTATAATATTTGTAATATAGAAGTTGATCAAAATATTTGATTTGTTTATAAAAGTCGGGTAATTATTATTATTTCGGGAAAAGTTGTGCAGGGTAAATTGCTTAATTTATTAAAAAGTATGAGAGTTTTGGATATGTCTGCTGTTATTCTATCAAGTTGTGTTTGACATGCAGAAGTCCCTATGCAGTAAGTATTAAGTATTGAAAATTAGGGAAGTAATTGTGTAAAATTAGGGAGACACTGACGGTTCTTACTTGACGTGAAGTAATGGATAGTCAGTGTCTCCATACAATTCCTGTGCGAATAGATAAGCGTTTTATTATTTTATCTAAATGTGGTTTGAAGGTTAATTTTTTTAAATCGAAAATCACACCCATATTATTAATTGTATAAATCGTATCAACAGTAATTGTTATTAGGAGTAAATACATATTTGTGTCATTTTTTAAATAAATTGTAAAAAATATTTGGTACGGTGTATTTTAAGTAAACGTTACTATCATTTCGTTGCCATGTTTAAAAAGAGAATTGCAACTACTGTATATACAACGTGTACTTAACGCTAATATTTCTGTTAACTTCATTTAAAAAATGTTAATTATAGATAAAATAAGTCACTGACAATAAATAATAAAATGCGATATCAATTATATCATCACTGATCACAGACATGCAGAGATATTAAGGAAAGCGCGCTTCCTTATCAGTAGCCCTTTCTTTTTGAAACATGATGTTGAAATGATAAAATGTATAGGTTATCTAAGACATATCGTGCCATTACTAATTATAAAATATATAATGTCATGAATGGCTGTTGTTTTTAATCTGGCCGTCGTAATCACATAACACTATCAGATATGTACTGTACTATATTACTTAAGAATTCTAAAATATATGTTATATTGGTTGTCCTTAGAACTATACTCGAATCATAACTTTATACTGTATATCTTTGTAAAATATACGGTTTTTTTAAACCTACAGTTAAATGAAATTTCGATAATATAAGCATTATTACATTATTATTATGCAAAATACCTGTTTATTAGTGTGAAGTTGAAGAGTTGTTCTCTCAAGTCAGAACGGAAGAGAAGTGCCGATTCGTATGTGGATGTGATAGACACCGAGTTAGACTCAACAGAGGTCAGTCCAATAATATGAGGTGAGAATGCACCTAAGTAAGATCTTGCACTCTGAGAAATTGGAGAGAAAAGCTCTCGTTCTTGAAATTCAGAGTTTTTATCGTTTTCTGTCTCTGATCGCACATTCCGATTAGCC
Organism: Centruroides vittatus; assembly: GCF_030686945.1. NCBI lineage: Eukaryota > Metazoa > Arthropoda > Arachnida > Scorpiones > Buthidae > Centruroides > Centruroides vittatus. The sequence goes on from NW_027120828.1 coordinate 725,909, forward strand.
CATTATCTCCCATTGTCCTATATGTAGGACAGCTATATATATGCCCATACATGCTGCACCAAAGCAATCACGTGATCTAGGATGCATTCAGAACAGACTCTAGATTGCATGGTCTAGTACCTTACAGGAAATGACCGAGTGTCACGTGGCGTGTGGGCGGTGCTTAGTGATTTGTGGCTTTAGAGGCAACTTTTGGCGTTCTATACGTTTGGTAGCAAGTCTAGACGTGTTATACTTATTTGTAGCAACAAAAAAATTGAGGCCATGTAAGTAACCTATCTGAGTGCCCATTTGCTAATTTTCATGCCAATCACACGAACAGGAACTAAATGGCGCATCATTTTTTTACTGTCCTGTAAATAGGACATTGGGATGATGTAGTATATAGAGCCTATACTGAAGTGAGCTTTATTATCCCATGTTCTCAGTTGAAGCATGTCAAAAAAGTTTCTTACATTGGAGGAAGTGAGAGATCATCTTGAAGAGTTCGAAGGACGAATATTGAGAAGTTAATGTCTGGCTGCTACTGCCGGATGCCAGTGAATTGTCAGACGAAAATGAAGATGATGATTATGTTGCTAATGCTGGGGATGTATTGTACTTGTTTCTGACGTTCCCAGAGAGTTAGAAGGCGGTTGTTTTAAGCCGCTTCATGATGTCAAGCGACAAGTAAAGGGTCAGAAAAAAAAGCTGTGAAAATTCCCAACTTGATTTCTCATTACAATTCATATAAAGGCGTATCGATAATCGTGATTGTCTTGTTTTAAAGTACAGTGTTTCTATTCGTGAAAACAAATGATGCTGACCTGTTTATTCGCTGTGTTGACATGGCAGTAGTGAATGCATGGATTCTGCACAAAATTATCCACAGGCAAATTCATTGTCTCTGAAGTAACTTCAGACGAGTAATTGCCACAGTTTATTTGAAAATAACCATACCTCGGAAGTATTCAGGAAGGCCCAGATTACCCAAGTTATCAGTGGGAGCTGACATTTCTTGATGCAGAGGGACAAACAGAGGAGCTGCCAGCATAAAGGATGCAAAAGCAAGCCATATTGTGAGAATTGCAATGCAACTCTCTGCCGTACTTGCTTTGAGCCATTTCATAATCCATAGTGACATCATTTGGACTATGACTCATTTTATACTTGGTCCCTTCATGTAAAGAAAATATAATGAACAATAAATAGATATGTTCTTATAGTTATGCAATGAAGCTTTTTTATATCAAATTATCCCAGTGTCCTATTTAGAGAACAGGCTGTATCTTCATATTTACAGAAATCACACGGTCTAATGTCTTTTTGTGTTCTAGGGACATCAAATAGTGCAACTTCTCCAACGGAAACAAAATTTTTCACAAAAAATAATTTGGGAGATAAAGGGTTAAAACAGTGTTAGAGCGAAACCGTATTGTAGAAGTACCGCGTTGTACGAGGGATACCTGTATATTCTTTTCTTTTTATACGCCCAATATCGGAACTTTTTGATCGCATCTCGATTGTCATTGTTTTACTCTCTTCTGAAGCAACAGGAACATTGTTTAAGTCACGTTCCTTAGTTTCAGTTTTAGTCGTTATATACGTGTAATTTTAGTTTTACTAATCAACACAGGATTCGATGTTCACACGAAATCATACTCAGTGCCATTTAATGCACCGGAAATGTAACATTTCTTGATAGACCGCTGCACAACTTTTTTCTGTAGTTTTCATCCAAGTACTTACTACGTTACTGTAATAGACTCACGAGATTGAGCTAAGTTGATCTCTTAAGTATTTTCTATCACGAATATCGATTTAATGATAATATTAAAATGACGCCATAGAATTAGTGACAGAGAAATAACACATAACACTACAGGAAACATTATATTTCTATTGAAATATTCGAAAAATTTCCCATTTATATTGATAAATTCAATAAAAGGTTCAAACATTATATCGGCTATATTTTATAAAATTTTTATATTTATGTCATTCGGAATCATAAACGTTCTTTTTGAATTTGAAAATTCTTAAATACGCTTCCTTTTCTATTATATCCGTATTATAGAAAGTATTTAGGTTAATATTTTGTATCATTCCACTATTAAAACGTTCTTATAGAACATCTGTGTATAATATTAAGATAGGGCCTACTTTATATAATTTTAGCCTATTTTGCTTCACGTATTTCTCTGTGTTTTGTTTATGTTTACATTCATACAGATGATCTGGGAAAGGCTTATACAAGTGGCAAGACTATTCTTAGTGCTTTCTATTAATCTGTTTGATTTGATTAAAAATATTGCTGCTGGGGTCTTTCGAGTATCAAAAGAAAACAATGGATTCCGCCACGAAGGTGTAATTACCAGACTTAATTGTTCGATTGACATGTTAGAAAGGGCGTCTGTACGGTAGATTAATCGGTAATAAAAACAGAATAATCATTTATCTCGTATTTCTGTTGCCCAAACCGGTTACTGCTACCGGTCGTCTACAATTTCGTCGCTCGTGTTAATAGATAATTAGATATAGTCTAATACCAACTTAAAACTTTTATTCATTTCTTTTGTTTCTTCTTTGTTATTTATTTACCGAACTTTGCGGAAAGATTTCTTAATCAAACTATTCGTTAATTTATACATATCGGTGGAATAAGAAAAGAGCGTTCGACAGATTATTTTCTAGAAGAGCGTCAGAAAATTAATTGGCTTCTAACACCTTTTCTTATCGACGATTCTCTTAAGTTCCGCCACTCGTGCTAACCAGTAATTACTAGTATTTATTTTTGCCAGCGTAGGTCGAAGTTTAGGTTGGACAGTGCTTTTACCATCGGTAGACTCATCCTTATCCTTTGGAAAAGTTTCCCTCTGTAAATAAGATCGTTCCTCGACGATTACGACGAAAATGATTTAGTATTCCTTCCATGTTTTTCTTTAAATGACGTAAGAATGTTATTCGTATTTCTGGTTCCGAATCCGAGAGCGGTATACCAGATTAGGCGCGTCCTTCTTCAATGACCGCTATCCAATTCTCAATAAAACATTAATCATAGGAGAAACGTAAGAAGGGGACCTTGAAGCTTTAAATTTCTGGGGACAGCTTTAAAATATTTTTACATGTGCATATTAAAATAAAAATTTTAACAACGTACTGTACAATGCAATAGAAAATATACATATATTTTATTTAAGCAACATGAAAATACTATTGCTACATAACTTACTACTAGTATCAATACAAATTGATAATAAATTTTGAAAAGTTCATCTATGTGGGGTCCCTGGATTCGGGACTTGAAACTTAAGCTTCGTTAGTTTCAATTTAGATCGGTCCCTGAACTTAAGATCCATTATTTATTTTAGGGGTTTCCTTAATAACAAAAAGATCTCTTGCCAACATCTGGGCGAATATTCATAAATTACAGAATATTCTCTCACTGGACAGAGATATTTTTTCAACAATTCCGCAAGACTCTCGTCTCGTGAAATTGTTCTATATCCATCGTCTCCCCTCAATATTCTTTCTAACAAACAACAATATCCGATTATCATATCGATTACCTATACGAATGTTACCATAATGCAATGCGACAAAATAGAAACCGATCGGACCGAAAAGTAAAATAAGCGATTGTTTTGCGATCGTTCTCGGCAAAGAATGGGGAAAAAACAGCTTCGGCAGATAAATACAGAAGTGTTTGAATGAGTGTTATGTGGTCGGTCGTCTCTTCCTAATCTTCCCGTAAGACGAAGATGAGCGATTGATGTGACCGTAAACGAGCCATTCGAAGATTCCAACTCGAATTATTTTTTTATTATTACTACAGACACTTTTCGTGTTCATAATATAACTGAGGTGTGGTCTGGGCGTCCGAGCTAACGATGTCGGTAGTGGAAGCAAATAGATGATCCGGGGAGTTTCTTCCACCGGATTGGAAAAACGGAAAAGCGTTTCTCTTACACTTTGAACAAGTTACCTGTGGGTTTCGACGCCATGCGAAGTATTTTGGGGTCTGGCCATCTTTTCGGCGCATAATTTTGTCCCGAATCATGGATAATATCATCTCTCTGAGACGGCGTTTGATGTCGAGACAGTTCCATCGAACTCGGGATAAGAAGGCAACCTAAATTTCCGCTGATTTCGGTAAACGTTTACGCTCTCCGAGTTGTTCGTAGATGACGAAAGAAATCTTGACCACTCCTTCCGAGTTACGAAACGTCCCCGGATCAGGACGAAGAGAGCTTTGCTTATTTACTTCCTGGATAAGAGATTACCCAGTGTTACTCGGCGCTCTTCCACTCTAGGCGATGATTCCGGTTATCCAGTCTCTGTATTTGGTGATGCGAACGCAGACTCCGGGCATGTTGGGTTGAGCGCATCCGACGCCCCATGATATGATTCCCGCTAAAATCCACTTTCCATCGTCATCTTTTATCTGTAAAGGTCCTCCCGAATCTCCCTGCGACGAAAAATTTGCTTTACCATTGCACCGAGACGTTTAATTTTTTTTTTTTTTTTTTTTTTTTTTTACAATTTATCGTCATCGACGTCCCGATACTCACCTGACAGGAATCGCGACCTCCCTCGGCGAATCCGGCGCATAGAAACGTTTCCGGAACCACTTCCAGTTTTCCGGCTCGGCGAAACATCTCTCTGCATCGCTGGTTGCTGATAATGGGTACTCGCACTTCTTGCAGAACCGAGGGGAGGATTCCTCCTGCCGAAGAACCGTTATATTAGTCGAAGACAAACACGTTGAAGAGAAAGAAATAGCACAATACAATACAATACCTTCTCTGAGTCGCCCCCATCCGGTAATGACGGCCTCTCTTCCTGCAAAAGCATCGTCGGTAGACGGCAGACAGATGGGAAAAACGTGGGGTCGAAAGACCAAAGGGATCGGCCAGTCTAACCAGGGCCAAGTCGTGTTCGTAAGTGAAAACATTGTAACCCGGATGCAGAACCTTTCCTCCCACGTTTTTCTCCATTTCTGGAAAGGGTTCGTTCGTGCTGCCGAAGTCGTGTTCGCCCACTCTGATTCTCATCCTGGACGGGTACAAACTGAAATCGAGAAAGTTTACACTGAAAAAACGTAATTTGACGAAATGATGACGCGGAGAAACGCAAGATCAATGGATGGATAGAAGGGAGGGAGAAATCTTACTCTTCAACGCAGTGGGCGGCGGTGGCAATCCACAATCGGTTGAGGATGACTCCTCCGCATCGATGAGTGCTGGCGAATCCGTAGCTTCCTCGAACTTTTCTGATGGACACCTAAGAAGAGGTCATTTGTAACTTTTGTCAGCCCACAATTAAGAACACTAAGAGCTCACCTGCCAAGGCCAAGATCCAAAAGCGGCGTCGCTTCCTCCCACTACTTTGGATCGATGGGTGTCGAAAGGAATCCCGCATTCTGAACGAAACAAAAATGGATTACGACGCGAGTTACTTTAATAATTAGAACAATACTCTTATAAAGAAGTTGCAAGACAGATCGCCGATTGGTCCTCCGACAGAAAGGAAAGCGGCACGTATAAGTTAAAAGACCGAAATAAATTTTTATGGTTCCGGTGACTGGTGTCAACGCCAACTTCGACCCGCCGAGAGGGTTCCGACCCGACTCGTTCCGGGAAAAATCTAACGAGAAATCGGTAGGGCGTGGCGGTGAACGGCCCGATTACACGGAGACCCACTAATTGTTTTCCCGGGCGAAGACACCGGGACCGTGTCGTTACGCGGGCCAATGCCCCCGAGGAGGACGGGGTCGGATCGTTCCTCGGCCCACGGTACTATACTCCGATTTTATTAATAAAAAGAAAAGAACGTTCCGATTGGAAATTCTTCGTCAATTAATCCCTGAAATAGGTTAAGGAAGAGAAGATTTCCGTATTCCGAAAAGGCGGCATTTCGTTAAGGATCGTCGGTCATCACACTCGGGAGCGAGTACAGTCTACGGAAGGACTAAACTTTGGAAAAAATTCCTTCGATTTTAATCCGGTGTAAATACGTCAGACAGAAATAAAGTTCTCCCTTTTCAATGTAAGAAGGCGCTCGAATACAATATATTAATTTTAAAAATCTGGGAAAAGCGTGAAAGACAACATATTCTCGTAACCCCGTGGACTCCTAGACGATCCCCTGACGTAAGATCCGATTCGGAAATCGGGAAATTTTCGCTTGTGATGGGGTCTGCAGGCGTGCTGCTATACCAAAATAAACCCGTGGTCGTAAGGATGGACAGCAGTCTGGCAGATACTTTCTAGCGAGTGTGGAAAAAAAGAGAAAGAAGAGATACTCACCTGGGCGAGGTTTCTTTCGGCGGTCAGTCTCCGTCGGACGGACGCCGTTTTCGGAGGAGGAATTGTGGAAATGGGAAGCCGTCCACTGGGCGGTAGGTTGTTCTTCAACGTTTCCTCGGCGCCAACAGCAGCTTCCGACCAGAAAGGAGTCGGTGCAGGTTCCGAGATGTTTTCCTTCGGCTCGGATGCATTCCCAAACGAACATGCAGGTGCCTCGTTGACGCTTGCCGTTGAAACAGGGTTTGGGTTTGATGGAGACCGACCAGGCTGAAAAAAACCTAAGTAATTTAGCAACTTCCGGTCTACGATCGTCTGATTTTCTGTTCGAATTGTTTCCGAAGACGGAAATTCTGTGGCCCACTGCCCCCAAGCGATATTTTTTGCTCGGATAAAAATTCTTTCGGGTATAAGTACGGCGAGTTCTTTTTTTTAAGTGACGTATGCGAAAGACTCACGTAAAAAAAGATGGCGTTTTCCCAGCAAATACACGTGACAAAGTGACAAATTCGGCATTCTCCTAACAGCGAAGTTTCTTTGTATCTGGACATTCTTGTTCGAAGATCCTAAGGCAGGATTCGAAATAATGGAAAGTTTCTTTATCTGTTTATATGTGTTAGCGCTTGAAAAAAGTCTAGTACTGATGGATATCAATAATGCTTTTACGTCACCATCTTTCAATTGTAACAATACTTCGAGATAAAGATTCACTCAAATTTCTTCTTCGTAGACCGAGTCACCTGCTTAAACCATGCCGACCCGACTTTAATAACCGTGGTCATATATTTAGCACAGAACCGAAGATACACTTCCGTTTACACCTCATTTGTCATTGTTATAATTTTTCATTCAATATAGTCTCGATATCCTCACCGAGAGTGAGTCATCGGGTGGCGTGACTACGAAATCGCAAAGGACTGGCGTAAGCAGAGAATTGTTAATAAGCGGCGAGTGGAAAAGTCCTATTTTCTGCCATCTTTGGAGATCCACTCGTTCGTCACTCCACTTTGGCGGGAACCGGTACGGCCAAACCGGGTGGTTAACGGAGGAAAAAAGTCCAGGGGGAAGGTCGGCGGTCGGCCGACCTTTAATCGGGTTACCGAGACGTCACCGGCCGGTCGGACCGCGTTCCCAGTCGACGGCCGCGCGTCCGTAGACGACAGGTCGAAAACCCCGAAAGTATTGAAAGGCGGCGGGTCCACTTTTTTCCCTTCTCTCCGGTAAAGTTCCCGACTAAGACGGCGTTACTCAACGATTCCCCAGGTGGGACCGCTCGTGCGATCTAATGGTCTGTGGGCAATTAGACAGCACCACGCCTAAAACTCGGCTAATTCGATTATTTTCGGTGGTGATCGGCCGGAACGTCGTCATTAACAGGACGGCGTCGCGTTCGTCCATTGATTTTATTTTCGGGACAGAGACAAAATTTCCCAGGGTTCTAATTCGGACTCCGAGGGCGACGTTTAAGTCCACGCGACAATTTCCGATTGAAGCGAAAAGTTAAAGGTTGATCGGCTTTCGTTTTTGATAAAAAAAAACTCTGTCTTCCCCCAGTTTAACCCCTGAGTTGTCGATGGCGATCGACTGGAAAGGAGTCGGGCGCGGGGGGCCGGAGAGAGAGAACAGTTAAAGGGAGACTTACCTTGCTTAAAGGTAACGAGGGCGAAGACCAAAGTGATGTTCATGTCGTCGGACTTCCCTGGGGACGGCGCTGCGACTGGGATTCGGCATCCGTCGACTTATTCCTGAAAAGAGAGGCGTTACCGATCAGAGGACGGCGTCCGGGTCCTCCTTTTGCCGCCGTCGCCCGACTTTTCCCTCTTCCGTCGACCTCCCCTTCGGCTCCTTACCGGAAAAGCGGTCGTCGCCCTCCCTTTCTCCACCTCTCTCCGTTTCTGGAAGCCGGTCCCGTCTTCGCGCGGGGACCGAGTGGCGCCGAGGCCTCCCCGGACCATCCGGAGGACGGCAGAAGTGAATTTAATTTTACGGAAAAGGAGAACCGTACGGAAGGGCGATGGTCGCTTCCATCGTTAGGGAAGGGACGGCCGTCCATCTAGCCTGTCCCGTGACTTTTTGATTGCAGGTGAGACTCACCTGTGGAGAATTCCGTTCTCCGACCGCGATTCTGCGCGGCCACGGCCGATGCGCTGGCCTTCGCTCTATTAATAACGGACCGCGATTCGAACGTCGACTCGATCGACCGTTAACCCGCCACCGGTCGGTCACGGTCGGGCGAAAGCGCGCCGACTCGGACGTACAGTACAGTACGACGCCGATCCTTCTCCGCCCGGCCGCTCGCCCGCGCTTTTAGGCTGTCGGGCGGCTGTTTCCGGTTCCGGTCGATCCCTCCGGCTCTCTCCCGCCTTCCGGACGGGACCGGTCGGTGCCGAGAACTAAACCATCGGAGGACGGGGCCTCTATTAGTCGTCACCACCCAATTCGGCTCCAGCGGGATCGGCCGAGAGCGGAAAACGCGACCGACGTGGCGTCGACGGTGACGTCGTTTCCGGCAAACTTTTCTGTTTGGCCGACGACGCCGACATTCCGACACGTCGAACTTTTCTCCCAGCCGGGAATATCTGCCTCCGACTGAAACGACGAATTACTCGAGACCAGAAAGAGCGAGATTTAAACTCGTAAAGCTTTCTACTGCGATATTTATAACTGTCAGATTCGTCGGAACTACAAAACAATCGCGACGAAACTAAGGGAAGTTATTATTAAGTACACGTGTAGCTATTTGTAAATCTAAATTGACTAAGGGTTTGAAATTCCAGAAAATTAACAATCACTAGAAAACATTTTTTGTAAATAATACAAAACAGTTTCGCTGACATCTTGTTAAACAAACCTTCATCCATAACTATTATGAATGAAGGTTTATTTATATTATAGAAAGATTGTAGACTATTATAGACAGATTTTGTAGATTAATTTTTAAACAATGTTTATTGACGAACGAAGACAGTACAATTACGAAAGATAATGTACTGCACTGCGTGCACTTTCCTCAGAGCAAAAAAGTACAAACGATAGAGCCGTATTGGTTTCCCACGTTATATACAGCTAATATTAAAACTAACTTCTATTAATATTGTAGATATTATGAATAAGTCAAAGAATAAATGTGAATATCAGGTATTATATACATGCGTGTTGTTACGGCTCTGTTATCAGGTTTCAAACTATATACATTAACTTTGTTTAATTAATTCAGTTTATCATGATTATCTTTGTAAATATTTAATTTAATTTAATATATATTTATAAAATTCGATTTAGCAGTTCGTGTTGATTTTTCTCTTATTACTAAAGACGGAGGAAAAAATTTAGATCTTCCTGTTGACCGTTCCGTAGTCGTAACATCAGTTATTTGTAATCGAATAATTATAACTAGATTTTAAACGTGGATAAAATTTGAAGGGTTAAAATAAAAGAATTAAAGACCGCAGCCAAACGCAAAACCAGTAGTTTTCCTTCATTCGAGTTTGACTTCGGCTGGGGAAGAATCATCCCATCTAACTTGTATACGCCCGGAACAGCCCTCGAAATTTCCCAATCGATGAAAGACGACGTTTATTCGTCAGTTTCTTCGTTACGTCGGATGAAGGGGGTGAAGGGTGAGGTAAGTAAGTACACCTTTCGTTCTGATTACTTCTCCGCCATGCTAACTCTCCGGAGGAAGGGAATCGAACCAAATTGGGTTCTTTATCTCCATAGCGAATTGTTTTGTCAGACGCCTCTAATTCGCGCGAAAATTTACAGGATGAAGTTGTTTGGAATGAACGAAGGACGACAACCTTCAAGGAATATAATCAGTACGTTCATTTAAGACTACGGCCTTAGTCTGAATGGACAAGCCGAATATTGTCTGAATTTATTCGGATAGTCGTTGAACGCTGCAGAGAACTTCGCCTTTTCAGCAAATTCCACTTATGTTCTATCGGAAATTATTTGAAAAAAATGATTTGGAGAAAGTGACATGACAGCGAAAGTGCAAACTACGGAAACTTGGTAGCTACTTAGCCTACTTATACTAGACAATTGGCAACATGCTTCATTCGGCCGAGAAAAAGCCACTGTCTTTTAAAGAGATTAGCCACCGCCGGCAGTCGATGAAGTCTGACTCGTCTTAACTCTGATTTCGTTAGAAATATAAAAAGACGAAAGAAAGAACCGGGTAGTGGCAGGTAGTTTCTGCCCAAACTGGAAACTTCGCTTTTTGTTAGAGGGGAGAACACGATTGATGCGAGAAGAAACTGCTCCAACCTTTCCGTTGCGCAAATAAATGTTTCTATAATGACAGAGGGAAAAAAAGGATCGGAAGATGATATTTTTTCGTAGTCTTCGTCATATTTCTTCGAGATCGGAAAACTAACGTTTTGGATTAGTGGATGAAAGGTGGAAATTCCTATCTTTCGGCAATCCGAGAAGAGAATAAGATGGCCGTTAGATTCTTCGGTCGTCGATCGGCTCGAGTGTAGTCGGGAGGATTTTCACCATCGTCAGAAGTTAAGCCCTTTCGTTTAAAGCTCGATTCGAGCCGACGAGAAGCTCCAAAAGCCATTTTTATTGACTTATAGGTTTCGACTTCGAAATGCGGAACGAAGCCAGCCTTGTCGGACCGGAGGGTCTATAAAACAAAATGGCTACTTCCTATATTATTGTATTAAATTTTGTTACCAAGGAAAAGAAAATACGTCAAAATGCCAGAAATTACTGGCTAATGACAATAATTTAGTGATAGACGACACCGACCGATAGTGACGCCTTTTTAAAGTAAGTATTGACATTGATGCATCATTTGTCGATATCGATACGATGACTCGTTATCTCCATTTGACTTATTATTCTATTATAAATATAGGAAATTCAAATACCAGCTAATTAATAAAATTCTTTTGATGCATTTTTGAGTTATAAATATTAGCTTTTATAACATTATAGAATTTTTGTTATTCTACGCATATCGAGTGAAGACTTTGACATTTTCGACCGTCGTCGAGGTGACAAATGAAGCTTTTCGGTAGGTATTGTCAATGAAATTCCTGGTGTTTTCAATCAGCAAAGAAAGAACGTTTCAAACATTTCGAAATACATTCGAAATGTATGAAATATTCTTCCTTGTGTTAACCTTATCAACGAATAGCTCATGCAAATAATTTAAATAACTTGTATTTAGAGAGCATATTGTAATTACAAAGGCTAGCTGTAATTACAAAGGCTAGCTCAACTTGGCTTTCAGCCAAGAGAACCAAGAGACAGATATACATTCATACCTCGTTATCCGAATCGAATGTTTTCTAGAAAACGACTCAAAGATTTTTCTATTATTTCTCATGGAAAAATTTTAAATTGTTTCCGACCCATCCGAATCATCTTAGCCAATTTACCTATATGCCACTAAAACACTGCAAAGCATCTATTTACCTATTAATCCATGTTTTCAACATGATTTTAAACATTATATTTCAGCTTCCGTATTAACCAACACTTAATGACATCATTAAAGGATATATTTGTAAGGAGTAACGCGACGAAGTTTGATTAAAATCCTTATTAAGAACCGTATGTCAACTGTGTTTTCTTTAATATGAAATAGACAGTAACGAAAATATAACGATGTTGTACTGTACATTTCATATTAGAATTTTTCTGCACAGAAATAGAACAATAAACAAACAAGTTGGAAAATCTTTTTGTAATGAATTGTTAAGAAACGTGTAAGATGCGAAGACTAAAATTTTGTGATGGCAATGGCAGATTAAAAAAATATTAGAAGGAACATCATAATGAAGTTAATTATATTGCTACATTACACCATTAAAATGTTTATATTTCTGTATGGACTAATTATCAACTTTAAACACTAATTTTTTAAAATAAAAGTTATATAAAATTCGGTAATATAGAAGCGTTTATGAGTATACTATCTAAAGTATGACAGAGGATATGCTCCAATACCCCTCCTCTGAACTCCTTGATAAGCATTTTAATTTAGAAATAATTTTTAATTACAAGTTTCACTGAGTCAGACATGTGGTAGAAAATGCATTTGAAAATCTATCAACTGGAGAATTTTATGCAAGTTTGTTGAAGCTACTAGGAAATATGGCAACATTATAATGTATGTGTCTACATAACTTTAACGCGATGAACTTAATGCACGGATGAGATATAGCATTGCTTTCATATTTTACTGATAGAAAGTGCTGCTGATAGTGTCGTTTTACAAAGCCAGTGGAAAAAAAGAGGGCAATAGTACGTTTTCTTTCTAAAAATCGTTATTTTAATTATTTATAGTATGCAGGAAATTTAAGAAACTACTCGCAAATATCTTCATTGAAAAGAATACTTTTCCAATAGTCTCGGCAAACAGCTATGTGAAGCGTATAAAATGACAAGTAAATAATTGAATGTAGTGTTTTAAAATAAAACCATTTTAAAATGTTACTTGCAAAATTTTTAATCGATTTAAAAATGGTAGTTTAATATATTACACGTTATTTTTTCAAGCTTAAAGCGAATCTTTACTCATATTTGTGGAGATAAATTTCTTAATCGGTCAACTACAGTTATCGATTTGTTGCTTTTAATTACATCTTGTATGAGTCCTACCGGATGATGATTATCAATTTCTTGTGACTTCTGATGATATTTCTTAGGACGTTTTCATAAGAAAGATGTTTTACCAATACATATAGCTGGTGTACAAAGTGTATTTTGAATAACATGTCTTTAAAATGTAAGATTAGAAATCTCAAATATTTGTTATGGTAGCCTAAACGTTACGACCTGAAATCAATAGCAGGAACACAGGTATACGGATACGGATAAATATACTAAGTAAAATAATATTTAATACATATATTAGCACTCGACAATACTACTGTGCAGTATAAAATGATAAATGATACATAATAAAATTAACAAAAGTGTTTCATTACATGAAAATGACTTCAAGTTTTGAAGTTCCTGAATGTGATGACAGTTCAATTCTTGCTGAATCTTCACTAGAATCATTTATTATTAAATTACTTATTTTAACCAAATAAATGAAATAAAAAATATTTTTGTTTAATTATTATTTTAATCTGTATTCCAATATTAAATGGAATAATTATTTTACATACTGTAAAAACCGTTCTCCATTATCAGCATGTATTAATGCATCCATTTGTGAAAAAACATTTCTAATTGCAAATATACAAGATACAAATATATATAGTCAATGAGTTCCGATACTTCAGTAGACTATATATTATAAATACCATGCTTTCGTTGATGAACATTTGAAGTATTGTACTGCACTGTACAATACATCCATTCGGCTGCTACACATTTCCTGCAACAGGTACATAGTTGTTTGCACTACTACGACAGTCAGTTCGCGGTCCGTTTAGAGACCCTTTACCTTTGGAAAGTATGGAAGGATCAAATCGTGAATATTGGAGCAGAATTATACCATATTTGGTCAGATAGAGTCAAAGTTAGAGACTATTGTGCAGGTGTATTGTGCAAAGCCAATGATTTGATCTCTAAAACTTTGCAGCTGTTTGAGATGGAGTCTCTCTCTCAGGAGACGAAGAATATGCCGATACATTGTTTCAATGAATGAGTGACTTATTTCTGATAAAAAAAAATATCCTAGATAAGGAGGAACTCCAAAATCACTTCATGTTCGTCGTTCTCCGAGAATTCGCATCGTATCTAGAGCTTTTTCTATTTCTTATATGTGGCTAATAAGTTCTTTCAATTTGTTTTGTCTTCATCTTTAGAAAAAAATAACGTTTAATACACAATTATTCACATTAAAAATGAAAAATGCAATAAGCAAGTTTTTTATACAGCAATTAAGTTTGTACTGTATGTTTTGTATGTAAGATAATACGTAAATTTTATATATCGAAAAAAATAAAAGTATTAAATCTGTTTTTCATAAATATTTTAAATGACCAGTTGGCCAAGGCGATTAAGATGTCTGACTAGCGTTCTGACCAAAATAAATCTGAGTCAGAATCCCTAGGAATTTATCGGAGTGGTCTGTCTTGGATAGGTCGAGTCTTGTCCCTCACTATCAGCTGCCTCATTTTGTCAACCTAAATCCACGATAAGCCTGATGAAAGATCCTCTTAGTGCCGTTCGGGTGGAGTAAAAAGTGAAACAAGAAAAACATTCCAATTTGATTTAATTCAACAGTGAAAATTAATGAAAATTATTTATACACTTCTGTTTCCATAATACATTTTTGTGACAAAATGTCTTATTTATATAGCCGTTTTAAACAGTAATTTTAGGCTGCAGTTAAAAAAATTGTAGACATACAAATTCTCACGGTCGTCAGTCTGTTTGTCTGTCTGTCTTTCCTTAATCTCAAGAACAGAGTTAGATAGTTAAAAGCCGAGACTAAATATGGAAAGCTTAGGGCAGGAGATCCCGATAAATTATATAAGAACTTCCGATACAAAGCGGAAGTCATGTTAAATCAATTCAAATCTTCCCTCTGAAAGTTGTTAATAGATGACTGGCACGACTCTGTAAGCTAACAGAAAAGTATCATGTACAGGAGCAAGACATTATGGTGTTAATTTGAGATGGAGGGCATGAATTTTAAATTAAATAAATTTTAAAAAGTATGATTAAAAATTGCAGACCAACTTTGTGACGATGTCACAATAAATAATTGCTAGTTGAGTTTAATCTATTACTATCATAATATCTTATTTTCAATTTTTAATATGGAAGTTACTTTGTTTTTCTATCACTAAATTAAAAAATAGAAATCAATTCAATAATTGATCAAATATTTATATCTTCTCGAAATTCAAATGCAATACTCTCTATAGGGTAATAATTAACTTGGATAAGTTTTGTCTTGTTCTTAAAACTTGGTTAATTGTATTAACTTATGCTATATAAAAATCGTATGTCAATACTATATTAGTATAGTAATATTAATTTAATATCTATATCAAATTAATATTACTAGAGCAAAAGACGACGTCTAGGGCAAAAGACGACGTTCATGCTTTTAGGGCCTTCATAAATTTCGTAGTATATAATATTATTTAAATAATTAAATTAGTAGTTATTGAAAATACAATCGTATCAGATTTGCAGAACGATTATTTTTAAAGTTTAAGAATTTATCAAGAATGCGTCAAGAGAGACTTTCTTCACTTTTAATTTTGTCCATTGAAAGAGATATTGCTGCAGAATTGGACATTTTCGGTAATTGATTAATCCAGCACTTAGCAGGAGAGCAGTTTTATAGATAATTTCTGTAAACCTGTTGAATTTTTCCAATTCATTGTAAAACTATTGTACACATTTTTACTTTATTGTGTTTTTACTGACTTAAAAATGTATATATTATTGTATACCTAAATAAATTTACCTTCTACTTCAATCGCTCTTTTAGGGCCTCAAAAATAATGTACCGTTTCGCTAAAATCGCTTTCGATAAAATATGTAAACTAGATTAATTGATCAAATATGTAGACGAGTATTGCCCAAACTATAGCTCCCGGGCTAAATTCGCACCGATTCACGTATTAATTTGTCCCGTGAACATATTTAACACATCAACTTATAAAGGATAGAAGTAGGCTTACTTTTGGAATATATAAAATATTTGTACCCCGCCTATCTACGAGTTAAGCACAGTTTGATCCGCTAATTTTGGCACCATTGATATAATATATATATATATATATAATATTATATCGCAATCGGTTGCCGCTGCCGCAAGAAACTTGCGAGTGGAACCAAGCCTTAAGTCAGTTATTGAATGACAAAAAAATCTTTCGTTATAAGTTATTACATACTGATACAGAATCGCTAGCGAAAACAAAGACAATAGTATGTTATACTACGGCAAATTTCAGCATTTCGCGAATTGTTTAGTAGTTTATTTGTTTTCATTCGATGTGATTGGTGTAAAACGAATGCTGTCATTACCAGACGTAACAGAATCTAACATACGCTCGAGTGTAATGGTAATTGGATGATGCATTAGCAATTCTAATTTGCTCTTTAGCATAGCCACTACTCTCAATGGAATATAGTATTATATCTTTCCGCTGGAAGCTTACAAATGGAACAAACCTTTAGAATAAAAATTGATTTTACAAATTCTGACCTTATGAAAACATCGGTTGCATATGCTCGTGGCCTGTCTTCCAGAGATTGATTTGGACGAATTGTCAGATTGTTTTGAATATCCGAAATCTCGTTGTTTGGTCGAAATTTGAGCTAGATCTAAATCAGATTTAGACATTCAGTTACTCAATAGTTTTCAGCTTCTCAGATGCAATAATTCAGAAGAATTATTGTCTGAGGAGCTAAAACCTATTAAATTTTGCTGATAATTTTTAATACTTAAAAACTGTTTTACAAATTATAATCTCAACTATTTTCTGTTTTATTGATGTATATTAAAAGGCCAGAAACTTTTGTACTTGACGTAGTAGATCATAAAAATTTTTTTACAAAATTTAGTTGGAGAAAATATTTTCTGAAAGCGCGACGGAAACTGGAGAGATATGTAAAAATTGTTAATGTCATAAATAAATAAGTTGAGATAAACGTCAGAAAATTCGTTTGCATGCATGAAATTTTCTTAATCTGTATAGTATCTTTTTTGCCATCAATTTTTCTTGATGATGCAGATATTGATGAGTGCCATCTCACTAAACTTCCGTTTAGTGAGATGGCACTCATCAATATCTCGATAAATTTGGGTCTTCATTTGCCACTTTGTCTTTCAATTAACAGCATATTTTTAACACCGTTCTTTATCTATTTGCTTCCTGTTTTGTGAATTAGTGAGAAAGCTTTTAGACAGGAGGTTTTTATTCTATTAGCCAGAAGCTTTCTTTTAAAGATGCCTGCACTCCACCCAAAAGCGCTTACAAGAAATTTCTTCAATGGTCATTCTCAGCATTTTGTTAATGGATTCATACGTTTAAAATACTGAAATTTATAATAGAGTATTCAAAACTGATCCAAGATAAACTGGTTCAACTTCGAATATTTTATTTCAAATTTTCGTGCATCTTTTACAATGTTAAATCCAGCACCCGAAAGATGTTTTTAAATACAACAATGGTCTTTAAAAGATTTTTCTTTGGTAATCTTAAAAATTGGCCTGCTTAGAAACGGCTCTGGCTGAATCTCTACTGCTTCTTGATGTTGAGAAACAAAGCGCAAGATTCGAAGGGTCAATGGTAATTTGTTTTTTGTTCTATATGCTTGGTCGCGAACGCAGTAAACGAATTCTTCTTGTTACGTGTCGTTCGCTCAGATTCACTATTTCGGAGAAACTTTTAAAGTATAATACATCTTCGTATTCATTACTAAGAATTTATTCGTGTGAAATAATTGTCTCTTTCCTATTTTTGTTTTTGCGTTTTTCAAATTGCCTCGTTATACTCTTATACTTGCCGGTTAACATGAAAAAGCTATAACTCTTTTGTGGACGAAAACGAATAAATGTTGTCTTCAAATTAGCAGAAGATTGTGAATTTCTATCGCTTTATTTTTATAAAGTGTTTTCTGTTATACATACAGTAATTTTATATGTTAATTAACAAATTCACAGAAGAGGTCATCTTATCTTTCGCTGTAACATCTGGTTTATTATCGATTTATCTGCTAGTAATCGAAGAAAACAAATTTCTTAAAATGTATGCTTTTTATTTATAATATTTTAAATGCTAATGTACTATATTCTAATAATTTTTGAATTTGTTGCAACAAAATAAAGAAAGAAGTTACTAAATTCTTATTTCATTTTTTTATTATTATAAATTTGCTTATCTTCTAGAATGAAGCACAGCTCATTCGTTATGTCGATTCAAAATTAAATATTCAATAATCAAAAATTTTTTCTCTGTTTTAGTAATTAAATTATGCCTTTGACTCAGCAACCCTTTCTAAATTGTTTTTAGATTTCAAAATAATTCGAGTAGCTCAAAATTCTCCAGTATCAATATCTTTTCTAAACTTTCGTTGAAATTCTCCTAGAAAACTAATGTTGCAACTCTTATATTGTCAAGAGAGGTGTTTAAGTAGACATTTATTTATTCTTTATATTGATGACATGCATTGTAGGCTAGACAATACGTGTCATCAATAATTAGATAAATAATCAATAGCTAATTAGCTATTAATTGTTCAACGAATATTAATTTACAAAACGTGACAAGAAAAATCTAATTGCTGTTTTCACAACAACTGATAATTTTTTAGATAGTATTATGTCTTTCTACGTTTTCGGATTATGCAGAGGACTGGAAACATCAAAATTTAATTATAGAAGAATTATTGGAATTTGTTTAAATGGTTTCAATGTTTTAAATATCAAATAAATACACTTATTAGGAAAGACCATCAATCATGTTCCTATTGTATAGAAGGACAATTTGGTGTTGCTCATCTATGGAATGTTGTACTGTAAACATTTTTTTCTTCCCATAGAATTCAACTTTGTATCTGTATTCATTTATTCTAGAGATAAATTTCATCCTATTTGACAGTCTAACATTTGCCAATATTTGCAATATTATCAATTTCCGTATTCAAATTAAAGAATGATTAAACATTCGTGACGAGTTCAGTTTCATCACTGTTATATTCAAGTAAAAAAAATATCCATTTCGATCTAAATTTTACCTCTTCTTTATATTTTATTTTTGACCTTTTCAGCCTCCAGCTACTGGAGGTCGTTTTTTCCAAATCCACGACGGGTTCGGTCGAGTCCACAATGGAGACGGCCCGACGCATGTCACGAAATTTTCCGAGGTTTTGACCCGAATGTCCCAGAGCTTTTATTGTCTCGGCCATCGGATCGAATTTAATTTTTTAATCTCATCATGTGATTGCAATCTTGTTTATTTTTTACTTTCGACATTTGTCATCACGTTTTCCACGTTTCTCTCAGCTTTATTTTTTATTTAATTAAGCAACATGATTTACGTTCAAACATGAAGATATTTAACTTTGTATGAATTTAGAGATGTTTTGTATTCCTCCTTTCTACAGGGTCGTTATTCCCTAATTGTTAATAAATTTTTATTTATATATTCTTACTAATAAATAATATTTTGAATTTTTATTAGATGTAATTTCTCCTTCGTTATCGGGGATTATTTTTAAATCAAAATTTAATCGCCATTTATTATAGAATACGTCATCCAAATAATTCTAGTTTATCAGCGCGATGTCTTTTGAAAGAAAAACCTGTCACTCATATTGTTCATAGTGTAGATTTGCAGAAAAGAATCGATTACTAAATAAGGATAATTGCTTTACGCTTTCGTACAAAGATTTCGTACGTGCTTCGAAAAAAGTGGAAATAGTCGAGCGAACAACGGAGGAAAAATTCGATTTACAAATTATAAAAAGGAAAGAAATTACAAATATTTTTATCTTACCAAAAATAGGATGGAAAGAGAGTACTTTCCTGAGGGTCTCGAAACTATATTTGACGTAACGTTCCGAATTAATTCTAATTAAAAATATAAAAAATAATAAATAAAATCGAAGTTTTTCATTTTTCAATGTTTTCGAGATTCCTTATAAATAATAAAATTTAATATTTCTACACGCAACGATAGCATTAATAAATCATGTTTATAGTATAATGTATTGTTTATTCTCGTCCGTATCATGCAAAGTAATATTAGTTTTTGAATGTAAAGAGTCTTTATATCGATGAAGAACAAATTATTTTAATTAATATATTAATACGAACGTTTATTATGACGCTGTTATCTTAAATATTTATTAAACAAGGGTGTAAATATTAAAAATATATTTCGGAATTCTCTTAAACATATTTTTAAGTGTCAAAATATACTGCTTGAGCAAGCAAAATTGTCACGAACAATGCGAAACCGGGCCCATCAAATTTAATTACTGAGCACACCATTTCAAAGAGACGTTGTGTTACTACATATTAAATTAATTACAAGATTCAATACGACCCAAAGAGTGTAAATATCAGACCAGAAAGCCAGATGAAAGTCAATTTTTCGGGTTTCATTTTACTTAATTAATTTTTACTCCGGTATATAGAAAGAGCAGTGAAGATTTTTGCCGTCACATCCCGAGGACGTGACTGACGGGTCGTCAACCAATAACAAAAAAGCCATTTCGCAAGGAACATAGCGAGGAAAAGCGGTCGGGATGCATAAACGCAATTAAAAAAGATAGAGAAGTGCATTCGAGACAATAAGGTCTCTGACAAGGAAAGAAAGAGAAAGCTTGACGAGGAATAAATAAAACGAACGAAACGACGACGGCTTAATAACATTCAAATATTCGTTTTTTATAATAATTGTTCGATATATAATCCGTTTTTGCCGGATATGGCGGTTCCCCGTCATTCCTCACTTTTATAAAAGATGCCCGAAAATTGGCTTCGACGTCATCCTCTAAATTCGTCCTTGGCCAAAACGAGCCGCTTTCCGTTATTGGTCGTCGACCCATCCGAGATGATTTTCACTTTTAAACGGGCGCGAAAGTCTCGTTTCAGGTTTTTGTTTTATTTTTCTTGGCGATATCGCCCCCCTTCATTAGCCCAAAGTAGTCAACAGCAAATCGATTTAATAACCATTCGAAAATTAGTAAAATTGATAATTTCTCCGCCAGAAGTAGATTTTATATATTTATAAAATGGCTTCAAAATTTCTAACTTTCGGAACCGGACAGAATTTACCCGTTCGATGCAACACGGAATGAAAAAAAAGCCGAATTTCTATAAACCTTTATTGAAAATCGCATAATGTTCGCACTTCCGCTGTCGTTCCCATCACTATAGTCCATAACAAAAGCCTATCACCATATGACACGCATTTTTGTTGTAGGTTACGGATTGATATCCGACCTTTCGTTTCTTTTATAAAATATTAGTTAAATTAAAACCATTTTCCCATAGATTTTTAAACGCATAAAACTCATTTTCAACTTCTCAATGTTTAAATAAATTAAATGCTAGTTAAATAATTTGCAAATAATTTAATAATCGTATTGAATGGTTCTCATCATCGAAAATCGAGAACGATAACAATATTAATTGGAATTCGGAAAATAATTCGAGGAAATATTTTAACAAGTCGTACATTCTTTTATTCCTTTAATTAAAAGTGAAAAAATAAAAAATATGAAAATTTTGAAGAAAACTGAACGTGCTTTTTACAGTGACGCGTTATCCTATAGGTGAAAAAGCCAATTGTTTGGGGCCCCACCAACAGGCGGCCCCAAACTATTCATTTATAAGAAAATATTTCCCCCAAGAGAAATGTCTGAAGTCAACACAGTACATAGAGCCCTCTAATTCAAATTTGTCTGGGTCCCACAAAGCTATAACGCGCCACTGCGTGCTTACAAGAGAAAA
Organism: Centruroides vittatus; assembly: GCF_030686945.1. Lineage (NCBI taxonomy): Eukaryota > Metazoa > Arthropoda > Arachnida > Scorpiones > Buthidae > Centruroides > Centruroides vittatus. The sequence goes on from NW_027120828.1 coordinate 747,593, forward strand.
TGGACAAATGAATCGAAGATAACTAGAGGCACGGTCACCGGGAAAGCGATTTTCTCAAATTGTTACCGCTCACGGATAAATCTTCTAAAAATAAACTTCGTTTTATTAATAATTTAATGAGAAATAGAAACGAAAACGGCAGGAAATGCAGCGAAGAAAATCATTTTGTACCAATGGGAAAAGTGTTCGTTTTTAGTATTATACATCAAACAGAAGCGATAGCACGCTCGAATTATAGGATGGACTTCCCAACAGACGTAACGTCTTCTCGTTACTTATCGTTAATCGACGTCGGAGCATCGGTCACGGCGCGACGAATGTAGGGCGCGCGAGCCGAGTTCACGCTTTTCGGTGGGATCGACCGCCAGTGGCGTGACCTCTCGACGTCCCTCGAGCGTCGAGCGATGTTTCTGACAGGCGAGCCATAAAACTTCGTTGTATGACGTCGACTCACGCTACGATCGACATTTCCACGTGTTCCTTTACATCCATTTGTATAATTTCGTTAAAAACGATGGCGTGCATTTTACCCGCGAAGAAGGCATTAAACTTATAATGTCCGATGGTGGCAAATAGAACGTATCTTAAAAAGAAATGAAACTACTGCTTCCGTTTGCATTGAAAGTATACTTTAATTTAGACTAGAAAACCACCTCTTTATAAAAACGGTCATCCGAACAAATTAAATAGCGATAAAAATATACTTTTGTAGTCGGCGATCCATAAATTTTAAAACTAAGTGACGTTAACCTCTTCCAATATAAATTTATATATACTATATTTGTTCGATGCGCTTCGTTTCGTGTAGCCAATACAATCGAATTTCCCCCTCTTTATCGTGAAATTTACGGTAAATAGAGTGTAAACTGACGGATTAACTAGACTAAACATTTACGTTTCTGTCTTAAACGACCGGAATTTATTTTTTAAAGTAAATATTGTTCTTCTAAGTGAACACGGATCTAACACTTCTCGCGCGTCCACCAATCTAATATGAAAATCGTATTTTTTTCAATAGTCTTTTTAATATTATGTATATTGTTCTGTATTATACGTAAATACGGAATAAAATCAGCAATTGTATTTAAATTTTTATTTCTATCCAAGATAAACTAATCTTATCTTACATTTAAATTACAGTACAGTTTGACTTTATAAGCTTGCTTTAAAGACTTTATAAGAGTATAACTGATGTAATGATCTATACCCAAGGTTTGTACCTTAGGTATAGATCATTATATAATCATTATATAACTTATATAACCTCACTAAAGGATAGAAACCTTTAGTGAACAAATTAGATATTTTACCTAGATCTAATTTTTGAGCTATTACAGTACGTTTTCGTTAGATAGAATATGAAGTTCTATAAGTTTATTTCATTCTATAATTTACTATTTCGCATATAATTTTATATTAATGTCAACTTAATGAATGATTTCTGTTGTAGCTCCCGTAAAAACGGAAGAAAATTATACGCACAAAGAATCCGTTATTGTACTGAACCTCGTAATTGAGGCTTTTGTCATCAGTCGTTTAATGTTAATGTATCAGTATTAATATAGCTCAAAACGTGTTTTTTAAAATACACTTATAAAACTTCGCTTGTTGTAATTGGCATTTCGGTTACTGTTATACTTTTCTGCAGTTAAATTGGGTATTTTTAAGATGTCTTATTTGCGGTCCTTGTTACCAATTATCATAATCTGTTTTAACTAGGACTTAAAATGTCAATCGTTAGCATTTTTAATGGTTATTTGATAGCAGTACTGTACATTAGTTTAAATAGATGGCATTTCTTACTTCACGCTAACTTATTTAAGATTGTACTGCAAAACTAGCAGGCAATCAACGCTGAATGAATTACTATTAACTAATAATAATAATAATTATTAAACATTCGAGTTATGCACTTTTTATGTGGATTTAGTGTCTCCCTTCAGCATCAGAGTTAATAATATCAGAATTTCCGCTAATTGTCTGATTTATTGAACTCGCTTAATGTTATCAATAAAAACAAATTCCAAAACTGTTACTATAGGCGAACTCTAAACACAGCATTAAAAACGTTGGAAGAACATTTAGCGATTCCTCAATGGAGTAATTCCATAATTTTGAAGTCCCTGCAAAATATTTTTTGGGGGACAGTTAACAATAGCAATACTGCTGTATTAATTTCCGAGAAATCGTCTTTTTTTTTCTATTCTGCCCGATACTGTTGTTTATTGAAGCTTTCTAAAATCCTTTCTCAGATAACTAGAGACAGAGATCAACTTCGAAAATTATAAAATATTGATTACTCAATGGAATAGCAAATTCTTTCGTAATTTCTGAATTTTATCATTTGCTTTCCTCCTCGATCTTTAAGACTGATGCTAGCGAAAAAATCTTTTATTTGCTCTTGTTTGTCATTTCTACTTCGAAATGAAAATGATCAATGCATTGATTAACTGGCCATTATTAGCCATGAAAATGTTAATATACCGTTACGTTCAAACTTTACAATGAAATTTATGCATATTCTGTTAATTGCAACCGTTTCGGCAAGCTTTCTCGTTAAGACATAAGAAGTAGCTCACATAGGAATAGTGGCCCTATGTAGTAAGACGTTGCATTTGTCAATGTGGGACGCCATTTTTGACAAAGCTGTCATTCTTTCCAGGTATTAGTAAGCGGAAAAATCTTATATTAGCTGTTTTCCCACAGTAATCACAATTTACGTGTAAAGTCAGTCTAAAATGTTTGTTTTGTACATTCAAATCTTAAAAAGTATACTACACTTATTTTTCCTCATACAAATATGAATTACTAGTGAGTTGCCAGTTGTCAGTGTTAACTGAGAATCTTTTCCGTTAACCAAAAAGAAAAACAGATTGGCAGCCAATTTTTTTCTATGCAAATCCATCGTAAAGCTACGCGATGTTGTATTATTGTTTACTTTTTGTGCTTTGAACTATCTGAACAGCTAATATCGTGTAGCAGTAATAGGAGATTGCAGACGAAATATGGCACCCTTGTATCACTTGAGTTCATTAGCCAATAGAAATCGGTTAGAGAGAATGCTGACCTCTTACTATATAGGACCACTAATCTGTAATAAAGTCATAAAAATAGCCGCAGTAGGCGTGCGATACTTTGACTAAGCACTCTCCGCATAACTGTCGCTTCCGCTCGTGTGAATTATTTGGAAAGATGCAATAGCAGATAGGCGATCTGCGGCTTCCACGCGACATCCATTCCACCATGAGGGATGCTGCTGGCTACGTTCCGCGGCCACAGACTTTTCTTCGAATATGAATTATTACATTTAAATTAGTATGCCGTGACAATTGGTGCGGCCAATGTTCCGCAGATATTCCGTTCGTCTGAATCAAGCTAGCACAACACCACGCCATTACAACCTCGAGTCGACATCCTTTCACTGATATAGTTTGTTGCTGATGTTCTCATTGTAACAAAAGAGCCACCTTCAAATGCGCCATGAACTGTGTAAAATTTTGTAATAATTCTATGAACAGATTCTTGAAAAATGGGAGATTTATGGGCACAGAAAAATTTGAGAAAATCGGGTATTAAACTCGTTAACTTGAAACTCTAATTCGAAGTCGGGATTTTTTTTTTTTTTTTTTTTTTTTGTACTTTCTTAAATTTCAATTTAACGGGGTTTTGCTGTTTAAAAATAAGTTTAGTAAAATAAGTTTAGTACAAGCTTGATGATGCAATGTAACAGTAACCTTTAGCAAATAAAAAATTTTCTGTAAGCAGCAAAATTCGATCAAAGGTTTTTTAACGCCCTCTTTTCTTGCAGCAAAAAGAGAGAACTACCAGTAACTGCAATCGAAACGATTGCAGTTAACGAATATAAAAATTTATACAGTATGAATGCTTAGTGTCAAATAAATATGACGGTTGTCTGAGTTTACGAAAGTCCGAGTTAAGCTGGCTTTAAGTGCTTCCCTGTAGCATCTTGCGTGCAGCAAAATGACTCGATATTATATCCATGCTACCGAAAGCTTTGCATAGCGTTGATATGACATTAAATAAACGTCGTTTTGCTGCATGCTAGACGCCTAACGCAAGAATTTAAATCCAGCCAGCGGGTGTCTTCTCCGAGGAAAAGGAAATGATTTATATAGACTACATTACAGTAATTTATTGTGACTAGCTGTATACAGAAGTTTAACTAATGTAATACTGCTGCATTTATTATTACAGAATTCCAGATTCCTTTAACAAATGTAATTAGGACTTTTTATAAATAGGATAAACCTAACTAAGACTTAATAAAATTAATAATTGAACATCAAAGTATAATTTTTTATACATGTGTTGTAGAAAATTTTGGCCAAACTTTACAGGCTTATAAAGTGAGGAAACCTGAATTAAAAATGTTGACGGTGGTGTTTTGATCTGAATCTTAATTACCAGTTATGAAACATCGAAGTGTAGTGACGTCATTTCCGTTTTTAAGTCTAACTATGTAATATATTAGTAATCATATTTCTTTAGTAAACTCGTTTTTTAGTTAAATCCAAAGAAATATCCTCCCACAGATTACCAGTTCTTCATTCAAGAAATATCTGTAAGTTTGGTCTGTGAATGTTAAAGGAGAAAAAATGAGCCAATCAAATATTAATCTAAACTAGTTTCATCTAAACTGTTGCTGATATTGAGACTTGAAGATAGCATAAGGATTTTCCTGATGATGTTTATTTTTTGTGCTTTGAACTATCCGAACAGCTAATATCGTATAGCAGTAATAGTTGTGAAAATTCACAATTGAATTTTCACAACATTGAGTGAATATCGCTTCATCTGTGAAAAACATAGAAAACCAGGATTGACAGGCCTTCGCATACATCATTGACAAAATTGAACTCTTAGAGAAAAATAGCGTGACACAAGTGCTTACACTCGCTGTAAATAGCTTAGATACAATTAGTATTCACGGACAATACGCAGTACACTTGAATGGTAGCATCTATTGTTCTAGTTTTTAGTTTTCATAAGTTAATAGCCTTAAAGTAAACAAAGAATTATCGTGTTGTAAATGAATTTTTGATGGAACTATATATATTGTATGTAAGTATATTAGTGTATTTCGGCAGTTCACTTAGCACAGTAATTTTTGTGACGTTATTTCTACGTCACAATTAACTTGATAGAGTATAGTTTTTGTTTGTTGTCTTCCGATAAAGAGCAACATACAATTATATTATTTTCATGCATAGTATTAGATTATATTTCCATAATTTTGAATGTTGCAAATATCCACTTACATATATTACTTTATATAATTAATTTGAACGATCTATTTTTAGCAAATTCAAAACATTTAAAATAATACAAATTCTGAATAAAATATAAAAATGAATCGAAGGTGTAGTAATTCTTTTATTTTAAAACAATAAGTGCTGTTAATATATGTTTGCATTTGCTAATTTTACAGTTCATATTGCTTCTAGATTAATAAGTTATATTTTCTTTGCAATTGACTACTGTCTTTAAATGTGAACAAACTTTCCATTCTTATTTATTCATCTTCACGTATGATAACGAAGCCATAAAAATTGAATGTTTTACATCAATAAGTGTTTCACTAACAATAAAACTGCCTTATTTTTCTCTTTCTGATAAATAAATATTCGTAAGTTGTATCTGTTTATTTTGATTTTTTACAAGACGTAATTAACAAATAATCATGAACGCCCAAAACACACATACTATACGATATGAACAGTGCTCTGCATAGAAGAAATGAAAGCTGTGATGAAACACACGTCTAGTCTGTAAGTCCGTATTTGAAAATAAAGAAAAATTCTGAAAATTACTACAAAAGTTTATTGTTTAAAAATTGTTTCTCTATAAATATATGTTACAACGAATAACGAGAAGAATATAATTTCTAAAAGACATTTGTAAAGAATTTTAATGTTTTTTTATAAAAGTATTTTATTTGTAAAAAGAGATGATGAAATAACATGTTTGGGTATTTATATAAAATAAAATGATGACGATCATTTTTTCATTTGAAATAGTACTATTATAAATTATTAACAAGTCCAACGTGGTTTTTTTTTTATTAAATATGTTTTGCTGAACGTACAAACAAGATTTGCATCAATTAATTCCTTTTTTTTTTTTTAAATATACAATTGTATGTAAACATTATTATTTGCGATGCGATTGTCAATGAATTTCGGGTTTGTTTGGCGAAAGATTCTTATACCATATGGAATCTAATCCATTCTAAATATTCGGTAACTCTTGTATAGACGCCTGGAAATCCGGGATCGGCGCATCTGACTCCCCACGACACAATTCCTACTATCATCCATCTATTATTGCGTGCTTCGACCATCAGAGGACCTCCGGAATCTCCCTAAAGATAAATTCATTTGTTTGAATAACGAATTAAATGAAGTTCTCTCCGTAATAATTCTTCTTTAGTAATGTGCATCTTATTATTTTGATAAAATTGAAATTAAGGTATTTAATTAATATACTAACTTGACACGAATCTTCTTTTCCTTGTCTTACCCCTGCGCAAAGATAATGGCGAGTAATGGCTTGAGAATATTTACCGTCGCATTCGCTGTTATTCCATATAGGGAGAGAAACTTGACGAAGTACGTCACTCGAGTTACCTCCTAAAATAACACAATATATTGCGTATTATCCGTTATGTTTTTCTATTTAAAATAGATTTTAATACCTGCTAGATTTAATAAATTCGATACAAAAATTTCATTAAAATTTACTCATATTAAAGGTTTACGCTATTTCGAGATGAACGTGAATAATGAGCTCACTATGATTCTTGTTATCGCGTTTAACGCTACGTCAAACGGAAATTTTAAACGTCGAAATTTCAGTTATTTAGCGTACGAGGTCTGTTTAAAAAATACGCGGACTTACGTCATAAAACTAAATGTACAGTACATACTTTATGTAAAAGTTACATGTCTGGGTTCCCTTCAAAGTACTCTCCTTCCCAACGCACACACTTATCCCAGCGGTGTTTCCACTTGTTAAAACAGTCCTGGTACGCTTCTTTTGTATGCTTCCTGTACGCTTCCTTCAACGCCTTCGTCGCATTTGCCTTAATCTCGGGAATCCTCTCAAATCTTCTTCCTTTCAAGGGCCTTTTGAGTTTGGGAACAAGAAAAAGTCACAAGGAGCAAGATCAAGTGAGTGGGGATGGGGGGAAGAACAGTGATCGAGTGTTTGGCCAAAAACTCACGAGTTCTGAGGGCTGAATGGGCTGGAGCATTGTTGTGATGCAGAAACCAGTTGCCACTCCTTCACATTTCTGGCCTTTTGCGACGGATGGCGTCTCTCAGACGTCAGGGTTCAGAACATTAATGTAGTAAGTCTGGTTCACTGTGGAGCCTTGGGGAGGTACTCGTGATGAACAACACCCTTAACATCAAAGAAAACTGTCAGCATCACCTTGACATTGGATCAAACTTGGCGAGCTTTTTTGAGTCTGGGGGACGTTTCACCCACCCACTGGGACGATTGGACCTTCGTTTCAATGTCACTGGGACGATTAGACCTTCGTTTCCAAGTTTAAAACAAATTTCACAGCAAGTCGTTCCTCCTTCATTCTGAAATTCGACAAACGAAAAAATCGCACTTCACTAAAAACCGCGTAGCTAATCAACAAATAAAGTTATTTGTAATCGGGAAACGGCTTTATCACCAGGAGATCTGTACAAACCTAGCAACACCAATCGGATTCCCCTGGAACCAACTGGAACCGCGCAATTCAAACAGTCCGCGTATTTTTTGAACAGACCTCGTATATCCATTTTAACAATCAAACGAAGTTTCTCCAGGAAAGGTTGTGCTTTCGATCCTCGCATTTTAAATTTACATCTGTTTTCCGATCTTTATGTGTAAGAAAGTATTCAATTCTCATCCTTTCTAGTTTTCTGCTGACGACATCACTGCGTTAGGTACACACTAACGGACAAAACCGATGCCGTTTAAATGTCCCTTAAAATGTATATTGCTTACGTACAGCTAATTCGGAATACACCTGTCTACCAAAATTTCAAGATTATCGTCTCATTAACAATTAGACTTCATTGGAGTATTGTTAGATCAATATTCAAACAAGAACTCACTATCTTGCCCTACAAGTTTTCAGAAGCCAGTTTGGAAGCTGAAACCATTATGCTAAATGTAAATTGACAAATTAATTGTTTTACTCTTAAGTTATTGGTAATAAATTTTGAATCAAGCGAAAATCCTTACCATATGACATGGTACCCCAACCGGCTACGATTCCAACCAGACCGGTATAATCAAGATTGGATTAGGCAGGCAGATAGGATGAGTGTATTCGTTTGTGGTAGCCGATCGATCTAACTTCAACAATGCGATGTCGTTTCTATACGTGAAAGGATCAAACTGGGTGTGACGAATGAAGGACACCACCGCATAATCTTCGGGTAGACCATCGTCGTCGCTCCTAAAATCGAATTCTCCCAAACGAACTTCCACATCCGACTCTTTGTAACTAGAAATACAAAATATTTGGAATTCAAACGTCACCAAAAGCATTAATATTAATAACCTTTACTCAAGAAAAGGAGAAACTGTGCAGAAATAATAGTGGTTTTCAATCCATAAATGATGCACGCATAAGCACTCGCGACAGTGGACACATTTTTTAAATCTATTTTGATCAAAAATTCCTCAGCTTCAAGAAAACGTACTTCATATTTGCAGAGAGCGACAGTTTCGTCTGTGATGCTGTAACTTATAGCTGTAACTACATAACACAGCATTTTACTGCAATATTTACAAAAAAATCTTCATCCAGTATCGTAAGTTTGCTGTAGGACGATTTATATAAAAACTAGAATATAACTTTGAATGATATCAAAATAAACTTACCCTTCCAAACAATGTGCGGCCGTCAAAACAAAACTTTCGGAAACTAAAGCTCCTCCGCAATAATGTTTCTTGTTCTTCATCAACGCTGCCTAAAAAACTCACTATCAATATTTCGCGTAGTAAGATTATATATACAAAAATAAATCGTGAAAAATAAGCGAATTCGCTTCCACATGAAATCATCTCCATTCATAGAAACGCACCATCCATCGCCAATCTTTGGGGTCCGAAATGATTCCACCGACAATTTTCGTTCTATAATTATATCCGCAATCTAAAAATAGAAAATTCTCATTATTATTGTACCGTCTACAAGAACTTTTTATTTAAAAAGACAGAAAGATTACCTTTGTAGACCTGCGGTGGGGTGGGTTTAGGTACCGAAGGTACGGTTACTGGTGGCTGAAGTTCCGTCGTTGGTCTCGGAGGTACTTGAGGGTAGACGTAATTGTAGTCTTTCCATAGATCAAAGTATTTATCGGGACAACAAACTCCCACTAATCTTCTGCGAATTATACATACTTGGTTAAAGAAGTAGCTGGTGTCGTAAAAAAAATCGGGCAAAACACAAAACTGTAGAAATCGACAGTGTCCTTCTTCGTCATTCGAAGTCTTACAACTTTCGAACTTGTGGTACGGTTGAGCATCTGGTACGTAAACGTATAATTTTATGGCGGGTAATCCGAATCGCCCTTCCGACTCAGAAATGAGATCGGACAGTTCTTTAAGGGCCTTGGAATCGTTGATAGGCGGTCCTCCGCGTTCTCCGAACAGGTTTACCGGTTGGTTGACCGGTCTAGCGGGTTCGTAGGGATCCCATTCGGGTGATTCTTCAGGTGGTTGTTCGTCGGGTGGCAATTTCTTCCTCTGTCCGGGAGGTAGACGCCCTCTCTCTGCCTGTTTTTGCAAACCCGGTGGTAGAGCTCCTCCCCTTTCGATCTGCTTTCTCAGACCGGGAGGCAGACCCTGGCCTCCTTTACCATTTCCTCCTAAAAGAAACATATATTTCCATTATAATCCTTATGAGTACCTATTCTGTTTTGTGACAAAATAATAAAATGTATAAATTGTGAATAGCACTTAGAGATGTACGATTTACCCGTCAAAAATTTCCTGGATTTTAATCATCGCCCTTTTGATATAGTTCTATAGTTAATAGGCTTTGATTTGCGGATTCGCTCTCGGGGTACGCAACTAACATAAATCACAATCACGTTTCGTTTAATTTATTTTGCAAGTACAGTACTTTACTTGAAACTACGTTCCAACTTTATTCTTTTAAAACGAATTTACAATGTGTTTATATCCGATTTTTTTAAACTAAATAATTTAATGTTTCAGTAAATTCTAGCAAAAAATTCAGTAATTTAATTTTAGAAATTATTTTTATTATTCATAAATTTCTACGACGAATTTGGCATTGATTCACGAGAAAATTCAAGAAGCCATTCATGGTAACTTACTGCAGTGTTATGATAATAGCAAAGACTACATTATTATAATGAAGGAATCTTCAATAAAGAAATACCCTGGTAATTTTGGGATAAACTAAAAGAACCTGTTATAAAAACGGAAAGATTTGACTAATACGCAATGGCTGCGAAATCCTTTCTTCTTTAAAGATATCGATTCGACCCTTCGCATCGCCTCTGCCACAAAGCTAATATTTTAAGAGAATTCCTAATATTTGGCAATAACCTTACGTTTTTCTCAGCATTCTGCTTTGTATTTGTAAATCTTTCAGACACAAATACAAAGCGTTGAAAATTTTTTACATATAACACTTTTCTAAATTCTATGTAATATAAGGTGACCATTTAAAAAAATAAAATACATTTGTATACAAAACGAGACACTATCAAGAGAACAAAATCCATGTGCAAAAATAAAAATAAAAAAAACTTAAATTCATAGTTTTTTCATTGCAAAGGTGGTATTTTTTCTGTTATCGGTAAATGTTTCCTATGTTCCAAAGCAACTTCACTTTACTATTACATTTTACTATGTTATTATTAAAATATATATTATTGTATCAAGTAAGTAAACAGCAAATTACATTAACAAAGTTATTTTTAGGCCAAAAATCAAGAAACTTATTGGTTGTTAATAAAATAATTAACATAGAAAGAACTAAAAATCTCTCTTCGAGAATAATCACTTAATGACACAATTCACATATATTTTTCGTTTGTTAATTTTTTTAATAGTTGAGTTTTAAGAAAATTATAAAATTCTGAATAATTTATTTTGATGGATGTACTAAAAATTAATACACAATTTTAAGTACCAATGACCCGATTGGAGTACCAATGACCTTAAAATTGCTATTGATAACTGTTTTCTCTGGAACTCATATTCTCGTAATGAGCAAAACAACTCTTAACTGACATAACTTATATTCAACGATCTGTATCATTTACTTAAGATTTCATCTTCAACTTGCCTGGTCTCCACGAAGCTATAACGCGCGACTGTTATTACACCTAAAAAATTGTTTAATAAATATTTTTGTATTTAAAAAAAATAAATTTCATAGAAATTTGCTATATTCAAAAACGGCACCGGGACCTATCACGAAAGCATTCACTGTGACATCCGGACGTACACTGTGTAATGCTATAAAATAGAACTGTCTTATTCAAAATAAGACGTCTGGCCACCTTGCGACCTTGCGAGCTGGTCTATGAATTGCATTATATTACAATATAACGCAATACGACTGAGAAATATTCCAGATACAATATTTTTAAAAGACAAACATCTTTCGAGCTCGAAAAAGTGCCAAAATTTCTACTTGTTTTACCGATGCCTTAAACAGTTTCTCTCTAAAAATTCAATATAAACGACGGTACATAATTAACAGCAATGTCTCAGTTCTTTCAAATTATTTAAAAAGAATTCCGAAACTCTTAATGTACAGATAACAAGTTGGCATTACCCGGAGAACTGGTGGAGGAAAATTTGATGCAGTTTTCTTGTGATAGCAGGTTTGTCAGGTTAAGAACATTTTGGGCGTCAGACGGAACTTACACATCTTTACCGTCAACGTCAAAAGTACTTGTTTTGAATATTGTTTATAATCGAGTAATAAAAATTTCGATCGTATTTGTTGAGATAATTTAAGTATCGCTACACAACAATTTAAAAATGCGAAGTTTTGAAACAACTCTTATAAATTCAATTTGTTTTGTATTTCATTCAAACCCGATCCAACGTTTTCCTGATTGAGTTAGCGCATAATCATTAACTATGCTCACAGATTAAGAGAGGAGGGGGTCAGGAAGAGTACATAGATGTTCGCGATGGGGAGGGAGACGGTCATTGTCTACCTAAACCTTTTTAATGGTATTAGAATCATGCAGATTTGTTCTTACAAGCCTAATTACTTGTCATATAAATAAACTATCGAAAACATTTTTTAAAGTCATTTCTTGATTCTTAGGAAGGTTTATGAACTAATGTACACGTAATTAAGCGGGAGGAGGTTTGCCAAAAGTATATCATTGTGCACGATAGGGAGAGAAAAAGTCAAAAATGGCTCAAAAACTCTACACGTAATTAATGGACGGTTTCTTACGTGATGCGTAGATAAATCTTAAATAGATAATTTTCGATCTTGCCAGATTACAGAATGCTAATTGAAATTGTTATAGATAAACATTATGCCGACTGTAAAAAAACTAACATTTAATGACAGAGGAGAATGAAAGCACAGAATAATAATAATTAGGCCTATAATAATATTCCTAGAAGATGCTAATTTTTAACGAACATTAGGGTATTTTCAGACTGTAAATAGAATAAAATTTATGATTTATGCAATCTTTTTCGTAATAACGTTGAAAAAGTTAGATTTCTTAGAAAAGTCTCATTTCGAGTGAAGCAATCGAGGCTTTCACCTCTACAGATGATCAAGGCGATCCACACCACACATTATGGTACTGTACATAATCTGTGATCACAAACCTAAATAGCTGCCAAAAACGAAGTAGAAGAAATACATATACATTACATTACATATGGCTCCATTAAAAACTAATATATATATTATTATTATTGTTATTCAACGGAAACGTAGTTAAATCGAAAAATTACAAATAAGTAGGTCATATTTATGCAGTAAGCGAGATTTAGGTTGCATAAGGAAAGTCGTCATAGTTATATAGATCTACTATATATAAATTCCTAACTTGTTTGAAACATTTCTTCCACGAAATTTTTAATAAACATGTTATATTAATAAAATATTAGGAAAGTTATCGTAAAAGAAAAAGTATCTGACGATAATTGTATAACGTAATACGAGAATAAAATGAATTCATTTATTTGCACAAGTTACTTTTCTGGGTTTATAAATTCGTTATTTCAATATTTAATAAATAAAGAAAACAAAATAATTCTATGACGAAAATCTAAAACCCGAGACATCACCGTAACAATACATTTGTTACTTTTAGCTTACTTTTTCGGTCAATTTTAAATCCGTTTTTCCAAAAATGAGACTTTTAAAAAAGTTTCTAAGCCCCAAAATTTATTAAACTTTTCATCATGTAGGCCTATTATATGCAACGAATCATGTATTATTATTATTGTTGTTGTTGTATGTAAAATAAGGTTGTGTCCCAGTGAAACGAAATGCTGTCGGGAAAGAAAAGAACACATATCATATTCATCTAATTATTGCTCAAGCAATTATTTTTCGTTAAAGATTTTTTTTAACGAAAGAGTTTTATTGCAGAGTATTATTAAAACCGTAGATTTTTCTTAACATTTCAACTCTATAACAACTCCAATTGTTTTCTTTCACAATTATCAGAAAGAATTAGATATGAGCATTTAGAGATAAATTGATTTCCTAACTTCCAATTTTGATTCCCTTGTAAACGATAATTCATAGGCTTAAATAACAAAGATTTAACATTCCAACGCTTCTGTTCTTTATGGAGTTATTCCAAAAAGAACCGGAACATTGCATACGACAAAATAAGCTCGATTATTAAAGAACGAAATTGTCGTTAAAATCTGTCGTCATTTACCATTTCAAGATGGCGTAAGAACAGCTGGTGGCAAATAATGAGAATAAGCATTCAACCGAATATATCGATATTTCATCTATCCATCGATGATATTACAGTTTTTAAACTTATTGTATATTGTTTATTATCAGAAGAAGTGATTTTTAATTTAATCGAAGCTCGCCGATTGTATACAGGGTGGGCCAACGAAAACGAAACGGTAGTGTTCGTGTTCGTCCAAGCAAATCGCTCGGACAGGTCGATTTTATTCTCGAGGGACCATCTTATGCAATAAAGTTTTTGCGATTCTGAATATTAACTAAACAAACATTTTTTTCGAAATAAATGTTTGTTTAGTTAATACAAAATAGATGAGTTTTTAAAATTTTTTGTTGTCTGTTGTATTCAGAATCGCAAAAACTTTATTGCAAAAGATGTCCCCTCGAGAATAAAATTGACCTGTCCGAGCGATTTGCTTGGACGAACATGAACACTCTGCCGTTTCGTTTTCGTTGGCCCACCCTGTATATAAAGATATAGCTACTAAGAGAGCAGACATCATTCCAATGCAATAGTGCCAAACTGTTCGATCGGGGGACCAAATTGCTCATAAGTCGCCGGCAGGCGTTCCAAACATATTTTGTTTATTTTATTCCATACATTGTAGGCTATACTGAAAGTAGACTATTCCTATTATTTATAAGTGATGCTTCAAATATTTTCTCAAGCTGAATTAACGTGTGCTGCGGACCGGATTTGGGCACCACTGTTCTAACGGATACTTTTTTTTATTCGTATTAAAACAAACTTTACATAGTGACAATATTCAATCTGTTGTAGGCAGTTCTATTAATCAAGTGGCGTCTAAAATAATCAGATATGCATGTGATCCTTTAATAAAATTGGACTAAAGTAGAGAAAAAACACCAAAGCTCTACTACAAACGTAGTATCCCTGGCTTATTTTCCTCTGGCTACTCTTCAAAACAATTGTTTCGCGGCTGAAAACAGTTATTTTGTCAGAAATACCGGAATAGTGCCATCACTTTTTTATTAGTCGGCCGAGCGAGAAGTTATTCCCTATCAGAAGGATCCGGGTTCTAATCCGATCTTGAACTTCTGATTTTTAGCAGACAGTTTGGATAGGAGCCCAGATCCTCTTTCTGACATCTCTTCCCGTCAGTCTGGAAAACCGCGGTTCGGACTTTCTCTAATACGTTAAATTTAATCCTCCTGTGTTGATGAGTTTACTGCCGGAAATTTCATCGTAATGCATCAGGTTTCTCACTTCTAAAGAAGGTTGCGACGAAGTGCAGAGAATGCAAGAGTTAGGGGCGGAATGGGTTAAAAGACCGTTTTAAAATAAATTCTTTCTGCAGTTATATGCCAACGTTCTGCAAAAACTTGTATTCTGACTACTCTGATTTACATAATTTACGAAATAGGTTATATTGTATGATAGGCCTACATAAAATGACTCTTTGAATTTTTCGTTCTGTTATCTTTGAATCTTTGAACGCTTGAAGACAAGCGTTAAATCTATCAAGTTCGTAAGATTTTCAAATATTAGCGCTTACCGACTGAAATACATTTTTAAAAGATTCAAAATCTGCGAGAAATAAAAAAATTCAGGTTACTATTAAATTACTAATATTTACTAATTTGAAAATGTTACCAAATTTGAAAATGAAATTTGTAAGTGTCTATTCCGAATTCGGTGCCGTCCCACGAAACAAATAGAAATATTGGATAAAAACGTATTGAACTTGTGCCAAAAATTATTATAAAAATAGACAGTTTATGTAATACCTTCTGAGTGTAGACATTGAATGCGGATGTGGTCTTCCACTGAGTTCCCTAAGGTTAAAGTCAATATATTTGACAGACTTCACTTATGCCGAATTTTATGCTAATTAACTGAGATATTGATAGCTTTCTGAGAAGTCTTTCTTCCTTTCTTTGAGGAAAATACTTCGTAATGTTTCTTTGATAAGGTAATGTAACACGAAATCATCCTGACAAGAGGGATCCTCCCGGTTGGGCTTTCTATGAGAAACGCCCAACTTAGGTGTTAAGTGAAGAAAACCCGGAAAACTCCGTGTGTCGGCTCTTTCGTCAGACCCAAATTCAGAACCAATTAGAGTTTAGTGGTATTATCCACTCGGCCACCAGTAACATAACATAGTTGACTATTATCGTATCCAGATTCTCGGTTCAAATGCTACCAATTTTTTTAGATTTGTATTTTATTCTCTCGTCCTTAATAACTATTTAATTAATTTTAAAATTTATTTTTAAATATGTTAAATTAAAGAATTAGCTTTAGCAATAATGGAGTAAATAGATTAGTTTTTTTAATTAATCTGCATTATTTCTCTGTTTACACATTTTTATAACAAATTTTTTTCTGTTTATTCGTGCAAGACATTTTATAGAAATGTCCTATCCACATCCTTTTTCGCTAATCTAATTTATTTATTTATTTATTTATTTTGCTTCTTTAAGACGGGTAACTATTTATCAAAGATGGACAGAAATCACACAAGTAGAGTAACAATGCATTGTTTTTAACAATACTCGCGAGTAGTACGATTACGTTAAGTTTATTGTGTTCAAGGTCATCAATAAAGAAAATGTTCCTATATTCGGACGCTTCCTCTACAGAAAATTTCCGTAATACTCGAATATTTAAAAAAAATAATAATATTTAACTCGAAATTTTCTAGATATCATTATAAAGTAAAAAATGTAGATAATAAAATAAAACTCTTAACAACCCACCTTGTTTCTTCGCTTTCACCAGAGTTTCACGAAATAAACAAGATGCAAATATAAGCAAGAAAAATACTGTCAGGCCGTACATTTTTCGGATATTCTGAAACGAATTAACATTCATTATCGCCTTGACATTTCGGAAATTCGGATAAAGCGAGCTGTCTTTCAAACAATGAAGAATTTACCTAATTATATTTATCAGTCATTCGTTGCAAAATTACTTGGGTTTGCTCTTAAGCGATGTCTGTCCTTTCAAACGTCATAAACGTACTTGACCTGCGCCACCAGTAAATTCTCGGGAAAAAACAGGAAACCTGTTTTGTCGTGAAGAGCTTATTTGATATTCTTTGAAAGGCACTACGAAAATCCTACAATTGTTAAAACCGGAATGTCGTCATCGATCAAGACGGTAGTCATCTGTTTTGTTGCCACTCTACATAACATGTATCAATTTTTATCAATTAATAAAAGAGCTATGGAAGAGAAAATGAAATAAATAAATTTTAACGCCAAACGAAAGATATAAAAGCGTATACGAAGGCTGTTATGCCACTAGTAGGCTACCTTCGTGATGATGATTCTTATTGATTTATGTAAATGCAACCATAAACATTCAAAAACAAACTTTCCAAGAAAAGAAAAAATTCAAAAAAACATTTTTATTATTTCCATTTTACGTCACATTTGAGGGGAGAAGGAAATTAAAATTGCCATTTTGTTACGCGTATCATTATGTTAAAAATATACAAAGCTCTATAATGACTAATTAATTAAGAATTGTTTGGCAACTTCCCTATATTTATAGTTTTATTATAATAGTTGGTGTGTAATCGTACTCATTTCTAATTATAATTATAGACGTTCGTGTGTCATTTACACGTTACATTATTCCATCGCCATTACATTTATATTTTTATATTTAATTACATTTAAAATCTCTGTTATAGAATAATTTCGGGGGAAAGTTTCAGAAATATTTCTAAATAAATTAGTCGATCAGTCTTAAATAAATCGGTTTGTCATAGGCATTTTCTACTTAATTACATTACGAATTGCATATAGAATCAAAATGTATGAAGTCTCCAGCTCGGGATCCATCCATCATCACTCGGAAATCTGTGGATGAACTTGAGAAATCCGTGAACACCGGCTTATTTCGAAATTAAAGTTTAACAAAAATAAGAATTTTTAAAAATTTAAATTTTTTCAATGTTAATTACTACTACATTTTATTTTATTGTAAAAATAAAATAATTTTCCTTTAATACTGTTACTGGGCGAACACAGTTATATAATTATTTATTTGCTATTAGTATCTACGACGTAATTCAACGCGTGAATAGACAATTCTGAAAGCAATAAATCGATTGCACATACACTTTTTCCGGATTCACAACAAAGGATTTCCCTTAGAAAATGTTTATCACCAGAACTTT
The DNA here is from genome assembly GCF_030686945.1 of Centruroides vittatus. Taxonomy (NCBI): domain Eukaryota; kingdom Metazoa; phylum Arthropoda; class Arachnida; order Scorpiones; family Buthidae; genus Centruroides; species Centruroides vittatus. The sequence continues at coordinate 765,725 of NW_027120828.1, forward strand.
ATAATATTATTTTCTAGAATAGGTTAAAAATTTCCGATTTAGCATAATGAAAAACAGAAAGAGAAACGTTTAAAATTTACTTTACGTACATAATTATAATAATGTGTATTTTCCGAAATAAGTTCAAATAAGTCTCGAAGATATAAAAAGATCTATTTTGATAAACGTTAGATTATAATACGATATCGAAGATTGCTTTTATTTAGCAACGCTTTTTGTTGCCAGTTTCTGCTCTCAAATTACGTACGATCTTTCGTAAAATTAAACTTGTTTCCTACACATTACGCTTCTGGCAACAAAACAAGATATCTGACGTCACAAGAAAAAAAATTACATTTGTTCTGTCTTAACGCATCTCGTTATCACGCAATCGTAAGTTACACAAGCGTCCAAAGAACGTTCTCCGCCTATTTTGAATTTTTTAAAATCGTAATTCTAAATAACAATGCAGAATTATCTATCAAAGTTTAACGGATAGAATTTAGTATTAATTCCTACCATTTTACGTAAATAGGTTGGGGTAATCGAATTTTAGCAGCAGAAAGTCACAAAATTATTCCGACTTTCCGCATTTCTTCTTCCGCTTTTTTAGTACCGATCATTTTTATAAATGTATTTCTCATTTCTTGGCCCTTTTGCCAGCTAAAACGCTTACCGACTGCGTCTTCTCCTATAAACTCTTTATTGGTGACGACTTCGATAAATCGTTTTAAGTACGCGAAGATGAAATTCGTTCTGTTTTTATTTTGTAATATATACAACAGATGGCGCCAAAAGTAACCGAACGGTAAAAAATCTTGCGAACTTACTTTCCTTTTGAAGGCCACTTATTATATAATAATATCAATAAACGTTTCCTCTTTTTAATTAATCAAACTCGATTAAAATTTCGATTTCAAATATCTTTGTTTATTTTTTTATTTACAAATTCGTTTAATAATTCGATTTTAAAATTATAATTAAGACAATAAATATATTTTTATTTACTGGCATTATAATTTATAGTGCAATCTCCCTTAGAATTACGCTATAAATTTTTGATTTAGATATTCTAGTATATTGCTTTGCTTTATTTTGAAATATAGAGACGATTTATTAAATAGTGAATAAGTACTGTACATGTCTCAGCAAAGGTACAATGCTAACGTTTTAATATATATCGATATGTAGGCCTATATGTTTGACATATATACATGTAAAATATCCAATATACATATATTGTACCTACAAATGAGCTTATCTAGAATACGTAGAGATTTAACGAGGAAAATTATTTAAAGTTTCCGCCCACTAAGAAAAAATGTCACTATAAACACAAGATAGGAAGACACGGATAAGGATTTCATATTTACTGATTTCACGAACGTATTTTCACAGGAGCTGATGTACATCGTTGGAGATGACAAGCCGAAAACGAAGGTTACAGTCTAGTGTAGTATGTAGATTTTGGCTACTTTCCATTTAACATTCGCTTTCAGATCGATAAGTGACTGTAGGTCAAGATGATAAACACAGTACAAGAATTTAGAATCGAGGAAATTTTCCATAAATTAATCGATTAGCTCCGAAGTTCCTAAACTCGGCGACCAGCTCGTGGATGCGCACTGTCTTGAAGAGTGTGCAAAAGTACCGTACTCTTCTCTACGATATACTAACACAGGGATTCCCTAAGTGTGCGCCGCAGGGTCATCGCGCGCACACACAGGGTAAGCCCGGGGCACCGCGAGGGCTTCGAAGCTAATGGAACATTCTATCTACACTAGATCGTTCCCGTTGCTTGTGAACTTTCTAGAAGACTTATATAGCATACTATCGGACATGGTCGAAGTTTCGCGAAAGTTCTAAGTAGGTGGCACGGCTAGTATAAATACGACACCACTTGGGCGAACCAGTTCAGTTCCTAAATAACAATCGAAGAGCGAACATCCGAGAAGAAAAGTAAACGGTTTTAAGACGCCCTCTATCAGAGGAGCGACCTTTGTTTCAGTGTGTCTCTTCGTATTTTCGTATAGTCGCAGGAAAATGGAAAGATTTTTATTAAATAAGCAAGTCGACAGTTCAAGTGAGAGTGATTAAGCATCGACAAGTAGTAGGGTATCAAAGAAACGGAAAAATCGTAAATACGATTATAACTATTTGAATTTTGGCTTTACTTTAGTAGAAGTAAACAATGAGAGACCGCAGTGTGCGCTCTGTTTAAAAGTTCTAGCGCCCGAGTATATGCTCCCAAGTAAGCTAAAGCGACATCTCGAGGTCAATCATTCTAACATGGTTGAAAAATCTTGCGAATTCTTTAATAGGAAGTTGCAAGGTTTATAAAAGGAGAAGTGTGTTTACTAAACAAGCCTCAGCACCAAGCAACGTACTGCTATCATCTTTTAAGGTCGCATACAGAGTGACGAAGTGCAAAAACCTCACACCATCGCAGAAGAGCTTATTATACCGGCTGCTCTTGACATGGTTAATATCATACTAGGAGAATCGGCGGGAAAATTAATTTCAAAGGTACCTTTGTCAAACAACACTATTAGTCGAAGAATCCATCATATAGTTCTGGATCTCAATGACCAATTACAGTAGAGCATGCAGGCGCTTATTCTCAGCAAAGCACTGTATGCTATGTGCACCCATTGCATCTTTCATAGAGAAGCACTTGCATCAAAGTCGATGAACTCTCAATTGAATTTGGTATTAGAACGTCTCGTAGACGTAGAGAATACATAAAAACTAGGCTACCGAAAGCCAGATTTTTCAAAAAGCTATGCATGGACATGGGAGTTATGCATGGGAACACACGTCACTGCTATACTACTGCAGTTCACGATGGCTTTCAAGTGGCAACGTCTTATCCTGCAGATTCGAGCTACGTCAAGAAATTCACACTTTTTTAACAAGAGGAAGGTCACGAAAACTCCAGGTACTTTGCCTAATCGGACTTTTTGCTGAACTAGAGTATTTGTGCGACATATTTGACAAGCTGAATGCCTTCAATCTGTCTCTGCAAGGCAATAGCATGCACATTTTGAAACTTTTGGAGAAGGTTGCGGAGTTTAGGGAAGAGCTGCCGTTGTGGATAAGGAAAATCAATGAGGATGGCGGTCAACATTGTTTCCCTGAATCGCACATATACGTGGCCTGTAATAAAGTCGTTGTTTCACAAGACTTGCTGTCCCTTTTCAAGAAACACCTCTCAAAGCTCAGTGACTGTCTTAGAGTATTTTGCCAACCAATGTCGAGAAATTTGCGTAGATCCAAGATCCTTTCCGTGCTCAAGCTCCAGCAGAACTCGCTTCACAGGAAGAAGAGAGAGTCTAATTGAACTCTCTTGCGACAACAGCCTGAAAACAAAATTTGTTTTTTCCGATTAGTGGAGTTTTGGGTATTAATCAAAAATGAATATCCAACTCTGAGTTCAAAATCTGTAAGTACGCTCATTCCCTTTGCAACAATGTATTTATGCGAAGCCGTATTTTCAGCTCTAGCTGTTATAAAAAGCTAATATAGCTCAAAAATCGATGTGGAGCGAGAAATGAGAGTGGCAGTGTGAAACCTTACTCCGCGTTTTGAAAAAAATGTTTGGCGATTAGCAAGCTGACCCGTCACATTAACTTACTTGTCATTGATGGTTTCCACCATCTATTTCATATTTTTTTTGTATTTTCATATTTTAGTTTGATGGTTCTTGTGATTCAATTTTAATAAATGTGAGGTTCACATTGTGAGGCTTATCTTGAGAGTTGTTTTCATTTCTGTGCCTGATTTATGTCATTGTACACATATTTTCACAAGGGCGCCGGGACAAAATACTAAACATGTAAATGCGCCGCGGACTGATAGTTTGGGAACCACTGTACTAACACAATACTATCATATGAACACGTGACCCTGAGTGTCCTTCGTTTTCGGCAGATTTTCATAATGGCGTGCAGCACAGAGAGCGGTTTCGTTAGCTTATTCTGTCCGGTGTCTATAGAGTACCAGACCAAATATCAGGCTTCCAGAAATCCGGAATTACCAGAAAACCGGCTATTTTTGAATTCTGAAAACCGTTTCCACAAAACTCATTTCATGGTAACAATAAACGAAAGCTTCTAATTTCAATTTCGACAATAATTTAATTTAAATAGTAATTAAATAGTAATAATAGATAGGCCAGCGTAAAATTAAAAAAAAAAAAAAAAAATTAAATACTGCGCGGTCAAATATTTGACAACTTTAAACAGTCTTCTAACGGGTGTTCTCTCTTTATTTCGTTGTTGGATCTCGAGTTTCTTCATACCAAGGATCCAAATGAAGACGTGGGATATTTTCATCTGAACACGATGTCTTGGGATTCCTATTAAAATTAAGTTTAATCAATCTTTTGTCTTTTCAAGATAAAAATACCGTTGAATATATTAATATTTTAAATATGAAATTTGAACCTTACCAATCGGCGTGCCTAATCAACACATCTTTCTGAACTTGATGCAAGTTATCAACGTTGTCGCAGAGGATTCTGGCTAAGCTGGCTTTTCTTATCTGTTTTAGTTGCTCTAAAATTTAATCAAAAATTATTTGTAGTGCGTCGTAGTTATAATGAAAAAATAAATAAATTAATTTTCTGTAGTCGAAGCATGAAAATCCTCTATCCTCTTCCTAAAGACGTTTTTCTTGAGGAACAATGTTTGTATACGGCAATGTGACAAGTGGGCAGTCTGCCGAAAGAATGCTCCCCAGGAGGACTTATCAAAAAGAAACTGGCCCCTTTTTAAATGTTATAAACATGAAGAAAACCCGCAAAATTTTACGTGGACATCCCGTTGGTGAGGCACGAACATACGACCAACTACTAGTGTTTAGCGGTTTTATCCACTCGGCCACTGGTGTTAAGTAAACGCAAACAATACTGCAGTTCGATTTCGGTCGCTTTGTTTTGATTAACCGTTCTTACACATTTTGAATGCTTTCCATTATAAATTTAAACTATGTTTTTTTTCATTCATAATAATATGCATTATTTATAAACATACAATATTTTTTGAATATAAATAAAAGATCTGTGAATTAAAATTGTCTTCTGAATGGATCTTGACCTCTGGTGAATTTCGGATTAGGACAATTGGTGGATGCTTTCAGGCGAAGCTGCATAGTCAGACAAGCGACGTTTAAGAAGGACCGGATGTGTTCAGTCGGATTGGGCTTTCAAATTGTTACAATGTCCACTCGAAAGTTTCTGTTTTGGCGCTCAACGTTTCTTCCTGCCAGTTCTTAAATTTTCGTGATATGGTAGCTCACTATCGTTTATTCCGGATATACTCGAATGCCCAACACCAACTTCTAATGCTGTTCTCAACAGAAAACCTTTTCTTCAGCAGATCCACAATACGGAGTTTCTTCTCACTGGAAAGCTTCTTCGCGATGATGCATATCAAGCAGCAGCTTATTTGCATATTTATATGCTAATATCTCGTTAATATGCACGAAATTACAGTCAAACCTGTTTTTGTGCGGTCTTTTTCTGTGCGATTTTTATTTGTGCGATTTTTATTTGTGCGATTTGTTTTGTGCGGGTATATGAAAATTTCAATCAAATTGGAACATAATTGACTCCTGTAAAATTTTTAAAAACTCTATTGGTTGTTTTCTATGACATCAGCAGGTTTTTTCATTTTTTATTCAGTAAAATTTTTTTCTCACGTTTATTTCGGTCCCCTCTTATTTTAATAGCATTAAAACCATAAATATTATGTTATATTTGAACAGATGCGGTAAGTTAGCTCCCCTCCAGCTTTAGACTGCAGGTGTGAAATTTCCTTGTTAAATGAAATAACACTTCCTGCGGCTATATTTATCAAATAAAATTATTATTTAACGATTATTTTTAACTTTTTAATGTTAGATTCGTATTTAAGTGAAAATAATTAATTAATGTAAAAATTAAAATTCTTAGAGGATTTTTTTCCACATTAGGTGTTGCAGAAAAAGGCCCAAGGAGTTAAAAAAGCAATTCCTAGTTATTTCGTACGGTTTCGAGTTATTTTCTACGTGAGACTTTTTTTATGCTGTCCCTATTCACCGCATAAAAAATATTTTTTTAATTGTGTTGCGAAAACTATTTTTTATAGCCACTCGTGAAGTTTCGCGCGATTCTTTTAATGCATTTTCTTTAATGCGGTCCCTATCCCCAGCATAAAAACAGGTTTGACTGTATATGTTTAACGTTGATGTTATAACAAATTAATTTATGCGTCAAAATCCCCCCAATGCAACAAATAGAATTTATATACCATAGATATTTTAAAAATAAGAAATTTACTTTAATTCTTTGCTATTGTGTGAATATTGTAATAATCTTACATCTGATTTATTTCGTTTTACTTTCGCATATCGAATAGTTTTTGCTATTTTTCTATAGTATGTACTGTACTGTACGAACTTTGGGAGGATTTTGACGCTTACTGTATCCGGCAAATATTGCTACTTTTAGCTTTATATTAGATATGTTTTTGTTTTCTCGTTGTTAAATTTGTAACAAGTAATTGAAAAGAAATGACTGTCTTTTGGCTAAAGTAGTTGTATTTAAAATTAATTACCCGGAGTAAAAGACGTTTCTTGTTTGCCATTCTCGTACCAAAATCTGTCTCCGTATTTAAGTCTCCGAAACTGTTCGGCAATTATACAAGCAAACGTCGGTCCCACGATGCCGTCCGACATAGGATATTCCGCAATTCCTGCCGCAAATAAATCTATATCGTCGACTGATCTGAAACGAAATTTATATATGCATTAAATTAAAAAGAGTAAAAGATATATGATACAAATGTTAAAAGATATAAACGTTGCTAATCATTCGAGCATTAAACATTCTTTTTTTTCTTGGTTCTTCATAAAATGTTAAGAAATCGTTATTTAGGCTTGTTCAATACGTAGTATTTACTGTAGATTAAGCATGATCATATTTATGGGTAGCAGGCAGAGTGCTCTTGTCATGGAACATTCTATCACAAGCACACACCGCCGGCGAGGAAAACCTTCGCCTTTCATATGCAATGACAAGTAAAATTATACTATTCACAATAATAATTGAAATTAATTTATGTAGATAAAACATTTCAGAAATAATACAAAAATAAATTTAAATACTAGACTAATCATACATAGGTATTAGGTGTATAACAAATGAATTAATATTCTAAGCCTATTTGTAGAAAAAAAATACTAAAAATATAATAAAATATAATGTAATAGAAATAAAAATATCGATGGAAAACTGACTTGTACAACCGACGGAATATATCAGCCGTTTGTTTTCCAACGACTTCTTCCAACTTCGAAAAAGTTGTAATGGGAGTTAATTTGCAGATTTTCCTCCATTGATTGTAGCCGGGAAGACCGTGATCCCTTCCTCGTTGGATGTTCATCGATATCAAATCTAGTCCAAATTTTTCTCCCGGTCTCTCGAAAAGGTGGTTGGTCAGCTAGAAAATATGGAAATTTCAAAGAATTTGTTTTGTTACGAACAAAACGCTTGTTCCGAATATAATTAATATTTTCTGAAAAAAATTACTGACCTGAGAAGTAACAAATCTGTCAAACGTTTGAGACGGCTGATCGATCATTCCTCTCAGTAACATTTCTATGTGATTCTTTCTGTATAACAAAGCCGGATTAAATAAGTTATCGGAAAGAGAAAACTGACGAGTGACGACTTTTTCGTTCTTCAAATCGACTAGGCCCTGCATGGAAAAATTAATTCACTCGTTCATCGTTGGTCGAAGTATTGTAAGAATGGATTAAAAACAGAAAATAATTAAATAACAAAGTGCTTACTTGTACTAAAGTGTGTCCAAATCTATAAGCTGCCGTAGCGAAACTGTTCAATATCGACGGTTTAATAGACGGATTGTATTCGTAACTATATCCCCCCGATTTTAAATTCAGTTTGAAAATATTAAACACCGTGTGTCCTGAAACGAATGAAAACGAGCCCATACGCTTAACAAAAACTTACGTACGTTGGTTAATTATGTTAATTGAAGTTAGAGTAAATGTTACCTAGTAACAACGGAAGGAATTCTTTGTAAGTGATGTGCTGGATTTGAGCAGCAACGACTCGACGCGATTCCTGATACAATTTCTCATCGTCCCACGAAGGATTAATCTCCTGGAGTTTTCCTGCGATTCTGTTGTGTTCTCTTAACCAGATTGTATGCATAATGGCCAAATTGATGTTTTCATTTACTCTTATATCACCTAACAATATAAAGTTTATCGAACTTATAACTATAAGAATGTTTCTTTAATTTTCCTTAACATTTAAATAATATAATCGATTAAATCCAACTCTTACCGGACATGAAACAAAAGCGTTCTGTTTGTTTTCTTTCGCATTGTTCGTTTCTTTTATTCACTCTCGGTAACATCACCGCTCCATTTTGATAATTGATTTTCAATTTACCTGTCGTTATAAAATTTTATATATTGTACTTAAATGCGATATTAGGTAGCATGGCTTTATAATTAATTAATTAAATATATTAATAACAACAAATATCTTATGATTACAGAAATACAAATTTATCTGCAATAAAGTATAGTCTTTATTGTTGATAAATTATTTGTGAAGTCTGGCAATTTACAAGCCTCACACTGAAAGATAAGTATGTTACGTCAGTAAAATATTATGTTTGATTAGCTTTAGTCGAAATTTAGATCTAAAACATTACAGAGAAAAAGATTATAAAGATGTCTTTTTTACATGTGTTTCTATTATTACTAACATAAATGCAACGTACCACCGCTGAAACTTCGCAACTCGTCCGCCACTTCTTTAGTCGAACCGTATATATTCGACCCATCGATGTAAGCTGTTAACTGATTCAGTTGTTCTCTCGCTCCTAGAAAATTAAATAGAAATTAATTCTTGATATAAATGTAAACTTATTACGAGAACAATGTTAATTCAGGTTGTTTAGAGCAGCGGTTCCCAACCTTTTTTAACTTGCCTCCCCTTTGTCAACCCATTTTTCTAAGTTTATTTCCAATCTCTACTAAGTTTTATTTCGCGTTTTATTCAAACAATGGCGCCTTAGTCAATTAATTATACAGCGCTGTATAATTACACGTAAAAAAAGTTGTTTTTTTTTTAAATTTTAAATCGAAAAGCGTTGGAGGAAGGACACGGAATTTAAAATTAAGTATCGAGTGCTGTGACGTCGCCAAAGGTTTCGGCGCAGAATCCGATTATTCTTATAGTACATCAGCCATTATTAATTTTTTCGTGTGCAGCACCTGTAAACCACAAAGCACGTACCCCCGGTTGGGAATCGCTGTTTTAGATCAAAGATGACGTTAGCTATATTAAATGTATGTCTGAAAAACACAAATTATTAATTGTGTATATCTTATAAACTATCGTAAAACTTATTTAAAGATATATTTTAATTGTGTAAAAATGAGAGAATTTTATTCCTAAGCAGATAATCTTAAGACGTTACCTATTGTAAAACGTCTCTGCTTCTGAAAAGAATAAAAGAAAAATTTATCAGCGATTTACAATAATTAATTCTCTGTAAACCTAATATGAATGATATTAATTTATTATTAAATTAATTAAGTTTAATAATTTCTCCCCACGTCTCGCAAATAACGATGAAATAATTTGATTGGAAATAAATGTAATTATTGAGTTTCGAACCAGCTTAAATCTGAATTCTCTATATAGATTTACTCCTACAACAAATTTTACCCCGATATTACGAATTTTTTCGAAACGCATTTGTGAAAAACGATGTAATAAAAATGGAAACTAATCCTAATAATTCATTATTGCAGATTCACTATCTCGTTTGTTTATTTCGTTGTTGTTCTGTTTACACAGAAAGTTTTCCACGAAAAATAATGGAAAGAGCATCTTATTCGAATTGTTTACAAGAATACATTAGATTAGGATTATGATAATCCTACATACGTTCTTTAAATAAATAACAAATTGTTCTTAAGGGAAGAATGTATTTTGAAAAATTCAAGGAGGTGCGAACACCAGAAAAAATTTAAAAAACCACTGACGTAATATAAGAATTTTCACTATTCCTATTGTAATGTAGAATAAATTTTTATCTTAAATAATATTTTTTATCGATTGAATAATGTCTTTCGAGATTTGTAAATTGAAAGGAGTACGAATTAGAGTGTTACGTAATGTATAAGATAACTGAAAAGGATTCAGAGGGGAATAGAGCTTACAAGTCCCTTTATTAATGGCTTTAGAATGAAATTCTAGCATAAGGGTAGCAATTGTTATAATTCTAAAATCTTTTGTCTACAGCATATTCAATTCGCCTTAGCACAGAATATTCTCAAATTACAAATTAAAATAAACTTTTTATAGTGTTAATTATATATATTTACAGTGAAGCATGAAAAATCTGGACTAATTGGGGTCGGACCCCATTCGGATTTTCAAATATTTTCTTGTAAATTAGCATTTTAAGAACTATAAACTCCAAATACACTGTAAATCAAGTTTAGACGTTCTAAGTTGAAGCCAGTATTTCACAAGGAATAAAGAAATACTCTTAGAAAAATTCAAAATACGTATAATTTTTCAGAATTACTATATTTAAACAAAAATTAACACTGATTATAATTTCAAAATTAAAATATCACCAATTCTGAATAAATTTTAGATCAAAAACGACGAAGTTACCATTGAAAAGTGTTTCGAGACTTCACTGTATAGACCTATAGCCTATAGAAAAAGCTTACTAAAATCATTACTAAAGCTACCAGTATAAAAAAGGCAATTGTTTATGATTGATTCCGAATAAATTATAACTAGTTTGACGCATTTTCAATAAAAATGTTTATTGTGATGATTATTTAATAAAATGAAAACAATCATCTACACTTACCGAAATTGCATTTAGGTCTGGGCGATGCAAACGATCTAACGAATTCCATGCACGTTTCGTCGAATTTAGAATAAAACGTGTCATTCTTCGGAAGATAAATAGGAAAACAGGAAGGATGTATTCGGCTTTGTCTTCCACAACATTCGATACGTCTTCCGTTGTTTCCTTTAGTCATACATCGTTTAAAGATTATTTTAATAACGCAGAGTTGAATTCGAAGCAACGATTGGATTTAAAAAAATTACCTCTGCTGAGAGCCGTCAACGTCAAATCGTGGTCTAGAAATTGGCCCCAGTATACGAAAAGGGTGGTCAAGTAACCGTGTGCGGCATTATGATCGGAAGAAAGTCGAGAAGACACGAGACGAGCACTCGGCAATTCGCTTCCGTCTTTCGCTACGCGTGGTTTATTTATGCCTAGAAAATAAATAAATAAAACAATTAACACGCGAAATGTTAATTAAAAGAAAAATAAAGACACCGTCAACTACCGTCGGCATAATCCGGAGGCAATAACCTTTCGAAGGCAGTAAAGGACTTCCCCCAAAGTCGGTTTTTCAGATTGTTGCAAGAACCGTCCATGCTTCTGTAATGAGTATTTCTACAAAAGATATTTGCGTCGGGACAACTGTCGTTAATAATCGTATCTTTAACGCTAAATTGAGATAATCCATCTCTGGCTTGAATTTCGTTCAGATGAAACCTAACATAAATAATAAGTATTGTGAAATTAATTTAAATACATAACGTACAGAGTAAAAATTTCAAACGTCAGTTTATAATAGTGGGAATTGTAAACGATTATAAACGAACATTAGTGAACGAAGACATAGAATAAGTGGAATTTAAGAATAAGCTATACATTCGTTCATAAGTTTTAGAGAAAATCCGTTTTTGAGAAATGATTAACTATTTTGGACATTCGGAATCGTCAGAAAGACCAAAATAATTAATGATTATTAAGTGATTTCTCTGAAAATCCTGATAATTCCACAGATTTATGTACCCTAATTTATACTTTAATATGGCAGAATTAATTTCCATATGTTCGGTTACAATTCAATATGATGAAACGAAGATTAACGAGACCTGCGTACCCGTTACACATTAAATTTTAATATACAAATATCAAACTATTAATTGACCTATCTGTTTCCTTATGGTGCGAAGTATTTAATCTGCATTTATTACCTGAAATATATGAAAGAACTATTTCTAATGCCTATGCATTTGTTTTAATCGTCTAGCATAGTCCGTTCGTTCGTTTGTAATTTATTTTTTCCTTTAATTTATGCCCTTAGGAAAAAATGACTTGCATAACGTTACGTGCATACGTCTTTTTGTGACATCGTTAAAAATTTGATAAAATAAAATAATTTTCGTTAATATTCGAAATTGCATATGTTTATATGCTGTTTAGAATATCTAATATCGACTGTAATACGTTTTTCGTTCGTCAAAGTTCGCCAATTAGACGAGAAGTGAAGAGATTTAAATTTGTATAATAATTACCATTAAAATAATAATATCTTCAATTAAAATTCTAATGAAAATTTACAAAAAGATTATTCTAGAAAATGTTTTCTTTTCCTTACTTTTTCATTAGGTGAAGAGAAGCTTCTACGTTTATCAAACCGTCCCTGCCCAATTGACGCACTTTGATGTTATTTCCGAACAGGGATTGATGAGCCGCCTCTTTACTGCCTCTCTTCAACGTCACTCCTAGATACATTTTATAATTCTTACTTAATAAAACTTAATTATTTCGCAGATATTCGGAAGAAAAAAATCTTTTACTATTTTTATGAAACAATTTCGTATTCGCCACTTAAGAATTTTAAAAAGAATAGCCTATATCGAAAGTTTCATTTAAATGATTTTAAATGTTACGATTATGCGTAACACAAATTAAATGCGCATTTCTTAGAGAATATTCCTTACTTTACGGAGAAATGACTATTAGCCTAATCTACACATTATAAAGAAAACATACAATTAATTAAATCCGGTAATAACATCCAAACTGTAACTTGAATAATTAATGTTTAATATATTTAAAGAGATTTTCATCAATTTATATTCGCTGTAACTTTCTACCGCAAGAAAAAACTAAGATAAATAACACTCTGTTTGGTGTATACAGTAGCCTACATATTTCTCAATGTGACGAAACGTCCATTTTCGTCGTCTTACACTTTCAGAAATTTTTCGACTTAGACCTAAATACGTTATTTCGAAAGACAAAACATCACATGTTAATCTACGTAAAGAAGAATGTGTGACGACATAACTCCTTTAGTAGGGGAGAGCGGGGCTACAAGTTCCGTTTTTTAATCAACCTTATATTTTGTTAAGGAAATATAATTCTAGCATAAGTATTAAGAGATTAAAATTTAGTAATATATCTAACTTTGCTATAAATACAGTTTTTGGGGTTGATTTTTGTAAGTTTTTTCTATAATTAATAATACAATACCTAAAGTCGGAAAGTAACAACTTATCCCGGTTCGGGGCTAGTTGTTAACAGGGTGGGGCAAGTTGTTACAAGATCTATGGAAGGTGTAATATGTAAAAAAACAATAATTTATTTAACTAAGTATGTATTTAAAGACTAATCAATAACATCTTATCAATAATTAGTTGTTTTTCTTAAATTTATTATAAATAAAACATTTTTACGTTTCAACATTTATAACTTTTACTTAAAGAAAAGGGGAGAAAAGAACATCCTTTCCAAGTTCTTGTATAACACCAGAAGTTGCAGGCAAATTTACAACTTCTGATGACCCTGACTGATCCAAGATTTGTCTTTCGTCAGTAAAGCTTACATTTAACAAATACTCCGCTAACTTGTTTTCCTGTTCTTCAATAAAGACCAATTTTACTTTTTTGTAGCCAATCGCAGCGTTTTCTACTCCAGATTTCAACTTCTTTGCAAATCTATATAACGTCATATGACAAATATCTAATTCTCTGGCAACAGTTTTTATTTTTTAACCATCTTTAATAACTGCATCTGCAGCTCTTTGCATCAACTCCCGAGATACAGAACCCCCGTGTTGTTTTTCGAATATAAGACCGCATACTGCAAAAGGAAAAAAAAAACATTATTTTTACTGCATTACCGGTACAGATGAACTGGGGCAAGTTGTTCCAAGGTCACAACATGCCCCCAAAGAAGGGAACATCTAGCCCCGATAGCACGTGGGTTCAAAACAGCAGCTACTAGATTAGGTTACGAGACATATACAGTTTTAGCGTAGTATATCAAGATACTCGATATATTTTTGAATAAAAATACCAAACAACTAATCGCTAGTTATTTAAATTAGCCAGATATACCAAAAATATCAAACACGAAAATATTTACTTATGTGGATTAGCGACGTACAGGCTCTCTTTCCAATGTACCCGACGTCACTGGCCTGATTAAGATAGCTGCCATCGGTGCGCAGAAACGTTCGATTTCATGACATATTTACTAATTATATATATATTTTTTCCTTGTGGAGCTATTTCAATCGGAACAACTTACCCCGGGAACTTTTAGCCCCGCTCTCCCCTACCTTCTTACATTTTTCTAACTCTATAGCAATGGTCTCTACAGTATTAACAATTAGCCTAATAAAGGACACAATCGACTCTAATTAAAAATCGTTAATATTCGAAGGAAACTTTTAAAGTTTTTTACTCTAAATTGTTTTCTTATTACTATTATAAAAAACCGTTTGTGGAAAGTAATCTAGTTTAGTCAACTTCCATCCGGATGCTGCGCCGCTCCATTGTAAAAAATAATATTATCTCTCACTGAAGTATGAAATTCTCGAACGAATGAGGAAATTCGATACGAATTTTTCGTTTATAAACGATTCTTGCCTTTTAGCCACAATTCTTCTTCTAAATGTTGTAGATCTCGGAAACTTTTTAGACCGCTTCTTCCGGCTTTATTCAGATCCTCCTCTCGAATATCCGGCATTGGTACATCTTGTTCGTCTTCGTACTCCTCCGGTTGTTCTGGAACTAATTACATTCTACGACTTAATCATTTTGTACAGAAAACTTTACAGATTTGAAATATATAAATGAAATTTAAAATATTTATTCATTCTTAAAAAGATCTAAGTACACAAATCGCGTTAATTTGTTTCAATTAAGAATTATTTTTCTTATCTTTCCGATGAAACTTTCAACTTTAAACAAAAGATTGACAATACTTACCGTTTCCCGGTAGACACGGAATAAAAACATCGAACCCTATAAAAATCCTTAAATAAATCAACGGAATAATTGTCGGCTTCTGAAGAAAGAAAAATGGAATTATTATTATTATTTACGTAACACCAAACAACATTAAAAATTAAATGTTTTTAATTTAATGACATTTAATGCCATAAATCAGATAATCAAACTTTTTTCTGAGAATGGCCATGCGAGTAAAAGACAAGTCTGGAGGCCTGGTACGAAAGATGTAATGGAAGATTAAGATTTTTTTTTAAATTTCTGAATAACAACGGACATAAATCAATGCGAAATTTGCCATTGTTTTTTTTTCGAAGGGATGTTATCAATATTGAGGATAAATTTTGCGCCACTCAATATTAAAATCTTAATGTTCGATATTTTGACTTTCGAAAAGATTTCTTTGCAAAGGCAGGTACAAAGATAAATAGGAAATGCCCTTGTGCAAACTTTTTAAGACTTAAAATTCTCTTCTGGCAGATATTTATAAAAATTAACGAACTCCCTTCTTAAAATAGGTTTTTATAAAGGTCATTGGCAGCAAATTGTATTAATTCTAGCTGACTTTTCAAAAGTTATATATGTTTTTAACTAATTGAATTGTTGATGATAAAACACATCAGTTAAAAAGATACAAGAGCTGGATAAATATGCTTCGGGGCCCCATTTGTCCCCTCTGTCACAAATAAAGAAGAAACTAAGAATCGCCGTATAAGTAAGAAAAAGTAAGTTACGAACGATAATTGTCTTTGGCACCAATCACCGGACGTTGAAAGAAAATATCAAATATATTTCACGACTTCGACCTTGAACCCTTCGAACGTCCGATAACGATCGCCTTTGGATTAATCGGACTTAACGATTGCCAAAAGTGAAAAAGCTGATGTAACAACAAAACCGGACGCAGTCATTTAGCGCCATTAAAGTAAGTCCCGCATTACCACCGCTTTCTTTGTTTCCTTCGAGTCGTAACGCGATAAGACAAATTCTCTGTTATCCTGGAATCTAACAAAACCATAAGTTTTTCGGAACACGAACGACGAGATGTCTTCTTTTTCGTTCTCGTGTTTGCTCTCTCTTCCCCCAATTAATTCTCTACGCTTTTTGTCGCAAATATTTTAAAATTTAACCTTTGTAATTAAGCATTATTCAGAGGATTAAACGACGTCTTAAGTAATATATATCAAGTCAACTGTGCGCTCCTCTTTATAATTTTTCAAGTTTAACGCCAGATTATCTTTTTAAAAAATGCAAAAATTTTAACTTTATAGGTAAAACGATCGAAAGTTTATTTAAGCAAGAGGCGAAGGAGAAGCAAACAAATTACTTACTTGCTAATTTATAAATATAATAGTTAATGATCTTACCATAACGGATTTACCGCGCTTTAAATAATTCGAGTCGAGCGCCAGATTTGTCTTTTATACATTAGGAGAAAGAGCGTCGGATTCTCCGATTGGTCGAACCGAGAGGGTTATGGCCCCGAGGCCCCTTCCTAAAGCCTTTTGTATTTTTATAACACCGTCTTCTGCCTTTCCCGCCAATCGATTTCGTCTCTAAGCTATCATTTGCATAAATACGCGTCAAAAATAAGTCGTTCCGAATAACTAAACAAAAAGGAAATCTTTGCCGATACATTGGAAAATTCCTTAGAAATAGACCCGAAGATGTATTCAAGTTTTATTAAAACGCAATTATTTATTCTTTCTTAGGCATTTCTGAAGTAAGTTCGACGATTAAAAGAAAGGATTTTCATTCAAACCTAATTTAAAATTATTATTATTATTATTATTATTATTATTATTATTACTTTGAAAAAATTTCGTAAACAAATTGGACCATCAAGAAAAATTAATGATTGACGTAGCGCATCGTCGCTACTGTATTCAATTTTCTCTATTAAACAATTATTAAAACTTATATAAACTTCTCATATTTTCACATATATCATCATAAATATCGTTTACATTAAGCAAAATATATAAAAGATATTTTACCAAAGCATCTTCCGACCGTAACGGCGAGTATATACGTATAATCGCTATCTAAATAATAAGAATACCATTTACACATAGGCTAAATCTACATCGAAGATGTATACAGTAGTTAATTAACATATGTGGATTTACGTAATGCAATGTAGAAATACTGCCTACGCGTAAGTTAAATCTGTATACTAAAGACGGTAATTGGTAAAACTATTGGGAAATAATAAGGAAAGTAAAAAGTTCATTCGTCTTTTTATATAAAGAATATCGACAGTACAAGTTTAACTGAGCAAAATTCTCGAAATTTTTGCAAAATATAAAGTCGTTTATGAAATATTAGATTCTCTACTAATCCTTAGCACTTAATTATATAAAGTGGTAAGGATCAGTAGAGGATTAAAAATCAAATGTTAAGGATCAATATCAATTATGAAATTAAATGTTCTGTTTAGTATGACGAATCCTACATCAAAAAATTAATCGAAATATTTTAGTTTTTAATTAGGTTAGTAAAATATATCGTGGATTGCGACTTAAAATCGACCAATAAAGGAAACTGCCGTTTTCTTTCCGTACATTTATGGGGAGATTATCCTTTTTAAAGCCGAAATGCATTATTAAAACTTGGAATATTTAACGAAAAAGAATTATATATTTTTCATAAAATATAAATAAATAAAACTATGGCTTCAAAGACTTTGGGATAAATTTGCGTCGACTTTTAAGAATGATAAATATGACAAGCGACTATAATAATAAAATTAAAAGTGACAGCTAATTTTATTCGAATCTGCATAGTTTAGACTACCGAACTCGACAAAGTTTTTCAAAGGACCGGATGTAAAACTAGTTACGCTAAGCGCGGTACCTCTCACGGATTCTGCGACTAACATTTTGGGAGGTGTTACGGTCACGTGTTTAACCACCCACGTACCGCACTATTCTTTAGAAACGTTTTATTGTGGCTTAGGACGAGAGAGTCGGTATACATTATACAAACGGTATATACGTTTTGAAGGGTGGGGTTCATTGGCTTCAATCAGAGGGGATTTGAAGGACAGATAGCGCACTAAACGAATTCTTAACATTCGTCGTAGGTTATATCTTACTATTTCATATATAAGTACCCTGTGACGCAATCGAAAAGGCAATATTTCAACGCGAAAAGTAAATTATAACGCTTTCCCTAACATTAATATTATCGGACCGCTGATTTACAATGGGGGGTCCGTCGAGTGAACTCTAGACTTAATTATTCTTCACGATAATTGCGCGTGGTTTGTAAATGACGCAACAGTGATTTGTCGAATTCGAATTTACCCGTAAATTATAAACCGTACGATTAGCAAAATCTTGAAGTGAGATCGGATGACCTTGACAGGTGTATTTAAGGATGGAAAAAGTTAGAAATCGTGCTTACTGTGAAATGTTTAACACACAACAGTCTCAAGGACAGACTAAGTTTACCTTTCTCCTATTTAACGTTCGGAATTCTATTACAGATTTAAAGTCGTCGATTCTCCAAAATTATTACTTGTTTCAATGTTAATAATGATTTATTTAAACGTATCGTATTATAGTCTACTCATTGTCTATCACACCTATTTTACCACGTATTAAATAAGAGTTTTTGTTATTAAGCAAAAAATTCTGACACTTAGAATTGAATATTTATGTTCTATAAATGCTATATCATACCATTTTCCGAAATAAAACATTATAAAAAATGATACACTTCGTATTATCACTGAATTTTATAAAGTCAGCATATAGGCTAGATGTACAAAATTGATAAAATAATTAAGAATGAAATAAATTAAAATTATTCCTTGTTAAAACTTTATTCAAAACTGAATTTTTAACTCGAAACCTTCAAATAATTCAACCATAACTTGATTAAATGTTTGTTTATCGTGTAAATTCAAATTCGACTAAGATTATGAAATCTCTTTAATTAATCTTATGTAGTAATGAAAGTGAATTTCTAAAAAGTTAGAAAGTACAGTACAGTGGTTTGAAATTCTAACTTTATAAAAACCTGTAATTTCTATATATTTTTGTAACAATGGACACAAAAAGCATTCTTAATCAACCGATTTGGCAGAAATAACACTTAAAGTAAAGGCGGTATTTGATAAAAATCAAATCGGAGTCACGATGGCGTGAGGTACAGTACGCTTACGTTTAGTTCGTCCAATTGTGCAGTACATTGTACTTCTACACGCAGTCTCTTATCTGACGTGAACAGTTTGATATAAGCCGATTTTACAATTGTAACACTAAGCGAAGGAGTATAGAAAATATTGCAAACTTTGCAAGAAATATATATATTTTTTGCATGTAGCCTCAAATAAAAGGTCTCTTTCTCCGTGGATTTGTTATCGCCTCTACAAAGCGTGTGAAAGGACAGAAGGAGTCGGACTCATTTCTATGTATAGTCCAGAAAGAAATATATATTTTTTCTTAAAGTGAATTCGTCCTGGCAATTTTTTAATGTATTAATTTGCAAGAAATAGTTTACATTTTTCAAAATTTTTGAAAACATTTCTCAAATGTCACACAACTAACAAAATTATTAGACAGATTTCAGATAATTTTAGGAAAAATCGTAATATGATCAGAAGCTTTTTCAAAAAAGAACAGACTTTGTGTGAATAGGGCACATATTTCGTTTTAGATAGAACAGTTCATCAATTACAAATAAACTAGCAACCAGTTGCTCAACTTTTCCGGTAACGTTTTAACTTTTGATGGCGCCACCTGTTATTATATTTTATTTAAAAAAAACATTTTATATTTTTGATTATTATTAAATGGCAAAAACCTTAATTTTGAGGGTAGGGACGAATTTATAAAAGAATATTGTAAATGTTAATAACAAGTAAAATCGTCATTAAGTTCGACCTCTTGGAGATAAACATGACCCCATTATCTCCCCACCCCTCGACCTTTAACCACCAAAATTTAATAGCATCAATCCCTCTAATAAACAAACCTCGGTGCAAAATTTCAGAAATTTTCAACGAAAAGCACAGGAGTTACTTCAGTAACTCCTGTGCTTTTCGTTGTGTTCAAATAACCAAGTTAAGCACAAGTTAAGCTTCAAACAGGGTGAACAAAATCGTTCCCCACTGACACCAATATCCATACATACAGAAATTGCCGCCAAATTTTTTTGCATTTCTCGACGTTTCAAGGTGTCTTAAGTCCAAAAATGTAAAAGTCTGGTGGAGGGTCATTTTTTGCCGGATCGGCATACTTTCCCTCTGTTGACAGTCGGGAAAGTAAAACGGATTTCGGGATTAGCATTTATCATGGAGAACATTAGGAAAAAACAAATAATCAACATATTGCAAAATTACAGTAAAAATGTTTAGCGGTTTCGATGATTACAAATCGCAAAACACAAGTTGATTCGTGTTTTACAATGTTTCTTATGTTTTATTTACTAGTGTCCTATCGTAGGCCTACTACGATAAAGTATTACCTGAAATATACTTCAGTTAAGTCGTAAACTGTATAATCAAATAATCGGATCAACGAACATGTTATATTATGCAGGTCTAACAGGTAAGTAAAATACCTAAAATGTGTTATTGACTGTTTTAAAAATACAGCTACGAACAGAATACATTAAAAAATTGTAATAAAGGCGCAATAAAAATTCTAAGTTATAGTAACAAACAACCAGCATCTAGACAGCACGTACCGAGGACCCTGTAAATGCAAGGGCAAGAAAATAGTATACAGGCGTAACCGCTCAGTTTACGATCTCTTGCGTAACGCTGAAGACGTCCCATAGATAGGAACAGAACTGCGGTTATTTACGAAATACTCTTCAATCTAAAGCTAGCCTAAGAGAATAGGATCAGACACTTCTCATAATTTAACAACACGATTTAGAAACATTTCTGGACTCGAATATGTGTTTATAGTTCCAGATTTTTTCAATTTTAACGTCATTCCGTGTGTGAATCTTACACCAGGTTCGGATCCAGGAGTAAAAAAAAGAGCCTAATTTCACGCTATAATTAGTATAAAAATATAAAAGAGAAATATGTATTTGTGCGAATTATTTTTTAACATTCGATCATACTATCAATAATTTCTAGAAGCTTTATGAAAATAGTTAGTTATAAATGTATATCGTTTGCGTTTATAGCCTTGTAAATAATCAAGTCATCGTAAAATACAATGATAAATACAATGATGTCTATCATGATACATCAAACACAAAATTTTTCATACGCTTTCGATGATGCATAAACTACGGTAATTACATTACAAACCCCGATAATCGACACCCTTTTAACTGAGGATCCGCATTATCCGAGGTAAATTGCTGAGGAGTACTTTGTCGACACATACAAAGGGAAGCAAGGGCACACACAGGGATTGATCAGAAAAGTTAGTCAGCACCTTATAAGATTTATTTTATTTTATTTTTTCTAATAAGAATTGTATAAACAAAGAGTATTTTGTAGGAGTAAATTTATCTTAATAGTCGTTATACTGAAGTAACTACAGTCCACAAGCAACGAGATAGCTTTTCTACTTCTTTAAGCGGTATGCAAGAGCTGTAATACCTGTTTAAAATATTCCATGCTTTTAAGGTAGCTAAAGTTATTGGATTTTTATTATTATTATTATTATATAGTACATGTTAATTATCAAGATGTCATGTTTATTATGAAATCATGAAGATAGATAAAGATAGTATAAGTAGAAATAAAACTGCTTAAAAAGAACATAGTTCTATTGACTAAATTCATTAATTAGTTGATCTAAATTTTATAAAATATTTTAAAAATTTTTTAACTGTAATCATTGTATGATTTTATAATAATATTCTTGTAGTTTAATTATCTTTTTAACTAAAAATTCCATGTTATTCGAGTTTTTGACTATCGAAGATACCGTCATTCATACTATCTCGAATAATTGGGATTACACAGTATATTGTAGTTTATATTAATCCAAACAATGATAATCGAAAGTTAGTTACACAACTTTAACAATAATTGAAGAACTCATTTCTATACAAGGCGAATGCAGTATACTGTGTTGTCAACCAATAAAAACCTATTTTAAAGAAAATATACAAATATTAAACGAATAGCAGGATTTCTTTATCGGTTATTTAAGACTAAATTATTAAGTAATTTGACTGAATATTCTGAAGTCAATTAATTTATTTCTAATTATTAAATTTAACAAAAGATGGCGGCCTAATCGCTTACCGCTGGCCAAATTACTATTACAAATTATATTTAGTTTATTTTATATTTAGTTATTTAGTATTAAATATCAATATATCAGAATATTGGCATTTGTGAGAAAAAATAAGGACTACCCGCTATATCTTTCGTCTTCTTCGCTCTGTCTCCCATCCATAGTAGGGAACATCAGACATACTGTCAATATTTGGATACAATAACAAACGCATCCAACCTGATAAATCAAATATCATGCGAATAGCGGGATTCCGTTATAGGGCTATTTATTATTTAAATATGATAATGAATAAATAACTAACTGTAAACAAATCTTTCTTGGGTCTCCTTTCCGGTTTTAACAAACTAATTTTTATTTAAAGTAAGACAGTCTGTGGTAACAAACGACCACTAGCGGCCGAGTGAACACCGATCGTGAGTTTGCGCCTGGCCAACCGGTTGATCACGTAGAGTTTCAAATTTTCTTCAAATTACTTAAACAAGGGCAAGTTTTTTTAGAAAGTCCTTCCGGGAGGCACACCCCTTTGGCAGATCGCCTACCTGTCGCATTGCCATATACAAATAAACGAAACTGTGACAACAAAGATTTTTATTTAAAATTCTTCAACACCTGTTAATAAACCAAGTTTATTCAGTTGATATAATTATGTATATTTATGCCACGTTGTGTCAAAAGATTTTTAGTATGTGTCCTGTTGTGAATAGTACTCCTATTATCAAAAATGTACGCTTTGTCTTCCGCCATATTTGTATCGATTCGTTTTTCATCTTTGTGATAAGCACAGTCCTCCCCTTATATTCTTTTTCGAAGTATTTCAATGTCAGTACGTTTTCTCTTTCTGGAAGATAAACGATTCTGTCACGAATTCTTTTTGAGGCTGTAACGACGCATTACTTCTGTTATGTACTATACAAGACTGTATCCTTCATATCGACAGTAACGACGATTGCGAAAGGTTTAGACGTCTGGACAGGCCATACTTAACGATAAAATCTGTATTGTAATTGATTACAATGCCGTGTCGATTCTTAGAAAGAACATAATACAGAGCTTCTCCAGAACAGCGTACTGTTTGTAGTAGAATACGTCACGCAATTACAAGCCTTACGAAGGGTTTAGATTAATGGAGTTGCTTAAATATTCGGCACAATTTGCAGAATTCTATTCTTATTGCTATGAAATGAGACACGTGGGATACTACGAGACAGAAAAGAAATTATTTTCTATACGTTAAATGATAAAATTAGGCTATTAAGTATTAACTCAGTTTTAAGACATTTTAAAAAGACGACAATACAAATTTGTTAAAAAGACGCAAACTAAATACCGTATAACTTTACAGGATTATCCGGAATATGAACTAGAAAAGAAATAGATATACCCAAAAACATTGATAATATAAAAGTAATGACGAAATGACAAGAAGGCAGAAAATTTATTTTATATTTAATCACTGATACGCTTGAAATGAGACAAGGTCTTTAAATGGTAGTTATTTAAAATAATATATAGATTATGTATTATAATATAATTATTATGTCTATATATTATTTTAATTAAGTACCATTTAAAGACAAATAATTACAGTTACTATCCTTGTCTGATGTGAAACACTTTGTGTTCTTATTGCCATTCCTTACATTATAAATGTTTTTTGGTTGATATAGCTTTTTTGTGTATTGTTTATAGGGTTGACAGATAGAAAACTGTTAGATTCGAGACATTCAAACGCGATTTCTCCTTTTGGCCAGGATATTCAATACAAAACGGGACTTTCAGCAACACACAAAAAGTTTTGAGAAGTTGTTGTTAGATAATTTCTCTATCCAACAATATTCTCTAATTCAAGTTTAAATTGACATTTCCTTTTTTAATTTCTTATTACCGAATATAAGTAAAATATTCTAGGTTTCAACGTCAGTATTAGCACAACAGTACAACAGTAGAACCGTACAAACATACATTACGTATCTGTGTATATTATTGTCTACTTGGAATTTGTTTATTGATAGGACTTATTATACTGGTGAAGTTTCTGATTAGCAAAGAGAGGAAATCTTAGTCAAAAGTCAAAACAAAATGTCTTTATTTTCAACTCATATTTTGTTTTGACTTTTGACTAAGATTTCCTCTCTTTGCTAATCAGAAACTTCACCAGTGTAATAAGTCCTATCAATAAACAAATATACACATAAATGTAAATAGTAAGGACAAAGAGGTAAAAAGAATACATTACGTATCTTTCCGATCTCTAATCCTATCATCCAAGTTAAATTGAGGAAAATATTGCCATATAAATTTATTTTTCTTTAATGAAAACTAACTTTTTTACTACAAGTGCAATCCCAGGATAGAGTTGCCTAGAACGTGGCATTAAAAAAGGCTGTCTCGGAAAAACGGGACGTCTGGCAGGCAACCTTAGTTATTTGATTGTTAAAAAGGCTACCATTATTGTTTGTTGTGTTCGGACCGTTGTATAAATCAACGTGCTAGAATATACTACATAAAATGGCTGTGATCTTAGATATAGCGTCCTTGGCGGCAACGACGGGTACTATCGACGGCCATTTTACTTTAAGTCAAAATATTAAAGGGTACGTTCGTAAAGTCAAACGACTTAAACGAGAATGACGTCATCGTTATTCTTATTTCGTTAGAGTTTTCGAACGAAATATTATCGTTTATAACAAAATGGCTGCTTCTAAAATCGAAGATACGAATGTTACTAGTGCAGCCTTATCCGAAATATTTTTCTTAGATTGCTTCGGTTGGACAGTTATTTCAATCATTTCACCTTTTAATTCACAATTTAAACACGCGAGTAGATTTAGAGAAACATCGCTATCGTCGGGCGCCATTTTCTTAACGAAGTAAACTAACTCTTTCCTTCGTGAGCTTCGTTAGAGTTTCGTTCGAAACGTCATCATCGCAGAGCATGCGCACTGAGCGAGACTATTACTTTTCGAACGATTTGTTACTAACGCGTTTAACTCGTTTGACTTTATGAACGTACCCAAATTCTATATATACCACGTGTTTGGACAGGATTATCACTTTAGAATCTATTTTTCTCATCTAAATCTAGTTTGTTTTGTTTGCCCCTAGATTTGAGATTTAGGCAATTAGATAAGTGATATAAATCTAGATTGTTTCGTCTCGAATTTAGCTATTTTCTAGAATTTATTTAACTATTATAAAGAAGGTAAGTGTAGTACTTAACCCTCAATATAATATTTTTATAATCTAAGTACGAGCCAAGTATTAAAGGGCTTTACTCTCAGCCATATAATTGTTTATTTATAGTGTACTCAGGTTAGATCCGTACCATATTCGGTACGTTGTTGATTTTTCGAACGGTGTTTTTTTTTTCTTTTGCAGAATATATGTAGTGATCTTGTGTTTTTATTATAGTTATAATTTGTGAAAATTTTGGTTCCAACTTGTGAAAATATTTACAATGAAAACTACAGTTTGTCCTTTGTCATGTTATGAACCACATTGCTGAAGTCCTTCTAAGAGGTAATAAGGAGTTAATAATTGTGAAAAATGGAAGAAGTGTTGCTTTTTCCCATAAAAAATAGACAAAGAAAACATTCCAGTAAGTGAAAGAGACTGATATGTGAAACTGTACCATTAGGATGTGTACAAATTGTGCACTATATCCATCATTCTGGATAACAAAAGTATATTAATACGTATAGTAATAATATTCAAATGCAAGTTTGACAATAGAGAACGTTAATAATACATTACGAAATAAAAATAAACTTTAAATTTTTAATAAAAAGTTATCGATAACATAAATGAAAGGATTTTTCAATATAGTGTAGGCACCTCTAGCAGCAAATATGCAATACTTTCATCAATGTCTAAGAGAAGTACTATGGTGAACTAAGAAAAAATGAAGAATTATTAATTATTTTAAATTTCGGAAATTTGGTACGGTCAAATACGAATCTATTACTTTATTACTAACGTATTTACGTTTGGTAAAGGAAGAAAATCATAATTGAAATATCAAATGCAATCCATTACGGTAAATAATTCACCATCCTTTGTTTCTTTTTTGTTTTTTCCTCGTTTTTATTGATCATTGTTATGATTTTGGATCATTTTCCGTTTCTGCGATTAGTCCTGTCGTCGAATTCGCCAACGTGAATTCTGATTTGTGATGAGTTTTGGTCAAGCTACACGTAATGGATTTTAACAAACAAACGTCAAGAATTGTTTCAATTGCTAATAATTTAACTATTAGAAAAACGAAATGCCAGGCAGATAAACGCAACAAATAATACTTTATTACTTTCAACCTCGTTACTTAAACGATAGAAAATTATAGAAATACCGAAAGTGAAATTTGTTTTGCTAATTTACTACCAAAGACACATCCTAAATGCTCTAATCGTATGGCAGAATACCTCGGCAGAATACTACAGCCGAAAGTATTTTAATGGCAATGATATCAAAGTAAATGTACATTCAACTTCATGACCAAACGGGTTCGTTCTTCCATTTTGCAAAATTAAGTCTAGGGATTTGCACGCTATTGCACGGGACTCTAGGGTTCCTAAAACGGATAAAATGGGTATTTAGAATTTTAATTAATTTCGAAATCTAAAGGAAATTTTATATTTCTTACCATTTGGAAGCTCTAATAAATGCCAAGGGTTGAACGGCGTCTAATTCTTTCGTGTTGTCGCACAGGATCCTGGACAAACTGGTTTTTCGTATCTCCGCAAGTTGATCTGTAACGATACAATTTAATATTTAGGTTTTCGGTGATGCGTCGATCTATCTTTACTTTGTCTAGGGTACCAACCGTCAGTAAAGGAGGATTCCAGCTTTCCGTTCTCGTACCAAAATCTGTCACCAAATTTGAGTCTTCTGAACTGTTCTCCTACGATACAGGCGAAGGTTTCTCCCAGAGTTCCGTCAGGGACAGAGCGTTCCGATACTCCGGCTGTAAACAGATCAATGTCCTCCACTGATCTATAAATAAAACGGTTACGAATAAATCTCCGACTTAAAAACCGAAAATAAATGGTAAAAATTTTGGCACCTGTATAATTTCTTATAGGCCTCTACGGATTGGGGAGTCATCAGTCGATTTAGTTCGTCGAAACTTTCGAAAGGTTTCAACTTACACCATCGCCTCCATTCGTTATAGGGAGGGATTCCGTGATCTCGTCCTCTCTGAGTGTTCAACGCCACCAGATCCAAACCGAAGTGATGACCGTGGGGTTGGAACAAATGGTTGGTCAGCTTTAAAACGAAAATTTTATGTCCGTTAAAAGTTTAGTTAAATTGAAACGAGAGATGAAAGACAAATGTTACAGAGTATAAGAACTTCAATGACACATAATTGGGTACGAGACGACTGCCATTCGAGGTTACTCTCATTCAAAAAATTACGAAAAAATACAAAAAATAAAGAAATTACCTGACTGGTTATAAATCTGTCGTATTTTTGAGCCGGTTGTCCCACTAATCCTCGAACGAATTTCGAAAAGTATTTGGGTCTATATAACAGTATAGGATTGAAAAACGTAGAAGAAAGAGGTACTTTTTCCTTAACTTCACCATTTCTCTCCAACAAATCGATGAACCCCTAAAAACGAAATGAAGCAAATTGTAAACATTTCAAGTTGGCCTTTATCACAGTTTAACTTCTTCAGTTACATTCACTGTTTGGGAAATTCTTTGCTGAAACAACACTTCGAAGAAAGATTTGACCAGTGGTAAGTAATCATCGCCGAAATAGTTACGCTAATTTTACACTAACATTATTAATGTCGAAACTGTGAAATTGCCTGTTTCGATGAAATTTTCTATCAGCGAAAATAAGAACATCTAAGACTTTATCTAGAATAAACTATATCCGTTTATTCTTACGGAGAGCCTGCGAAAGCGGAGGAGATTTTACGAAACTTCGGCAGTGATGTTGACGAAGAGAATTAATTAAATTATTTTGCAAACGAAAGAGACTCTCTAAATCGGCGAGTTGTGTTTGAATTACCTGTACCAAGGTGTGTCCGTATCTATAGGCAGCCGTAGCGAAACCGTTGGCTATGCTGGGGTTAAGTTTTGGATCGTAATCAAAAATTTTTCCGTACGGTTTGGGTAACAGTCCATATGAACTTACTATGTTGTTACCTAAAACACAATAATTCTATTTCAGTAATTATTATTATCTTTACGTACTCATCTACGGAGTTCCGTGTAAACACTTGCCTAACAAAAGAGGAAGAAATTCATTGTAAGTGATGTGTTGAATTTCAGCTCCCACGATCCTCCTGGATTCTAAATACAGTATCTGGTCGTTCCAGCCGGGATTTTGCTTTTTCAGTTCTTTGGCCACTCGATTGTGTTCCCTCATCCACAACGTGTGCATAATAGCCAAGTTGATTTGCTCGTTCACTCTTTCGTCTCCTGAAAATTCCAACCGATTAAACTTTTTCTATCCTTCCAATCATATGTTTTAGGCAAAGCTTTGTGTACTCGCTCTTTACCTGCCAAAAAGCAAGCCTGTTCCTGAATGGCACAGTCTTCGCTTTTGTGTTGTTCTTGAGGCAAGAATTGTTCACCGTGTAGCTTCAATATCTTCAGTTTACCTTAAACAATTTTCAAAAATATTTTAGCTTAGTTTCCGACCAAGAAATGTTATAATATAGTTTTGTAGTTTTTCTATTTTTTGAGAGTCCTTGAAGAATAATCATGGAATCGAAAGATGCATTGATAAATGTCGATAACGTTATTTTTCTCCGTAAGAGAGCCCAGAGTTCCTTTTCTCTTACCTTCTTTGAAAGAACGAAGACTATTAGCTTCCTCCTCAGTGGATCCGTAGACGTTGGATCCGTCCAAGAAAGCAGTCAGTTGATTAATCTGTTCTCTGCTTCCTGTTGAAAAAAAAACGATTAACTCTGCTCGTGCCTAAATAATTTTCAGTGGGATCTTACCCAGAGTGCATTCAGGTTTAGGAGCGGCAAGAGAACGGACAAATTCCATGCAGCTCTCATTGAATTTGGAATAGAAGCGGTCGTTCTTGGATATGGCGATTGGAAAGCAGGCTGGATGTAGGAGTTTGGGATTCCTCTGAATCTTCGGGTCGCAGCAGAGAATTCCTTCATTGTCTTTATCTGAATGATAAAAATGGAGTCAGGAGACAGGCGTAGAAGAAGAAAGGTAAAAAGAAGAGAAAAATACTCTTGGTGATGGCAGTTAGAGTGATATCGTGGTCGACGAACTGCGCCCACTGCATGATGATCAAGGTGAAAATGGCGTTTGGCACATCTTTATCGGGATTAGCGGCGTCAGACACATCTCGAGCGCTGGGAAGCGGGCCTCCATCTGCTGCTATCCTGGGAGCGTCGATTCCTATGTAAACCAAACGTAATTTTTTTAAAATTAAATTTCGATTTCGAGTAGAGAGCATCTAGTGAGTGAAGGATTTACAAAACGAGATATAGCTGAACCTCGTTAACACGAATATTCATCGTGACCACGAAAAGTGTTCGTGTTAAATGTAATTTGCATTATAAGACAGTAATATCTGCCTAAATATGCAATAACAATTAGGAAAAGCATATATTTTCGTTTCACTACGTCTTATTGACATTATTAGACAAAAGAAAAAGGAATAAACGTTTATTGCTATTTTATTTTTTTATTTTTCCTAGTTCGTATCCATTTTCCGATAAGCTCAAAATAGTTACTCATGCAAATACTTCACTTTTTTCTGAAACCTTTACGTACTTTGCGCTATCAAGCATTTCCGTTTCTTTTTCACTTGCCAACGTCCACCTCGTTAAAATTTTAAACGAAGTGGAAGTTGACGTTGGAAGTTTAAAAAAAATGAACCACAACAGGCGTTTAAATTACACGCAGTAGATATCACAACCGGATAATTTAAGAAATAAAATAAAATAAAATAAAAACACTTTTAAAATATGACAAAATCATCTAAAAACAATCGGTAAAGAGAGTAAAGTAAAACCAAAAAGTCTCCAGTCACCAAAAGCCATAAACAAGTCGAAAGATTACGTGAAAAGTAACCGAATTTGCGAATTTTTGCTCAGTTTAGTTATTCTAGTCATAGGTATGAAACGAACTGGTTTTAGATCTGTTTTCTACGGGTGAAGAGGTTCACGGTAACAGATACTATTAGTCTTTCATCTATTAAAAAACCAAACAGCTATCTTTACTCAAATCGCACTTCCCCGTAATCCACTATCGGTGTAACAAAAGACCTAAAACGTTTCGTTTCTTGAAACTCCTAACCAGCAAACATAATAGCAGAAAAATGTTGCAAAAAAGAATTAAAAGGAATTTTTCCGTACGTCATCAAAACATTGAAAACGGATTTCGTGTTAAACGTGTTCCTGTCAAAAAGTAAGAAGAATTGTATTTCGTATGAAATTTAAAGGGAAATTGGGATACAGTTCATGGTCAAAGTTATTCGCTCTAAGCGCGTTAACGTGGCTCGACTGCATAAATAAATGATTCGCTATAAAAGTCGTTGTCCGGTAGAGTTACTTTTATCACGATAACTTTATTCGGCAGTGTTGTTAGGCGGCTCGAGTGGCTGCCAACCGAAAACATCTTCCGTTTCCGGAAAATTCCCCACGTTTGTACCGAAGTAGTGACCGGAACTAATCGGAATTCAGCGTTTGTTTTTTGTGTCAACTTTCTATAACCAAAACCACCGTCCAAATGGCCCGCAAATAAACGGTAAAGGTGTTTAACCGTGCTGTTTAATTACAGTTCTTACTATTATTTAAGAAAAGAATTGTAGGAAATTTTTTGTTGCAAAATTGCTAAAACACATCTGAAATTGAAATTTTGAAATCTTTTCATTAATATCCATAATCATCATCCATTTATTTGCAACCATTTCTAATAATTTTACAATTTGTTGGCTATATTTAAAGAAATATTTTTCATAGTTTTGAAAGGTGTGAATTATTTTTTGCAAAGTTTGCAATAGTTTCTACAGTCCTTCGCTTAAATAATTGCAAAGAGTATATTAAGAAATTCGGAACGAAAACGAAATAGAAATAACACAAATTAATTTTGACTCAACACGATTGTCTTTTTAGTTTTTATGAACGTCGAGTGAGGTGGGACCACTCAGCACCTATTACAAATTCTAAAAAGCTGGCTGCTGGTTTTAGATCGATCCCGTTTTACTGTAGAAAATTGGTTATTTAATTCGAAGGCGACAAAAGATAAAGGCACCGGAAGATACTTGAGTTGGAATTTCCTTTGTTGCAGATTAGTTTGACGTGAAGTAACTTACCGTCAAAGTACTTGGGAGGGAGGAATCTCTGAAATGGAGTGAACGACTTCCCCCACGAAAGGTTGTTCAGGTTGTTGCAACTCCCGTCCGACGTCCGGTACTTGCTAGAAGGACAGGGAGGAGGTTTGGGACAGGTGTTACTTATAGGCGTATCCTTTATGCTAACTCTCTTCAGGCTTCTTCCTTGCAAAGTGTTCAGCTCTAAACTGTAGTTTTACCCAAAAAATTTCATAAATTATTGTATTATAAGCATAGTTTACTTCAAAATAGAAGATAATTGTCTTCACACGCTTATTCAGGATTTTAACTATATTTTACAAAAGTAAATAAAAAATTTCCCGTTTAACTGTTTAAACACCCACATTTTTAATATTTCTGAAGTGTCATTTTTTTTTAAATTTCGATTTATTAATTCATTTATTTATTTCTTTATTCTTTCTAGCTCTTTTCTCCCCAGCACTTACAGGATATTTTTTCGAGACTGTGGGCAGTTGGAGATTCGTAATGGAAGCGGCCGAGTAGCCAAAAAGGGATGATAGCCACTCATCACGCGTCGATCCACGCGTGAAAATTCCCTAGCTGACTCGAATTCGAAGACGCATCCCCCACAGCGGGCGGATTGTATTTTCGTCATCAGGTCTTTCACGCGTAATAGATGCTAACTGAAAATATATAATACTGACAGGTCAGACCTGAAACGGGTCGACCGCGTGATCGAGGCAGAGAAAGATGCCTCGGGGTCTGCTGCCCGCGATAAATTATATTGGTTAGGACGGTGATCCTTCACGACGGTGAACTCGATGATGAAAAAAATACTAATGAATCAGATATCGCGTTTAGTTTTGAACGGAAAGAAATGGAACTTGAAGACAGAGATTGCAAATTGTGTTCAAAATAGACTTCAGAGTACGTTTACCTCTTGGCCAGCTGCAGGGAAGTTTCCACAGCGATCTGTCCGTTTTTGCCCAACTGATAAATTCGACGTTTGCTACCGAAGAATGCTTGATGGAATGCTTCTTTGGTGCCGCTCTTCACCGTCAGACCTGTCACGAGACAATGCCTCAAGTTAGTTCAGATTTGTCCATTTTCGCACACGTAAATTTAGGTTTTTCGAATCCGAGGAGAAATACCGAAAGTAACCTTCAACTACAGCCTAAAGGCGTTCAAAGGACGAAAGGAGCGTCAATAAATTCACTTTCTGGAAGCTGATTTCGACCAATACAGACGCAGGCAATTGGGATCCACCGGAAACGAATTTTTCCATAATTAATGCAAAGCCAATTCTTACCTAGTTTGATTAATTCTTCTTCCAATTTATCGGTTTCCTCCACGACCCGACGACCCTCTTCCGCCGCGGCACTTAACACTCGGGGCGTAATTCCTGGTATATCCACCAAAGGTACAGGATCGAATTCCGTCGGTCTAGCCGCTCCTGTCCAGAAATAAGCGGAGGCGTTGAATCATTGACCAGATAGAAAAACGTGCAGAAGGGACAACATACCTTTTCTGGGTGCCAGGTCGGTAGAGGGCGAACAACAGATTCCCGCCCCTTCTACCCCTTGATAAGAGCACGAAAATCGTTCGACGTCGCTGACGTTGGTCAAGGCGTACAAACACCGGATCAAGGGTCGACACGTTCCGTCATTTCCGTCGGGTGTCACGCACGCCTCCTCTCCCTCCCCATCGTCACTGGTCGTTTGGCGGGAAAAAGTCACCCGCACGTCCTGTGCTAAAAAGATAAAAAAAAAAAAAAAAACATATTATCGAGAGAATCGTCAAGCTTAAACCAGAAACTGAGGATATTTACTGAAAACGAAGACCAGAAGACCGAAGAGAAGAAACAGCACTAGGACGCCTTTCATTCTTCTGTGGTCGAAACGAAACGCCGAACAAGTCTGTGCAAAAATCGTAATCTACGACCTGCCCCAGAGCGCGTCTGTCGCTTATTACGAGAAGACGTTCGCCAGAGCGCGATCACGGAGCAACGCGTTTCCGAGTAGGCGTGAGTGACGTCACCGAGCCGCGAGGAAACCGGGAAAAACAACAAACGGCCACGTCAAGGATATAAAAGAAAGGAGCGAAGGTCGCGCGACTCTCGGAACGAGTTTGGAGAGAAAAAATTCCCTATCCGAGACCGCATCGCCACTGGCCCCTGCATCGAAGAAGTCGAGAGTCTTTTTTCGTCCATTTCAGGAAGAAAGACGTCGAAGATACCTTCACTCGACACGATTTCCTTCCGATTTTTGGCTCTCTATCGTCTTCTGGCCGAGTCGGAAGAAAGACGTAAGGTCCGAATGCCGACGATTACGCGAGTACAAGAAAACACATATTCTAGTTTCCGGGTAAATTAATTTGCGAATGGCACGAAGAGCAAGAATTTAGGCCGCGAAAAAGTGAAAGGATGATGGAAAATCGGGAAACAAAAAATGTGTCTGTACAATAAAAAATAAGAAGTTGCAGGTTGAAGAGTAAAGGTGTCTTCCGCAGGATGCGAATGGAAGGAAGATTCCGGCAGCGAACGGACGTTAATTCTCGCTAAGAGCTCGTCTCCGGGAATTATATTCTTGCGTAACATCCGGGTAGAAACGACGCAGTGTAGTGTTGTCCAAAGAAATGCTAAAAGGAAGTTTACTTTCATCATTCGTTAGACAGAAGCTTTTTAACTTTTGATTAATGCTGTGCACGAATAGAATTTAATCGAAAATGGGTAGACAGATATCTAGAAAGGAAAGACGTTAAAAATGTCGAATTTCTCAGGAATCGAGTTTGTATTTTGTCGGCGCCAATGGGAAGATGACTGAAATGTGACATGGAAGAAAGTTGGGAGTGAACGATCTAAGACGAAAGGAAAGTATTGTTAATTCGGTGCCAGCCAGGCCCGCCGTAAGTGGGCGTGCAAGGCACTAGTATTGCAGTGGCGTGCCGTGACATTTGATGATAGGGAAGCTGTGTTTCTGTAAGAAGCCGACTTACAGGGGCAATCAATGAATTGCGCGTCAGGGCCCGTTCGTATTCGTTTGTTCGATAAGCCAGTAAAAACCGTATACTTTTTTAAATGTATTTTTAATAGATTAACGAGATTTTTAATAGATCTGAGGTACTTAATAAATAACAGAGGTAATTACAGTAGAGCATCGATTATCCGACTTCGGGTACGTTCGTTAAGTCAAACAAGTTAAACGAGAATGACGTCATCGTTATTCTTGTTTCGTTAGACATTTCGAACGATTCGTTATAACTAAATGGCTGTTTCTAAAATCGAAGATATGAATGTTGCTAGTGCAGCCTTATCCAAAATATTTTTCTTAGGTTGCTTCGGATGGACAGTTATTTCAATCATTTCACTTTTTAATTCGCAATTTAAACACTCGAGTAGATCTAGAAACATCGATATCGTCGGGCGCCATTTTCTTAACGAAGTAAACTAACTCTTTCCTTCGTGAGCTTCGTTAGGGTTTTGTTCGATACGTCATCACCGCGGAGCATGCGCACTGATCGAGACAACTACTTTTCGAACGATTCGTTACTAACGCGTTTAACTCGTTCGACTTAACGAACGTACCCAAAGTAGCAAGACATAACCAAATATTGTAGCGCCACATCACTAGCGGACATTTGAATTTGCCGACTAGAACGCGGTCGGTTAACCGATAAATCGGTTAATCGGGGTCGGATAATCGATGCTCTACTGCAGTGTTTCCCAAACTTCTGACATCTGTGTACCCTTTGTATAATTTTCTTAATGCTGAGTACCCCTCGTCAAAAAAAGTGCA
The DNA here is from genome assembly GCF_030686945.1 of Centruroides vittatus. NCBI lineage: Eukaryota > Metazoa > Arthropoda > Arachnida > Scorpiones > Buthidae > Centruroides > Centruroides vittatus. The sequence continues at coordinate 801,149 of NW_027120828.1, forward strand.
TATACTTTAATAACAATCAAAATATATTTATTTTTTCCTTGTTTAATACATAAACAAAATCCTTAAGTTTGTTTTCAAAAAAATCGATGGGTTTCTTTGTACTGATTGTGGTTTGTCTCAAAATGGCACTTTAAGTTGGAAGGTTTGATGCTTTCATTTGTTAGATTTTCAAAACAAATGACGCAAAGTGGAATAGGCTCTTTTTCATCTCCAGTCCATGAGAATCCAAATTTAAGATATTCTTTGTCGTATTTGCGAGTTTTTCTTGATTTTTTCTTAACCGGTTCTTTCAGAATTGAAGGTGGTTCGCCATCGTTAATTTCATTATTATCTAAAATTTGTTGAATGTTACTATAATCACTGCTTTCTCTCGGTTTAGAAGTTCAAGATTTCAACCAGTGATCCATAATCTTGAATGTTAGGGATAAAAATTATATTTTGTAAAAATAATCAAAATCAATGGGACTTACCGTACGTTTCTAAATTTGACGGTTGACTCAACAGTGAATTTTCCGTAAGTCCCTCCGTTGAATGATCTGACGTCACGTTTTGTAGAAAAAAGAAACACTTTCGTTGAGAGTAGTGTTGAGACGTCGCTTTTCAAGATGGCTGACTTAAGTAACGAGAAGGTGGCGATTGTGACTGTTTTGTTAAATAGTATTTCCGAGAGTAGAGGGGATTATGAGATGTTTTTTAAATCAAAAACCAAAGATAACGAGGATATTCCATTTCTATATGCTGCTGCAATTGAAAAATCGAAAAAGCCAAAATAGAAGACTATGTGGAAAATATTGTTCCTAGATATAGCGATATGGATTTTAGGTCTCATTTTCGTCTTTCTAGAAGCACTGTCAAAGTAAGTCTCTGCTAAGAATTGTTAGTTGTAGTAACTAGCTACAGAAAAATTGGTTTATTCGGCATTTTTAGCTTTTTATTAATACTAAAGCACATAACAAACCTTCCCTGTTAGAAAAATCGCACAGAAGCTAAAAATACACACGCGCACATTGTAACAATTCAATGTGTAGATACTGGAGGTTTTTGTGTGACACTGTTGTCTTGGCCATAGGGTGGAGAAATACACAGAATCACAGCACCGGCGAAACCGCTAAGAAGTACCGAAGTTTTTTATTATTTTTCTACGTTTGTAATCGAAAAAAAGTAAACTGCTTGTTGCACCAGGAACAGCCGAAGCACGGTGCAGCGTGTACCCCCACTAAACTCTTCCCGTACCCCTGGGGGTACGCGTATCACACTTTGGGAAACACTGCTCTACTGTATTGCCCATTCTCTTCACTTCGTTGCTTTCTTTTTATTTTTTGGTTAACCTTGCTTTTGAATATTGTTTGTTTTATTGTTCAAGCTTTTGTTTTTCTTTAAGTTTTCCTTATCATCCTGTTCGTTTGTTTATAACTTTTTATGCTACTTAAATTAAATGTCAAATCTTAATTAATTTTTCCACGAATTTTTCATGGGTATATCGAGCCAAGTCCTTTATCTCTCAGCTGCCTCGATTGTGGGCCTGCGCATCAGTAACGAAGCGTTAAACTAGGGGGGCCCCTTTTAGTGAAGGCCCCAGGCAATTTCCTTTTTCACCCATAGAATAACACGCCACTAGGATAAAATCACGAATACTAGTAAGGGGCGTGGGTTCGCGAGAGTGTTTTCTGGGTTTTCTTTATATATAAAACACCTAAACATGGATCAGTTTCACGTAGAAAGTCATCTCGGGAGGCATCCGTCCACCAGTGTCGTAGCGAACATAACTGGCGCCCGACACTTTATTGGCGCCCCTCTCTCCCTCCAGAAACACATATAGTTTGTCTTGGAGACCATTTGGGCGCCCCTCTGCGAGTGACGCCCGGTGCATGATACAACCCCTTGCACCCCCCATCGCTACGCCACTGCCGTCCACCTGTTGAATTGCCTTATCCCATCAATTCAATCCAATCCACGATGGACAGGGGAAAAGGCCCTCTCGGGATCCATAGAGGAAAGACACAAACACACAAACGAAAAATAACAATAGCATTTGTAATACCTATATAACTTCATATTACATTTATTCTATTCGAGATATTAATGAAAAATATAATATAATAAGTCAAATTTAAATAATTTTAACAAAATAATTTTAACAAATTTTAAAAACTAAGCTTATTTACGACTGACATTTAGGCTCCAACATAAAAACAATAAATATCGCCCGTACTATTTTTAATATTACTTAATAGCTTATTTAAATATGATCGATAAATATTCATTATAATATAAATTTATTGCTAGATCATGTTTTAAATATATTAAAATATGCAGATACACGAATCGAACGTCAGTTTGTCGAATTTGACACGATTCTCGTAATACTGCATTTTTAAATATATACGCGCAGAGTGAACTTTAATAAATGTAAATTTCTTCACAAGAAACGTAGTAACTTATATAACAAATAAAAACAATTGAAATTGTGACTGGAATACTATTACTTAGCAAAATATCCATCGAAAATTATTTGTAATGTTCATCAAAACAAAGTATAAATGTATGAATGCATACGCAGTAATAAACGTGACTGGAATTGGATATTTCAGTTTCCGTAGTCACATGACTCGAAATAAATACGAATTTTAATAAATTAAACTTCTTAAAATTTATTAATCAGTCTTAAAAAAGTAATAATTATAGTTATTTTTATTGAAAAAAACAGTAGTTATCACTTGACCAATCCATATGGAATTTATTCGCTTTAAATTTACTATTTCGGAATTGTTAATGAAAATAATTGTTTTTTTATATATTATTATCTTATATTAAAAAATATTTAGAATAAAAATAAAAATAGAATGAAAAGTTAAAAAAAAAAAAATTCCGTTTAGTTTGTCCTGAGAGTCATATCCGTCTCGACATCATCTGCTCCACAACTTGACAACAAATTTTAAACTGGACTGCATTCCTTATCGATTCCTGTATCAATAATTTTGGTTTTACTTTTAAATCTACTCTCTAAATAAATATTAAAATGTAAAAAAAGAAATTATTTAAAATATAAAACGATTTTTATCTGTAATCAATCTTTTATTTAAGAAAAAAATGATTGAAAATATATGATTGGTTAAAATCAAAAATTTAAAAAAAAATAACCAATTAAACTTTACTAGACAAAAAAAGAATATTTTCTGTAATAAAACACAAAAATTAATAATTATACGTAAAATTTTTTATTAATTATTAAGAAAATAGATCAAATTTAAATTTATTTTTAACTTTTAATACAATATATAAATAAGTAATTTATTATTCTCCTTTGAAAAAAAAAAGTTTTACTCGTAGTTGCTTCGTAGATGTTTTTAATGATATAATTACTTTAACAACAAAGAAATTAAGTTAAATTATGAAAGTATATAAATATTTAATTTTTCTGTACGAAAATTTAATATATATATATATATATTTCCTTTATTATATTTTATATCATAAGAGAGTGTAGATGTAACAGTGGCCCCGTACCTGAGCACGTGGTTTCCATCCATCCCATTTCATCCAGTGGCGCTATCGAGCCTGCTATAAGCGTGGAAAGCCTGCTTGATATAGGTTCTCTTCGAAACGACTCAGTGAAACTCATCCAGCACACAGTCTTTATCGTCCCTTCCTGTTTTCCCGTAGGTAAGAAATAACCAGGTGTGTAATTTACTATAATTGTAAGGTAAATATAATTACAGTAGAGCATCGATTATCCGACTTAATTGGGGACTGGGGTTGGTCGGATAACTGAAAAGTCGGATAACCGAAAACTATGAAAAAATACATTATTAGTATAGTGTATTAGGCCTGGTTTAAATACTAGCCTCCCTTTCATGGTCGAGCCAGTGCTGCCATCTAAAACATGCAAAAATTTAACAAAAATAATATTAAAGTAGCCAAGGTATAACCAAATATTGTAGCGCTACATCACTAGCGGACATTTGAATTTGCCGACTAGAACGCGGTCGGTTAACCGATAAGTCGGTTAATCGGGGTCGGATAATCGATGCTCTACTGTATATTGAACTTTCTTATTAGATTCAATAAATTCCCTATGCCCTCTAAATGCCAATTCTTGCTTTGAGAAAAAAACATATAACATCTATTAATTTAGATATACAGTATCTATTAATCGTAATTATCTTGTTATAATTTTCAATATTTACCTTTTATATTGTCTACCAATGTTAAATTCTATTCTATTTTGATTTTCAAATTGCTTCAATTTTACGAAAGAATCGTCATTCGTCATAAATTTTATCGTCAAAATGTCGAAATTTTTTTGTAGACGTATTTATATTTAATTTAGGCATTGGTCTTTCTCTTTTAATAATGTTTTCTTTTTCCATTATATGGTCTTGAGCCAAAACTTCTTTAAAATAAATTTTTGAATCACTAGCCACGATATAAGGGCTAAAATTAAAATTATCAGAAAAACTTACTTGGTAAAACAAAATGTGTGATGAATATACATACCTAGTACAAAAATTCTTCAATTGTATGAATATACAGTAGAGCATTGATTATCCGACCCTCGATTAACCGACTTATCGGTTAACCGACTGCGTTCTAGTCGGAAAATTCAAATGTCCCGTAGTGATGTGGCGCTACAATATTTGGTTATGTCTTGGCTACTTTAATATTATTTCTGTTAAATTTTTTCATGTTTTAGCTGGCAGCACTGGCTCGACCAAGAAAGGGAGGCTAGTATTTAAACCAGGCCTAATACACTATACTAATAATGTATTTTTTCATAGTTTTCGGTTATCCGACTTTTCAGTTATCCGACCAACCCCAGTCCCCAATTAAGTCGGATAATCGATGCTCTACTGTACTTTTAAAGAAACTTATAATTAAATATAACTTTGTGAAGAAACGTACATAAAAATAACAAAATATTCTTTACTTTTTAAATCTTAAAACAATCCACTTAGTCAAATAGCTCCCTACGAGTGGCTAATGAATGGAATCAGAGACGGTCCAGGTAGGTGTGTGCGTGCCAAATCCCGAGGGTGCGGATACCGGTCAATGTCAAATGCCTCTTTTGTCGCATCACTAGTATATATCAAAGGACGCGACAGGGTTGTTGTAGATTTTAAACGTTTCTCACCATAGCTGTAAAAATCTAAATATGTTAAACTTAACAGATTGTCCGTCCGTTTTCTAACTAATTCGTTTTAGGACCAAGTGTTCACGAAAATTTTTAAAATTTACAACTTTTCGGTCACTCTCATTGAACTGGAAAAATTTCTGTCTTTATTACATCTAATATTATGAAGAGATCAGACCCCACTGTACTCGGCAAGAGATTGATTAGTTCGGTTAAGCTTCTGTTTAAGTAAAATTTCGGCTCTTTCATCAGGGTTTTATTTATGTTTCTAATTCCCTAATTGCTTAATTATTTAACTACTTCTTAAGTAGAAATAAGTTGAAACCGGTTACTTTGTACTCGAATATCTGTAGTCTTGGGAAAGAAGTAGAAAGAAATTTTTATGACAACCGATACATAAATCGTAAATTTAAGGAAAATAAATTCTAGAGCTTTTTTTGTACTATTGTACGTCTCATTTGTTAAATTTGGTTGTAAATGATGCTGCCAAAGTAACAGTTAATTTTTTAACACTGTACTAGAATTGTACACGATTTTTCTGCATCCCCTTACAGATGGGACATACTAAATCGTAATATCATCGGTTTAACATTGAAATACGTAAGTAATATAAGATGGGAGAGCAGAATAAACGCGGAATAAATATATCAAATATTTTAATGGATTTTTTTAAAACTCCTGTCAACTATACAGAACTATCATAAAAACATGCCAGTAAATTCCTATCGGTTGGGTTAAGTTATAAATCTAGTCTAGGGTGGGCGACCTTTTTTATAACATGGGCCGGAATAAATTTTACGTTATTTCAGCGGGCCATAGTAGTTAATTGACGCCTTCTTGTGACTCGTAATTTTTTTAGTCTGCAAATATGAAATAAATAAATAAAAAGTTAATTACTACATTTATTTCTCTTATCGTTTTCGAAAATTACAAAGAATTGGAAAAATAACTATTAATTAGTTATTTTTCCAATTTAATAATCTATTAAAGATCTCGCGGCCCGGATAGAAACTTTTCGCGAGCCGTAGCTGGCCCGCGGGCCGGGGGTTACCCGCCGTTGATCTAGTCTGTTCATGATTCACATAATCGGGCGAGGATGGCCGAATATCTAGCAGGCGGCTAACAGCCCACAACCGCTCCGGGATATAAAATTAGAAGCTTTATGCGTGTGTTGCTTCTACCAGCTAAACCGGGTGAGGTTGGTGCTCTGTAAAGCGCATGCGCCAATGCCTATAATCTGGCTGCTTGGAAGTTGACAGGCAGGCGGCTAACAGCTCAGAACCGGTCCGGGATATAAAATTAGATGCTTTATGTGTGTGTTGCTTCTACCAGCTAAACCAGGTGAGGTTGGTGCTCTGTAAACCGCATGTGCCAATGCCTATATAATCTGGCTGATTAGAAACTGACCCGGTTTCGACATTCCTTCCGCAACTGAATTATTCGAATATACAATAGCAATCTTATCGGTTTTTTTCACATGTAGTATAGAAATTTGTAAAAGATACATAATGCAGTTATAATAAAATATTAATTTTAATTAATGCAAAGTACGTTAAAATATGAAAATTTATATTTTATAAAATACAAGGGAAGGTCATTGGAAGGTGGAATCGGCGCTTCCATCACTTCCAATGACGGCACGCCACTGTAGTATTGTACACGGGCGCTCAGACAGCTAGTGGCGCTGCTGGTGCCAGCATAATGAAAATTAATAACGTGAAAACGTCCACTACCTTTTCGTCGAACACAAATGCGTTTTCTTTTTCTATTTCGGGTCGAATGTCTTAAACGACGGACGGAATGGTTACCGAAGAGAAGTAAAGGGTCTTCACTTTCCTACTTTTTCCGCAAGAGAAACAGATTAAATCAATATCAAAAGATATTTCCGATGGCTTTTCATAATCGCTTTATGTGGATTGTAGGGACTAGGTCTTCCAGAGCCAACCCCGGTACAGTACATGATATTTTTATATTTCAAAAGAAAATCTTTGTAAAAAATATCAGCTTTATAAGTTGTTTACGCTTATTTATTCTTGATATCAAAAATTTTAATAGAACATAATCGAAAGATAGAAAAATGAAAGCATTTTCGTTTAAAAAAGTACTGAGCAAATTGATAGTCATAAGAATCTTCAAAAATAATATATAAAATCTATTTACTATTAGAGGGCCACTGGGATCTACCAGATATGGGGAACCGAATTCTGAAGCACTTAACGCACCGAATGTTTGATTCTTTTAAGAGTTCAGATTCTCTTTACTTCTACTTGTAATAATCCGTTTCTTTTGGAAAATTTGGCGTCATCTAAGCCCGAATAGATTTATTTCGTTAGGTAACAACGATTTGGTTCATCCAATAAGGAAATAAAACCTGTGTTGTATTTTCCTAAACCGTCGTTGGTTCCACCTTCCTAATTAATAAAACGTCATTTATCTAAGACGAAAAATGTCATACTCCAAAAATAATCCAAAAAAGCTAAAAAAATCTGATTCTCGTACCGCCATTTTTTCCGATATAACACGCTGATTATTCCACGCCATCAATTATTTGTCGGTTCGTAAGCTCTAGTATTGAGCATAGATGTCGAGAGACAGGAAACTGGAGATTTTTCTCCGAGATCGGAGAAAACTTAGGGGCCTGTAGCGAACAATTTGCTTCTCGTTTTTATTTTCTATATTTAATTCTTAACTCATTAATTTAACTAAATCGAGATTATGATACATATTGTCATTGACTTACAGAGCTATGAGAACTGATCTTTCCAGAGGAAAATTTATAGATAAAGCTCCAAGGATCACCACTGTTGCGGTGACAGAAGTCCTTCATTTTGGCAACCTTGATGGCAACTTTATACTCCTTCTGATGCCGGAGATACTCAATTCTGCGGATGTCACGCTGGGAGTTCCGACAATGTTGATATCTGCGTCGAAGATTGTTATTGATGCACCTCATCTGTGTCAGTTGAGGAGTCCACCAGGAAACGGGCCGCCGCCCTCTGCATTTCCTGGGTATGTGAGCATCACAGGCAAGATTAACGTTATCGATGATGTCATCAATGATTTCTACAGCCGTAGCCTTGTTACTGACAACAAAATCCAGGGCAGTGATGTCTTTTAGCATGTCACTGATGAGCTCCCAGCTGACTCTGGCAACGTTATAGGGCCTAACAGTCTTAGCGTGATTAACAGGGATGCAGGCAGAGATCCTAATACTGATAAGGGCATGATCCGAAAGACTACCCATGTCCATTAACTCCCACGAGTTCAGCAGAGGGCTAAGGCTGTCAGAATAAAGAGCGACATCCACCCACGAGCAGCCACTGCTACCAGTAAAGGTTGATGGTGAAAATGTATCGTTTGCTATCAGTAAATTGTCTATTTTTTATACTATTGTACATGTTATTCTACTCTCAAGCTATGTATCATATCGGTTGATTTGTATCGGTCATCTCATCATCTGTTCATACTTCTCTATTGTCATACTGTTTGTACGTTATCTCTCTGTTATTATGTATGTATTTACTTGCGCTTTAATTATATCTCTGTATTTAACCCGATTATTCTCTGGCGGTATCGGGAATAAATAAAGATAAATAAATAATAAATAAAAATAATTGACTTACAGAGCATAAAATGCTTCCAATATATTGGGAAGGAGGCATAAGGTTTACCTTTGTTTTTGCACGTGCAAGCAAGTAACCAATTAGATTCCAACGGCTCGTAACAGTCAAATATATTACCAACTGCCGAACTGTAACAGAACGTTGTTGGACGACCTTCAATACGCATCAGCGAAACTGAAATTTCTAACGGAAGTGGACTACGAATCGGTCTTCCTCCCGATTCGTTGTTCCGTCATCCATCAAGGTTCTTCCTCGCTCCGCCTACCTGTATACAGCGCGATTCAATTCACTGACAAACGATTATTTGTTTAAGATAGGTACAGTAATTATTAGAAAGTAGAGAGAGTTTTACATATTCTGTCCCTGACGAGTTACAGTAATTTACCCAAATTTCGGACAAAGAACAGTGATTTCTAAAACCTTTGTTCGTAAATGACAGTAGGACTCTTCCAATCCACACTTCACTGACATTGACGGCCGGATGGTCGAGCTGTCTGGGGGATCCGGGTTCGAATCAGGACGGGTCGAAAAATCCCCAAAAATTTTTCGGGGGTGGTCTGTTCGGATATGTCGGGCCCCGTCCCTCACCACCCGGCCGCCGCATTGTCAGCCTGGCCGAACTCATAATGGGCTTGCTAAAAGAGGCCCTCTTAGTGCCCACAAGGCGGAAAGAATTAAAAAAGTAAAAGTAATCCGACTTCACTGACATTTAAGTACCGGGCACGAAGAAAATATCGCAGAAAAAACTATGTAGCAACTTCTTAGAAATTAAGCAAGTGCTTTGTGTTTGATGTTCGTGTGATGTCCACATTTCCTATTTCTTTTTATCTTCGGTCTTTGATTGGTGCTGACTGCCACTGACCTTCTCTTTTCCATTTTTCACTTTCCGAGATTGCAACGAGTTGGAGCATCAGTTCGCTAATACTCTTTCTTTACCCAGTTAACACCCTAATAAAACAATTGTGTCTTTGAGGACAAAAATCTCCGCTTTCCATTGACATCTCTCTATGTATACCCATGCTCTTTTTAATTAAAATACTCTTCGCGTGCGGCTGATTGTCGAATGTTGGTGATTCGGCTCGGAACGCGTGGAGCCGTTTAAAAGAAAAAGACGCAAAGGACGTGTAGCAAAAATTGCTTTATTCCCGTTAGAATGTCTATAGCAAAGAGGAACTCCGCACTTATACATTAATCTATATACAGAAAAGATTAATAATATAAAATGAAAAATAAAATAAAACCGGATCGCCATAATAACAGATTAGTTCGTTGAATAGAATATTCCAATTTGGAGATTCAACTCTTTTTTATATATATAGAACTTTTTTCTTTTCGATTGATTCATAAACCTGATCTCTAATTACGAATTTTTACAAATTGTATTTTCGTTAATGATTTGCAATGTTACTTTATGTAGTATCCGGAACGTATGAAAATATAAAAAATATCTAAAAATTTAAATTTATAATCGCTTCTCTCGGCCACGTTAATTTCCGATTCCCCAGAAGGCGGGGCCCGAACGTCATCTGCCTGTATGATTTCGGATCCAGTCCAAGTACGTGTCGACTCTAGTGTAAACGCCCGGATAACCCTCTTGGGCGCATCTGCTGCCAAACGACACCAAGCCCACGATAGTCCATCTTCTGTCGTTATCGGGAAGCATCAGAGGACTTCCCGAATCTCCCTGAAAAATAACTCAGTTTAGAACGGCCGGAACTTTCTACTTCCATAGACTGATGAACTCCACATACCTGACAGGCGTCTTTGCCCCCGGCACGGAACCCGGCGCAAACGAATCCTCTGGTAATGGGTTGGAAATACCTCTTGTCGCAGTCCGCGTTGTCCCAAATTGGAATGCTCACCTGGTGCAGAGATCCGCTACTGGCTCCTCCTATGTGTGATATTGACCTTCTGTCAAACCATATTGTCATAGTCAAGAATAAACAAGCATCTTACCGTAATTAACTGTTCCCCAGCCAATGACGGTAGCCATCATTCCCACCAGATTCTTTCCGGATGAGTTTCGTTCCGGTAGACAGATGGGTCGGACTCTATCGTCGAAGGAAACCTCCTTTTCCAGCCTCAGGAGTCCAATGTCGTTGAAAAATCCGTGTCTGGAGAAATTGGGATGTTGGATCACTTTGGCCACGCGATAATCCACCGGATTGGCGTCCTCTCCACGGAAGAACAGGTGATGGTCTCCCAGTCTCACCGACATCTCTTTCGCTCGGTACCTTTCAAAAAACCCAACAAATGATCTGATTAACAACTCATTAGCAGAAGAAGACGTTTCTATCCTGCAAAAGCATTAGTGTCTATTCGTTCGGAAGAAACAGTGAAGTTCGGGACAGAAAGCAGGATCCAAGTTCGATCCATAACTGGAAATCTTGTTGAGGGGGTCGTGTATGCTGGATAGTGGTAAAAGACGGAATATCTGCCCATCCGAATTCGGGCCGAGAAAGAAAACCGTAAATTCGTTCAAGGACATTTACAATTATACGACGCGAGGAATCGATTTTATATCGTCTCGTAAAATTTTAAATTGTTAGAAAAACTGTGGATAACTCTTCGGGAGTCTGTCTTCAATTGAAATCGATATTTAAGATGCACATCATGAAATATGTAAAACATAGAAATGTTCTAAAAATACTTAAGTATAACAAGCAAAAGTCCTCATTAAATATTTTATTTTGAATTTGTGTATCGTCGGTTATGTAATGAAACTGATTTAAGAAACTGTTAGTTAAAACAAATATCGTTAACGACAATCGTCTGCCGATAAAATACTGCTAAATTTAGGCATCATTTGGGTTTGGTTTGGTTTGGTGGAATAAGGCAACGCAATCGGAGAGAATTTGCCATGAGGGGATACTTCCCGGGAAGATTTTCTGTGGAAAGCTGTCCTCTATTTAGGTGTCAGATACACGAGAAAAACTAGGAAACTCCACATGGCAAGCTCGAAAAACCGGAACGAACTGTCTGTGTTCGATGGTTTATTCACTCAGCCATTGTAGTCCCATTTCGGAATGCAACGAAACAAAAAATGCGCTTCGTCGGAATTCACTATTTCATTATTTTCTTTTTGCTCGATTTTTGTCAATAGTTTACGTTCTACTGCGCTAATTCCAACAGAACCGATAATCTGTGTTCTATTCGCCAATTATTAGAACTTAAATTAATATAATTTGGACAAAATCGACATTTTTGTTTAAGACCGAATAAGAAGAGATTTCGAATCATTGATAGCTAGTGGTCTCCATCAGGGCCGAGAAGGGGGGGGGTAAAATCTCCCGGGTCCGGGATTCACAGAGGCCAGGACATCATCCCACTATTTGTTTTTACGCGCTAATTAACCGCAGAAGAACGACGCTGAAAATTAGATTTTAAGCGGGTAATAAACTGCCCCAACTTTATAACTTTAAACAAATAATTTATTTACTTGAAAACCATATAATTTTTTTTTTCCCGTGCCCCATTCTCCATTCTCATAACGCATATAAACTCTAGCATTCAATCTCAGGTATTTGCCGGAGTGGACCAATGCTCGGAAATTGTTCGAATTTGTTCGTCTCACGTCCTCTCACGTCGTCTCATGTCCTCGACACGTCCATGCTGACGCAAAACGTTCCTTCGATTAAGTGACGTTCCAAGAATTTGTTGGAGGAAAACGTGAAATTCTCTTTTGTAAGGAATAAAAGGAAATTTCAACCGCTACGTTCTTAAACAAATCCCTTGATTTACGATTAAATAAACAATCGTTTCTAAATACCGAGAATTAATATAGAGAAATCGCGTTCTTACTCATTTCTTTTACGTAATGTTGCCAGCTAGTCAAGTCCATTCCGTTAAACTTTCGAAACATTTCGATTTCAAATAACTAAGTGAATAATTTGTTTCTTTGTAGGGAATGCCTTTGTGGTGTGTGGAGGAAGAAACGTGGCAAAATCTCTCTCCGAATTAAAGGATTGGCGGGTCGGATTCGATTGAGCCGTTAGGACGAGGCAGGTGGGGAAATATGATTAACTGAAGGATCGAAGGGCCCAGAGGTTTTATCAGGACTCGTGCTGTATCTCCGTGAGGCTAGAAGGGATAAAAACTCAATTTAACTAATGTTCGAATAATTGTTGATTTAATTCATGGAACGAATTGCAAAATATTAAAATTTCCCGGATTTGAAGTGTTACTGGCTTCTGCTTTATCGTCGTGACTGGTTTAACCTAATTGTCAACGGCTGAGGATTTCGGTTTATCGTTCTAGTGAGTAAAACGTTAAACCTGTTAACCCAGATCCTGGCTTAAATATTGTACAATTTTCCAGTAAAACCATTATTAGAATTTTCCTCACCTACTAAGACAAGGATCTTTTATTAACCCACAAAATCTCCTGGAATTTTTTATGTAAATTATTATATTATATTTCCTACAATAATTTAATCGTTAATATAAGTGAAATTAAGTCTTTTGGCTCTTCAGGACGACTCGAATTCTGGAAATAAAAGTGAGTGGTTAGCCTAGACATTGGTCCGAACTGATATTCGACCTCTTCCGAGAAAGCAATGCGGGAAAAGTGGCCCGGTACAGAATTTAAACTCAATTCTTGGCCACAAGAAAATCCATTTGTCTCGTCAATACAACATCGTAATTGTTATATTTAACTCGAATTAACCTCAAATTAATCGAACAAATATTAGGCCCTCATCATACAGTTTATAGTTAATATTAAATTCAACGCGAATATTAATTAATAAAATAGCCAGGAAAATAATAATTTAGCGTCAATTTTTTAATCGAATGATATCGAAATCGTTATGACCAATTCCAGTATATTTCTACGAGTAAGACACAGTCCAATTATTATTGTCATTATACTTAGCAATTTCGATATTGCTTTCAATCTTTTATTTAAAGCACTTTCAAACAAATAATTCTCCATAAGCTTTCATTTATTTTTTAGTTTTTAATAATACGAATACGAAATAATAGGAAATATCTCATTAAACAGTAAATGATTGCCTATTGTTTAACGCGTGTTTCCCTTTAATTAAACGCAATAAAGGAAAAATAAAACGGAGTTCTTCGACAACACCCTTCGATCGTAAAAACTTTCCTCTTTAACCAAAACCTATTACTAATGTTTTCATAGTGTATTTAATATATAACAGAGGGAAAGTATGGCGATCACAAAATGACCCCCCCCCAAGATTTTGACATTTTTGAACCTTGAAACGTAAAAATTTGGGGTTTTTATTTCTGTATGTATAGTACATATAGAAAAATAATGAAGATTGCGTGTATGTGTGAGTGGGTGGGCACGATTTTATTCACACTCTTTGGAGATTAATAACTCCTGTGCTTTTTGTCGAACATTTCTGAAATTTGGCAGGAATGTTTGGATATCAGGGAAATTTATACTATTAAATTTTGGTGATTAAAGGTCGAGGTGGTGGGGAGATAGAGGAGGTCATGTGTTATATCTCGAGTAGGGTTTGACTTGATTTTAATCGTTATTAACATTTACAATTTTTTATTTATTTATAAAACTCATCTCTACTCTGAGAATTTTATAATATATTTGCCATTTTATAATAATAAATAATATGAAAGTTTTTAAAATAAAACATCATAACAGATTATAACTTTCCCTGCAAAAACAATTAAATTTGCGCCACATGCAACTTTTAAATTTTTTTGCCGGAAATGTTGCGTAACTCGTTGCTGGATTTATTTTTAGGATTTCATTTTCGACTTGTAAATGAAACAAAAATTACTCTAACGCTAGCGCCGACTAATTGATTTGCTAATTTTGATATTGTAAATACGGTCATGGATTTTCATTTTTAATTTAAGTTACCCAATTTGAATTCTATATAACATTGGGAATAGAATTACATTATTTCAAAGGAAATATATCAAATTCCGATAAAAAAATTGATAAAAATCAATTATTTTAAGGGCTATCTGATCTAATACGGACTTGCTTCATACAGGATGATCCTAGATAATACAGGGTTTTCACTCTATTAATTCCGCTTCTACTTATATAAGTCTTTATTTTCGGGTGATGAACATCAAGTAGGCCCTACTTATAAAAATTAGCGAAAACCTTGGCAATATTAATATTAGTACCCATTTTGTTAGACATATTGATACCAATACTCACTAATTGCTATTACGATTATCTATTGACAAAGAAGGAACAAATAAATGTTGCTTAACACGAAGCTTAAATACGTAAAATGTGTAGCATGAGATTTTCGTCCTTACAAATAGATCAAGTTTTTGATATGGTTTGATGCAAATACATCTTTAAATTTCTTTATAGTTTTTATGTTCGTCAATCACAAGTTTATCTTCATATTCTTGCAACTTGGAGTTTGCAATTTCATTACTGCATACATCAAATTCGAGATTTCTCAAATTATTTTCCTCCCGATTAGATTTCATTATAATACTTCAAGAATGATGAAATCACTTATTCTTGCAGATATTTTAACAAAAGAAAGTTTCCGGAAATAAAAATGATTAATAATTACACAATTCCAGATTTATCACTAGATAGATTTCAAGGCAAACAGTTGTTAAGACAGGAAAGTGCAATATACTAAAATATAGCTAATTATACTTGGAATTTTGAAAATCAGACTCTAATAAAATTAACTTTTAAACTAAAGATATTTTTATACAGAAAAATCTCATGCAGCTATCTATAAAAATGAACAATTTTGCTTGTTGAAGAGGAAGTCGAAATTGTTTTGAGGATAGAATCTTTAATCGTAGTTTTAATATTTACCCATTGATTTTCTTTCTGTAATACATCAATCCTTCTACCTCAATCTTCATCAATTTCGGCTTTCTTTTCTTGTACTTTCAATTTATTGTAAACAGAACTTGTAATCGAATGATGCCACTATTTAGATAACCTTTACATTGTTTTTAAATATCAAGTCATCCAAGTATTATCGATTTAGAGAAATGGCATATGTTAATCAAGTAAAAATTGTAATGCCGGTAAAGCTCGGTAAAGCGCGGCAAAAACTACGACCTTGTTTGGGACGAGTTTGTTCCTCGACAATGTGGAGAAAACGAACACTAGGCAACATTTTCCTCCAGCAACCAGTCGCGTGATACGGCATTTACAAACAAAATTGGCTGCTTCCATCAACAGAAATGTTTTTGTTGCTTTCTTTACTGACAATCGAAAACGAAGAAAGAAATTAAGGGAATATGATGACGGATATAACTATTCCCTACTCATAAATCGGCGCTAGTATTATCCGAGACGTTCTCTGATTGGTAGTTGAAAGCAACAAGTTGGCATGTTTTCCCAACTTTCGGAAAACCAATGTTGACTAACTTACTTTTCGGCTAACACGTTTTGTAAGGTCGAAATCAGCCAAGTTGGTCGTTCGCCCTACTTAACTGCGGTTCGTTAAGTTTTATGCTTGCGGCCCTACGCGTTTAGTACTAAAATGATTACATGTCGAGACCCTCTTCTAAAATGTGAAACTTGGACGAAATGTTTCACTTTCCAATTTGTTTTTTCTTTCTTTTTGTAAAAAGACAAGTATTCGTATTCGGCTAAATTACAGTTAAATCAGTTCGAGCAATTCACTTTTCCAGAAATCAAGCGTTTTGTTTGTCGATCGAATTCGATCGATTATCTAAAATCCGATTAAGGTAATTCGTAACCTGTAATTTTTTACGCGTTTCGATTTGTTTTTAAGAGATAAAAAATATTTATCCAAGCAACTTTACGTAAATATCAAACGGAAGTTTACAGTTTACGTAGTAAAATCGTTATACTCACTTTTGTTCTCGTAAATCCGATAGACAATGCCCGGCCGTCACGACGTATTGGGAATCGATCAGAGCACCACCACACCAATATTCTCTCCCTCGATAAGTATTTAAGAAAATTGCCGCCTAAAAGATCCAGCAATAATTATCAGCAAATAGAATCTATTAAATGAAATTTTAAGAATTTCCTCATACCATCCACGGCCACTGGGAAGGAGCGCTTTCGAATCCTCCTACGATTCTAGAAATCGTCTTGCTAATTCCGCATTCTACAAAAATAAAAACGAAGTTGTAATAGAAAGATTTGGAGATAGATCCTCACACAATTAAGTTCTCTCTCGAAATTTTCCAAAAATCTTCTATTTATTCTATCGAAATGGCTGAATATAAGGTTGTATATTTTCAAATTCATTCCGGCCGAAAGAATATGACGAATTCATATTGAATTAAAGAAGAACGTCCATAAACGTGAAATCCTTTTGTTTTTCGGCCGGAGAAAAGACTTAAACGTGTCACGGATCTGTCTTTCGGCCATTTAATCAATAAAAAGTAAAGAAACAATACATACGTTCTAAGGCCGGAACAGTTACGGGTTGAAATGGGGGTGGGTAAGTAAAAATGACAATCGGAACGGAAGTCGGAGTGACCGGAACAGGAGTCGATTGCACCAGCGAAGCTTTTGTCTGAAATGTAAGTATATAATTTTCAACCATCTGTTCGTTAATTCAAAGATAAGTTTCACTTATGTAAGTCATTCTTTATAGATCTGGCTAATTAATCCGAGCAAAATCTAAAAATAAATTGTAAGTCTCATAGTGTTTTTGAAACACGATGTAATTGACTTCTAAAATACAAAAGGTAATTTACGAAAATTCAAATGATTTTATAATAAACGGGCAGAAATTATCATTACCAAACTTTGGCAATTTAGAAATTTTCTTAATAAAATGTTTACCTCTTTCTTCCTAATTGTTTTCCCTGTCGATACCTTACCTGGTTCTTAACGGGACAACAGACTCCTGGAATGAGATAATTTCTCAAACAAAAAGCCCTTCGCAGATCGAATAACATGAAAGTGCATCTGGCTATGTGGGAACATTCTCCCAACGACCCGTCGACCATTCGACATTCGTTTACTCTCCGAAGACGTTGTTGACTAGTTGATAAGGCGGCCTCCTCCTGACCACGAAAACTGATAACGGACAGTCAGTTAATGCAAAGACGTCTTGGTGGTTTCGTTTCTTTTTAAAACAAAAGACACTTTTACTTACGTTGACGTTCACGGACCGGTTCCGACGACGACGACGACGTCGACGTCATTAAAAAGCTAACGGCAACCAGGAGCAAAAAGTGCTCATGGAGCATCTCTTCTTTTTTGAAGCTAAAAATGCAATGCGAAGAGAAACAATTCTATGTAAAAAGATAAAGCGTTAAAAAATTATTCTGTACGAGACGGTGTTGGTCCGGTTCGATTCGGGGTCGAGGAGTACGGGAGGAGGAGCAGGAGGAAAGGAATGTTTAGTAAAAGCGTTTCGACTAACAGACAATAAAATGGAATCCTATGTAGCGTGCTTTGCTTCGAAACACTCCGGGTCATCGAACCACCTCGACGACGCTAACAGCGAAAATCGAGAGGACCATACATTTTTTTTTCCTTTTATTTTATTTTTTTAACCTTCGAATACACCAGGAGTGGCGAAATATGATAATCGTCTCGTGTAGCTTTAAAATCCAAGTACAAAAGATTAATTACTTTCTCGTAACTTGAATATATTAGTATACTGTATATTATATTTAAAAAATATAAATTTCGCAAATGTTAGATACGAGAAAATGAAGAGGAGCGACATACCTTTCTCCCAATTCCGTCCACTGTTAGACTTAGTAGTCACTTTGACACCGGCAGTGATAATCCGTATTAAAAAGTGCTTCTCTTTCTCTTTCCTAACGAGTATTGACCTAGATGTATGCGGCGATGGATATCGGTGTCACCTCACATCTGATATAATTATAACAAATAATCTCAGGTCGTATCGAACGAAATTTTCAGTTTTACAATTTGTATAAATCTCTTCCCTCGTGAAAGTGATTAGGATAGAATTACGCACGTGAAAAAAATTTTGGGAAATCGGCTGAAAAGTATATGGCCTACCCTATTCGAAATTTTAACCTAACAGGTTAAAATTTAATTTATTTATCCGTTCGATTGATTTTGTTCTAAAAAACGATACTAATTAAAAAGTCTTCCTCTTTCTAATAACAAATAAATAAGTATTTAAAAATTGGGTGACATATTTTTATATTCTTCATTTTGTCGGTCGTTTAGGAAAATTCCTTAAAAATATTTGGCCAAATATAAATATTTAATTGATTTTTATATTTATCAGGCTCGGATTGGTTGTAAATAACATTTAAATGTAATATATGCTTAAATATGTTTGTAACTTTAGTCTCTCTTCCCTTCTTCGAAATTCCCGAATAGGGATTTTTGAATAATTTAAGAAAGGAATTAAAGAAAAATCCGAAATGAGGGAAAGTCACTCGGATGGTGATACGAAATGTCGATAGCTTTAAGAAAGGTTAAAGTCGAAGAGAAACGAAAGAAAAAGGAACCATTCTTCGTATCCGTGATTATTCTTGCGATAACTAAACAAAAGCGAACTTTTCAAAGCTATTAAATAAATAAAAAAAATGTCTTTCGCTCGTAAGAACTTTTCATAAAATTTATTCGACCTCGACCGACAGGAGACGATTCAGATAAAACGTCTAAGGAATATTTTCATGCAAATAACAGCTAACAAATAAAGTGGAAAAGTAGAATGATCGACTGCTTATTTTTTTAAACGACACAGTTTAAATTATTATTATTATTATTATTGCAGCAAGGGCGAAAAGAATTATGTGGACTCATCAGTGGTTAAGTGGATAAAGCCACTGAACCCTAGTAGTTAGTTGGTCGCGATTTCGTACCTGACAAACTGGCTAGCCACTGCAGTTTTCGAAATTTTCTTCACGTGTCCAACACCTAAATAGGAGCCATTGTCCCACAAAAAGTCCTCACACTTGACAGATCACTGTTGCGTTGTCATATTCAGTCACACTAAATCAAAAACTTCGTGCAGTCGTTGCCGTATGTAGCAAAATTAAATTAACATTTCGCAGCTCGGATAGCCGAGGGACGTAAGGCGACAGACTACCACTATGAGAGATCCTGTATCGAATCCAGGCGAGCAACAATAATTCGAGTTGATATGTTCCAGACATGTCGGCCCTCGTTCCTCATCACCCTGCCAGCTCTATTGTAATTCTGGCCGAACTCGCAATAATCATAGAAAAAGACCTCCTTAGTGCCCAGAGATTATAAAGAAAAGAAAGAGGAAAAACAAACAAAAACACTATCGCGACCAAGGTGACGTGCATATAAGCTATAGTTTCTAATTTAACTTCATATTATCAATTTTCTTGTTGTAAGTATCGTACCAATGATGTAATGTATAATGTATAATGAAATCATTTACAACGAATTACGTAAGGGAAATCTTAAACTTAATCATAAGACACTAATATGAAAGTTTACAATCTCCAAGCTTTCATGCTTTTCTTTAAATGTTTTAAAACAAGACAACAATATATGTTACGTAAGTCCCATTGTTGACTCTCTGGTTCAACGAATGAACCCACTAATCGCTTGTGCTTGCACTTCTAAGTTTTCTGATGTAAAACACGAAAACATATACGCTTTCGCGTTATTTATAACCATAAACTGCACAGCTATATCATCTGTCATCATGCGAACATCAAGTTTTTGAAGTATGAAAGAAGAGAGCGTTGTGTTTCCATGTTAATAAATATGTTTAGGTCATGCTTATTTTTACATTTTGAATGTTTATGACTTCTTAATTTTACGGTAACGTTTTTGTTACGTTATTGTTATATTTAATTTTCATTGCGAATGAGCATTTAGAGAATACATTGTTATTTATTAAAAGAAAACGATCACTATTCATCGAACCAACCAACGCTTGCTTCATCGCCGGCCACTATATTAATATCTCATGATATTAAATTATATTTTAATTTTATTCTTTAAACTGCAGTATCGTCCTCCTAGGAGTTTGACCGCTGCGTACAGACAGCACGCACTCACTCTATTTAATTATTTCACACGATTCAAGCATTCCTGAAAGTTTTGATAGATCAGAGATTGTTTGTACAATACTTCATATGTTTAGGAGTAACACCGCTGTTTGTTACTACTTTTTCATTAATTAAAGGTTCGTCAGATTGTTTCTACAAATGTTGCATCTACTGTAGCAGCCGGTAAATCTAAAACGATTTCTTCCTCTTGATCCTCAACATGGTATTATTTTATTCATGACTGCATTGGGCTTTCGATCAATTCCTCTCGTAATCTGCAGTTAAACTATGCTGGTTCTTGACTCTTGTTTTAAATACACGACGAGAATCGCCATGTCTTTAAAACAAGAGTTAAGTGTATGACATATTTTTATTATATAATTTATATATACATATAAACATTAATTTATCACTTATACTAGTTCCTTTGTTTGGAGGCTTCCGTAACGTAGTCTTTTTGTTATATCGTTAACAGTTTTGATTATTGTTTATAATATATCAATAGGCGACGTTTAATCCTTATCCTATAGACTGTGCCATTTACTTGTGAGATCACATTGCGAGAAAGACAAAAGCTGTTCGTTAACAATAACGAACAATTGTTTCAATCTGCCATTTTCTCTTTCATCTCGTTTCCTTTCAGTTTCAGACTAGGTCAAATATGCAATAAACAAATAATATAAAATACGAAACGGAACATAAAAATTCTTATAAATGCGTTTAAGAATTTTTATATTTTGCGCATTCAGATTTATGTTTTATTTTATATTATTTTCATGGTCAACATCGAATTTCATGTTGGCTTTTTAATACAATCTTTGTATTCCTTTGTTACTGTTTCCACTTTATTCTTCCACACTTATTGAAATTATGTACCTTTTTAATATATCATTTAATGGATTTACATTAGTGTTTGAGGCGAGGACACAAGTAGTCAGCTACACTTCTTAAATATCTTTTATTAAGGTGTGATTGAATGGAATGTTGTTCTTATAGCGTTACGTAATTTTATAGGAGTCTAGTGGGTAGCATTACGATACGTTACAAGACTCTCTGAAGACAATTAAAACATTTTAAAGTAACTTAAACTAATCTATAATTCATTGAATCACAAAACTGAAATATTTTTGATAATTTCAAAAAATAACGTAAATTTTTCATTAGGACATATCGCACAGTATCCTGCAAAATAAGTTGGCCCGAGTCTGGAGGCTGGATCTGGCCAACCATACCGTGTCTTATGGTCGGCGTACCATCCATCTAGTAACTATGTAACTCTACCATTAGAAACAGCTAATATCCCAAATATAAACGACGATCGAGACTCGTATCTCACTGTTGTTAACTCACGAGTTTATAGATTATTAAAGAGTTCGTGAATATTGTAATCTATAAACTAGTGAGTTAACCAAAGCCATGTATAAAACCTGACGCAATTCATTCTAATGTGAATTTTCAGTCACGATGTGTGCATCCAGTTTTCTTCATTGGTTTAGTTTGGATGCTGGAAATTTGAATATAAGGTAGACCAAATCTTACACATATTCGTGATACACTTCGTATTATATAATACATATTAATTGATCTATTTGTACTAGAAAAGTCATAGTCGCCTTCTAACTATAAACCAATAATTTCACTTAAATATGTTAAACTGTAGCACTGACCAATACATGAAAACTTTAGATTTTGCATCGTTCTCTGTTAGATAAACTAGCATCAAATTAATTTACTTTGCCAGTTATGAGGAGTCATTAGACTTTCTGCTTTTCACGTAATTGCTCCTCTGATCTCAGTTACCTAATTTTAAAAACTACAATGTTCTCATTAATAACTTAAATCGGTATTATTTTAAAATGCTTTTGTTTTGTGCTTATTGCAAATTAAATTTTGAAAATAATGCACTCTCGCCAATCCAAAAAAAAATTTGTGGGTAGTTCTGGCATGTTTCAGCCAAAGCAAACACAGATTGTTTTTTAAAATATGATAAGTTTGTAAAATTAATATGTACTGTATTTTTAACATTTTTTAACTACACTTATTTATTTGTGGTCCTTTTTGACTTCCTGTTCTTTACATAAAACCTCACTAATTTGAACACTTCAGTATATTGAACAATATCACACAATAGCCTAATTATTTATTCATAGTATTGTTTAGTATTACAATTTTACAGGTTTCTCTCAATTGTATTCCGAAGACAACCAGTTTGGACTTGTAATATTCGAAGTTCTGGCCCTTCATTAATACATTTTCTTACGTTTGCCGCAGCTAATCGAAGATCGCGGTGAGGAGTATGACAGTACTAAACCTTTGTTTGGAACCGTATAATTTTAATATACTGTTCCAAACAACGGTTTAGCTTACTTATCACAGTTGTCTATTTTCAAACCTTAGGAACTATACTTCGGAGGAAATCAATTATAAGAACCGCTTTTAATGTCCCCTGACATTGATAATGATAAAAATCACTTCAAATTAAAAATTTTCTGTTTTCATAGTAATAAATCTAAGCAACATAAATAATAATTTTTGATGAAAATTTAATAATATTTTTAAGGAAATTACATTGGAATCTCAGGCTGCTTTGTTCAAATTAAAATTTTCTACGAATTGAATTGGCCATACCCGGAATAGGTAAGATTCCCTGAATCTCCGTTAAAGAGATTTCTTTGTGAGAATATTTGGTATATCCATAAAAAATCTCGTTTTTTTTAATATTAAATTCCGGTCCAATTCTCTCCAAGAGTCTAATGTTAGACTCTTGGTGCTTCATTACATATTTCGACACACGAAGCTTTCTCTTCTAGTAATATTTGTATTTTCTATTCTTCTATATTCTGTAAAACGAATAAAATATATTTTCCATCAATTTTACATATAATATAAGTTTTAACTTCTTTCCAGTACCTTAACGAAGGTTTTGCTATGAAAGATGATCTAAGAGGATAATTCTAAAAAATATAATCAGAATGAAGAAAAATTAAGTGTCTTTACCTCTTGCTGCCGACAAATGAGCGTCCCTTATAAACCCGCAAGTCATACGTTTCAGAATGTTCACGATACATTTAGAATAGTGTTTCTTAACCTGGGGTGCAAGAAAGCATTTCCAAGATGTGAGTGGAAACAATATTTTTTTAACCTTTAGATGTGTAACATTAAATTTTAAGCTGTCTTATGCTCTGTAAATTTGAGTGTACTGTACTGTGTACTCTCGGACCTCACGATAATCTCACTCTGAGAATACACAGTACTCTCAGAGTCTTGGTTATGTCCGGGATCCTCACTACTACCTCTCATTACTACTACTGCTACCCTCTAATTTGGATTTCATAACGAAAAACATTCGAACACAATTTTAAGGGATGCGAGACCATATTTTGAGAATCAAGGGCGTGCCAATCACTGAAAAGGTTAAGAAACACTAATTTAGAAAGAAACTTCGAGAACAAACTTGATATCCGAACTATGATCTTTCTCCCGGAACAATCCACAATCGCTTAGTATGATAACTAAGCATTCATTTTTTAAATCACTTTCCAAGCTGTTTGTTATATGTAACAGAGTGAAAGTATGTCGATCGGTAAAAAAACAATCTCCCAAGATTTTTATAGTTTTGGACTTAGAGAACCTTGAAACGTCGAGAAATACAAAACAATTTGGGTTTTTTTATTTTACGTATGTTGGATGTTAGTATGTACAGTACAGTGTACTTTGGGGGCACGATTTTGTTCACCCACTTTGAAGCTTTATAACTCCTATGCCTTTTATCGAAAATTTGTAAAAATTTGCTGGGAGGTTTCTGTATTATGGAGACTGATGCTATTAAATTTTGGTGGTTAAAGGTTCAGGAGGTACTGAGAAGGTCATCTGTCATATCTCGAGTGAGGTCGAATTTAAGGAAGATTTTACTCATTATTAGCATTTACAATTTCTTTTCTTTTCTTTTATAAAAGTCTACCCTCAAAATTAAGCTTTTTGCATTTTATAATAATTAATAATATGAAAAGGTTTTATTTAAATAAAATATCATAACAGATAGAGCCACACACAATTTTAAATGTTTTTGTCGAGAAAGTTACATAACTCTTTGCTGGATTTTTATAATAAGAACTGAAATTGAAGAATTATTCATTAGTAAAATGTAATTTTTACATTTGTCTAAGACGACTTTTTTTTTCAATTTAAATTTTATTCCTAAAGCCTGTGGGGAGGGATTCAACACCTCCATCACCATGCCACAGTTTCTTTCTTATTCTGCTATGGAAATAGAAGTCTGAGAATTACAAGGACTCCAACAGCTTGTATGGGACTCAGGGGTTTAGCGGGCCTTTTAACTTTTTTTCTGAAAAAATGAAACATTCCAGGTAATGCTAGCAAAGAAGTACACCTGGAATTTCGTATCTCAACGGTTCTGTAAAAAGGTTTAAATAAAAAAAAATTTGTGCAACTCTAGAATCTGTTTACTAAAATTGTAATGCAGTTATTAGACAATTTAAAATTAGTTCGCATTTTAAATTCCAAACTGAAACTTGTTTATAATAATTGGGACGATCCGAAAAGATTTTCGAACCTGCTAACAGATGGAGCCACATTATCAGGTGTACACTATATATTTCTTTATTATGTGCACTGTTATATTTCGGTCCCGACAGTTGGCGCTGCAGTCATATCTTCCATGTAATGCATCAAGAATTGAAGATTTAATCGTATTTTTTAAAATTTTCTTTTGAATTTTAGTTGTTAATATGTATATTTTTCATATTCGCAATCTGTAATTTTCGCTTTTAGTTATTTTTAAATTTATATGTAAATATTATTTAGTTTCATAAAATTGAGGCGGGCCTTTTATGTGTTATCCCAGGGTGCGAAAATGAATACTACAGACATAATAAAACTCGGCTGCAAATCGCGAAACGGATTATTTTTTTAATTTTAGAGAAGGTCTTGAAACGATGGAACGATTGATTCCAAGAGAATTTTAGTTACGAAAGATTACCAGTGTGATCTTATTTCGATAACAATAAGCAATATGAAGTGATTTTACTGCATAGGAAGGAGAAACTTGCAGTAAAATCCTTGTGGCAATTCTAATTTAATGCAGTGGCACATTATACAGTAGGAGAAAAACATGTTTGCATAGAACTCTTAATTGTAAAGGGGATCTAAATGATTTTCGATTTGACTAATGCCGCCTATTAATGCATACGACAAAAATATAATTATTTGAACAGCTCAAAAAACATAACATTTATTAATTTTTATGCACTCGTATCTAGATTTTTATATTTTAATCTTTTTTTAAAATTATGTGTGTTTTCATAATAAGTTTTTTATTTATTTGTGTTTTGTGTAATGTTGTTAATGAAGAAAAAATAGTTTTATCAAGCTTTCAGATGTGTGACAATTTCAAGTTTGAAGTTGTTTTGATTGTTATCCAAATAAACCAGTGCTCTGAAATTTGTTAATAATGCAAAAAAGTCTTGTTCTAGACATGATTGATAGCCTATACGCAGATTTGTACTTTTACACATGGCAGAAGCTTACGTTAATCCGTGGCCATCGTCTTTAATGTCTTGACGTAAATTTCATTATTAGTTTCTTTTCTTTTCTTTCGAAGACACAATGTAGTGCCGTAAACTTAAACACTGGGCGAATTTTTCATCCTTTTTATTCGGTTGGACCGAATAAAAAGGATGAAAAATTCGCCCAGTGTTTAAGTTTACGTCACTACATTGTGTCTTCGAAAGAAAAGAAAAGAAACGAAAATACAAAACACGGTTTCCTCAAGATAGAACTTCATTATTAGTATTAATTTTAAGTTAACGAAAATCTGCATTTTAAGATCTGTACGTAGCTACATATAGAAAATGTAGGCCTATAACTTGATACCAGTATTCTGTATTATTCAGAAGAAGAAAGTAAAATAAACTAGCATTTATTACCAAATCGCTTGAAAAAGTTTTATTTCATATAATTTTTCATTTTTCATTTATATGAAGTGTTCTTAGAAACAGATAAATGACTGTATGTATGTGATAAAATATTATTTATTTTTATACAAAAGAAACACACTTAAAGTTACGCATATATCAAAATATTTTACAGTAGATTTACTGTTAAAAAATATTTTTGTATAAGTTTTTGACCTGGTCTATTTTTGTTCTGAACCTTCACGTGTCAAGATATCACGGTTTAACCATTGATAAACTGACCTTAGGTGCTGTTTTAGAAGGGACGTTACCGATTTTTGCTCTATTCCACTGTTTTAGTAAGATTTTCACTGTTGCTCCATACTTTGAAAATCAAAAAACAGCTCTGTAGTTTGCAGTTGGCGAGGCGAGAATCCATGACAAACTACCCAAGTATTCGATAGTTTTATCCATACAGCCAACGATGGACATAGAAACAGATAAAATTGGATTAGCTCATCAATGGGCGCTAATAAAGGCAATAATAATCAAACACTTGGAGAAATAGGATGAAGAAAAACTTGAGGTAACTGACAGACGAATCAAAATATTTACTGAAATACAGTGGTGCCTTGATTTAAAATTTAATTCGGTGGCCGTTCGAACTCTGAATTGATGGAAATCCGTTATGAGACCCTAAACAATACTAATTTTGATAAATTTAAACAGCAAATGAACATAATTAAATAGTAAATTAAAACATGAAAAGAATAAATAAATTACGCAAATACTGCATAATGAAAATTGCATTCATTGGTCGCACACCGTCGACTTCGGCATCTTAAATATGGCCGCCAGATACGCCATATTGTACCGCTTTCATGCTTGGTAATAAGTTCCTTTTTCACCTCGATCGTCGAAACTACCACCTTCCTCTTAGATTTCGTTATTTCCACGCACTTCTCGGATGCCATGTTTAATAGGTAGGGATTATAAACATTATGAAGTTTTTAGCTAAATTTTATGATACAGTATTTTGGTGAAATAACTGGCAACATTTACTTTCGTTTGTCATTTTTTATGTAATAAAAGAAATAATAAATTCTTGTTCATTTAAACATTAAAATTTCTTCTTTATTCATCCAATCTGCATTGGAAAGCTGCAGATTATCTGGCTTCAGTGAAGCCCTCAATTTGTTCCCCACTTTACCCATAACATAGATAAACCCAGATTGTAAATTTTGTTCTTGCTTCATCCATTGATTTTTGGATCAGGTCAGCTATATCCGCCTGTGACTTGGTTAAAACGCGCTTTATACGAATAATATCCAACTTAATAAACCAAAATACTTGAATACAGCATTACCAAGTTAATCTTAGCTTAATTTGATTCACGGACTTTTGCCGTAACATAGGCATATTGTATGTCATTTAATACGAACTGTTTTGGATTTTTTTTGTATATTACCCTTTCGATTCCTTAGAAATCAAATTCATTCGAATGACTGAAATTTCGCTTATGCTTCAGAACCTCATAAACTATTTTCTGGTGAAATTTCGACAGAATGAATCAGAAAGAGAAAATCGCAAATGAAAAGTGAAGTTATTTTCGCTTTCGCACAATCTAAACAAAAATAAAGACTGAACCACTCGAAAAAATAGGGTATTAGTTACAACTGATCAGGTTTTGGTACAGCTAACACGGCACACCCAACGCTCTCTTCCTCTTCCCGCATTGGGTCCATGTTTATGTATGTCTTAGATAAAAATAGAAGACCAAAATTCAATAGTAAATAGCAAATTCCAAAAAATATACAATTTAATTTTTATTAACTATTATTAATATTTTTTGTTTGCCGACAACAGCCTGCCCGACTGGCTGTTGGCAAACAAAAGATATATAACAAGATATGCGCCACAAACCAGAAGGATCAGGATACCAAAAGTTTTATATATGTCCCAACCTCTATAACGGTGGTTCCCAACCTTTTCTAGGATGCGGAACACTTTTGTGAGCAATTTTCTTTAGTGGAACACTTACTTAAGTTAATATGAAATACATAAGCTTGTCATCAGTTATTTTATTAGAATTGAGCAGTTATAATTCAAAATCTCTACTCATATTATTAACGCCAATTCAAAGACAGGAAAAAATATACCTAAATAACTTTAATGGGAAACTTGTGCCTGATGTTTTTTTACATATTTCATTCAGTTTTTATCATTGCTTTTATCTTATTCGAAACAGTAGTACACTCCATAAGTACGAGTCGTACAGTACATATATATTTAAGTTTATGAAAATTTTATGATTTTAATTTTTTGATATTCGGCGGCTCGAATATGATTGTACACTTTCCGATTTGCGACTAAATCTGCGGAACACTTGGGAGATGCTTACGGAACACCAGTGTTCCGCGGAACACCGGTTGGAAACCACTGCTCTATAACAATAACAACTAATGAACGGTGAACGGTTGCAACTGCCTACTTACATGGCCGGATGACCGAGCGGTCAAGGTGGCAGCCTACCGCTCTGGGGGACCCGGGATCGAATCCGAACGGGGTCGAATAATCTCCAGGAATTTTTCGGGGAATGGTCCGTTCGGATATGTCGGGCCCCGTCCCTCACCACCCGGTCGCCCCATTGTGGGCCTAGCCGAACCCATAATGGGCCTACTGAAAGAGGCCCTCTTAGTGCCCACAGGGCGGAAAGAGTTAAAAAAAAAAAAACTGTCTACTTACAGATATGCGGGCAAATGAACCGGGAATCTAAAGAGAATTCTTCAAAATACAGGATATTTTTCTCGGAAATGTCGAAATTCGGGAATTTCGAATATCGGCGTCCCAACAAAAACTAACAGGACAAAGGGACGGGTAAATTACGAAACGGTCTCGTACAATATTGGGCACCTGGTCACTTCATACTGGCAATTCCGTTAACATTACTCTGTCAAATCGCCTCTAATATTCACTAAGCTGTGTTCACAATAGGCTACGTACGCTAGTGTACGTGCTAAACGATTGGCTGTTACCAATCGTTTAGTATAATTCGTCATTCTTCCATTCGCGGCATAAAGAATGAACAAAACCGTAATAGAAAGATTGAGTTAGATAACAAGATTGGATTGACGGAAATACGGTACGCAACACCTGGATGACTGCTAAGGGGGATGCCTCCCCGGAGAACCTTTAATGGAAAATTAGCATTACTTACACAGTGCGGCAATTATATTCCGGGACTGGATCTATAAAAATGAAACAAAACAATTTTATTCAAATCTTTTTATTAAATTATTTAAAATACTCTCCTCCTGCTTCAATACACTTTTTACAGCGATTCAATAGTGATTCAAATGCCTGCTCAAGCTCAATTTTCGGTATTGCCTCTAATATGCGCGTAGACTCTCTTTGGATGGTTTCAATATCATTAAAAATGCGTCCTTTCAACTTCATTTTCATTTTTGGAAATAAAGAGAAGTCACATGGTGCTAAATCGGGGGAATACGGCGAATGATTCAACACACAGACTTGATTTCGTGCCAAAAATTGATGAACAATCAATGATGTGTGACTCGGTGCGTTATCGTGTAACAAACACCAGTCATCAGAATTGCGATATTCTGGTCAAATTCGACGAATTCTTCCCATTAATCGTTGTAAAACTCCCAAGTAGAAAGCAGCAGTAACTGTTTGATCCTGTGAGACGAACACACGGTAGATGATGCCTTTGCTATCGAAGAAAACAATGAACATCGTCTTGATTTTTGATGGAACTTTTCGTGTTTTCTTGGCTTGAGGTGATGATTTTGACTTCCATTCGGCACTTTGTCGTTTTGTTTGTGGGTCATATTGAAAACACCAGGTCTCGTCACCAGTAACAATTGATTTGAGGAAGGTTGAGCTGTTATTCGCTGCTCGTACAATCTCTCTGGAATGTTCCAGTCTCATCAATTTTTGCTCTTGGGTTAGTGTGTGCGGAACCAATTTAGCACAGACCTTTGTTTTGCCCAAATCTTTTTTAAGAATTTGTCGTATTGTCTCTTTGTTGATGTTTAATGCCTGTTCCATCATTCTCAGTGTCGCATTGCAATCGTTGGATACAAATTCTTGCACTTTTTGAATCGAATCTGCTGTTCGAATTGTTATTGGCCTTCCCACACGTTTGTCGTCCTCCAGTGATTGTCTGCCTTCCAAAAATCGCTTGTGCCACTCAAAAGTCTTTGGCCGTGATAAACACTCACTTCCATACACTTTTTGCATTATTTTGAACGTTTCTGTGGCACTTGTGCCAAGTTTAGCGTGAAATTTAATACCAGCACGTTGTTCCATTATTATTTTCCGACCTGTAACAAAATAAACTGATAAACAAAATATCAAAAACAATGATAAATGTCAACCGATTTAAATAAAAGTTTTAGGTTATGTTCATATATGTCCAAACTTCAATGACATAAAATTTAAACAGATGTCGCTACTGGTTGCTGAGATATAGCTTCAGTCCCGGAATTTAATTGCCGCACTGTGTAAGTATTAAACCTGTGAAGAAAATACTTCACGTGGCCAGGCGCGAAACCGCGGCCACCGAATTGTCAGTGGTCACGTAGCAGTCATAAAACTGTCATACGACAACTTATTGAAGTATTAAATTGGTAACGTAGTTGTCCAAAATAGTTATAATTTTGATAAATGAAATTCGAATTTAAAAAAATTGATTCATTGCTAAACTATTTATTTCTCTATTTAACTGAAATTATAAAACACTTATTTCTTATTTCGGGTTAATGATCTGGTAAAATCGCGTAGCCTATTGTCGTGCAGTCTACGCGATGTCGGCAGTATGATGTCAGATGAGATTATCTGAAGCAACTTTTGTCACATAGTGTAAATCACTTCTTACTTGATCATCACCGAATATTTTATTTAAGTCGAAAAACACAAATTCCTTATTTCTTATAGTAAATCGGTCGTTTAGAATTATTTCTATCAAGCTAGGAAACAACTTGGAAAACAACCGTGTATCGATATTGATATACAATCGTCCATCTTGTTTAATTCTTCTCTGTACTTCAGAAGAAAGACGATTGTTTGCAGATTTCGTAAAGATTCTGTATTCCGAAAAAATATATTCCAGAACTGCAGTTTTGCATATGAATTGGCCTCCGAATTTTAAACCAATCGACATGTAGCTCGTGACGCAAGTCTCCTCTCTCCTCTGTCAGAGGCGACAAGTGAGACTGAGGTTGTCTCCTTGGCAGAGGCTCTCGGAAGTATCGGTCGTCGATGGACCAAAATGTATTCAATTTCCTGGCAAGAGTAAAAGAAGTTAAATTAATAATATTGCATGAGAATTAGTTTCTTCGGTAAAAAATAAAGTATTTTTCATTAAGAGTGAAGACTTTTATGGCTCAAATTTATGCAAATTAAAACTTTTTATAACGATTTTTCTAAATGACGTATCAAAAGCGTTCGGTTGGCGGCGCATTTGGTCAAAGACTCGTTCAGTCGCCGAGCGCCGACCGAATCATACGTTATCTTATGTTTTGATGTAATAATACAATTATTAAACAAATACTGTATATCCGAGATGTAAAAAAAACTACTCCAAGTAAAAATTTATGACAATTTAGACGGCGGTCAAAATTTTTCTTTGGTAAAGATAAGCATGGAGCTTGAAAGCGGTACCCACAAGATTTTCATCTATATTATTATTTTCTGTATTTCGCCTCCAAGCGCTAAGCTTATCTTTACCAAAGAAAAATTTTGACCGTCGTCTAAATTGTCATAAATTTTTACTTGGCGTGATTTTTTATATCTCAGATGTTTTTGTTTGGATATACCCGTACTGAATTCATTTATTGTATTTACAAAAGAAAAAAAAATCACTCAAATTACTGATCTTGTTCTCGATCTCCAGTAAATTCGATAAAATTCCACAATTCCAAGCCGTAATGTGTGATATTCAAATCTTTGCATTTGTGACAGTACTAGCTGTTTTGACAACTCTTTCTGAAATAGTGTCTTTTCTTGACTATAAATTGGTTTTGCATTAGTTTGATGGAATAATGAAACGGAATATGAGGACGATCTACCAATGGAAAACTATGGAAAACTGGGTCCTATTTATATGTGAAGAAAATTCAAAAATTCTGGGGCCAGCCATCAGTCAGGACCAACTACCAGTGCTTGTACTTTTATTCACTCGGACGCCGATATCCCGATTATCTGTCTTTCCCTCCCCCTTATTTTCGTCATTGAAGGCAGTGATCTGATTTAAATAACAGATTGATTACTCTTGGAAGTGTAATTGACCGTGGTCAAATTATTTCTAAAACAGAACAACGAAGTATAAACTGTGAGATTTTTGCATGGTTTCATTTCTTCTGGAATATATTTTATTTTCTCTAAATGCTAACGACGATAATGTTTCTTTCAAGAAGTACATAACTTTTCGCTATGAACTGTTAGATTTAGCCAAAATCGGGCAATTTTCTGTCCTTGCCCGACTCCATTCTTAGTATTGTGCCGGTGACTGACGTAAACTGTTTGCTGGTTCAAAAAAGTATACTCTGAAATAAACACAGCCAAATGAATCGAAATTTATCTGCCAAAATAAATATGAAATGATTACTTTGAAAAAACAAATGGCAGCATTTTTGATGCTATTTTGATGCAGTTGATTAATTAAGTTGATGCGAAAAAGCGAAGTTTGATCTATGAGACATCGTAACTTCAGAAAAAGCAAAATCATACTTAAATATATAATAAAATCAATGATCGGAAATAGAATAAACAAAAATTTTAGTATCCAGATAAAAATGCAGCAGCACAAACGAAATAAACTACAACTGATTTTATTCTTTACATTTTGATCATTCAACGATGTGAACAGGGGGAAAAAGTGCCAAACGAGCATCTTAATTTACAAACATCACGAGTAACGAATAGTAATAATATTGAACCTATTCGATTGTCGCCAACTAATTTTTATGACTTAAACACCTCGTTTAATAATCGTATCAGCGATTACAAAGAACGTCAAATCTTCGAAGTTTAAGGAAGTCGAAACATCCGTTCATTTTATTAATATTTCGGTACATTTAGACGAGAAGACACGAAGATTATAATGAAGGAGGCGGATTTCCCTCTCGTCCTAGATTATTTTGAACAAAGAAAAGAATATAATTTATCTTTCAAAAAGTATTAAAAGTTGAACAAAGAGGGTTCGGAGCCAGTTTTTCTACTAAAGTCTATTCCCACGCTAAGACGCGGCTTACAAAAAATACACCCAAGCAAAAGTTTTCCAGACATTTAAAAAATTACAAAGCACGTTACGTTTATCTTTCGAATTTTTCTTTTCTTCTCTCGAAGCTAGAATAAAAAAATGTAAGAAATAAATTCGACTAACAGAAACAAAATATCTTACCTTAAAAATCAGATATTTAGAAAACGATAGAGAATATGTACAGTACCTTACACAGCGAATGCAATCAGTCAATGACATTGT
Organism: Centruroides vittatus; assembly: GCF_030686945.1. NCBI lineage: Eukaryota > Metazoa > Arthropoda > Arachnida > Scorpiones > Buthidae > Centruroides > Centruroides vittatus. The sequence continues at coordinate 835,255 of NW_027120828.1, forward strand.
AAGCATTTTTGAATTTTAGAGAAGCAAACTTAGCAGTTTAGAATTTCCTATCACTAACAATCGGTAGTCTACTAGAGAGATAAATAAGAACTTCGTAAGGCTGAAAATTTCGCGAATAAAATGAAGCAGGAAGGAAAACTCAGCATATTAATATTATATAAATAACACCGAAAAATATTTACTGATACTGCGAAAGCTGCCTTACAATTAAACAGTGCTTTAGTTGTAAGTACAGGCCTTAATATTTAAAACATTTTCTTATACTTCTTCAATTAATTAAAATTAAGTAAAACCCTTTCGTTGTTTATAATAATTATTTACATATATATAGTGCATCTTTCAGTGTAGAATTTGTATTATATGAATGAAACACAAATTCCACCCTTTTTATAAATTCGTATTAAAATCTATTATTCTAGAAAGCTGTTCTTTATTAATCTCTTCGTAGAATAGTAAATTAACAAACTATAGAATAGAATTAATGTATATATAAATGGATTCTTTCAAGGATAAACGGCAAAATACTGTAAACGGGAATACTTTTTCATTATAAACTAAATAAGAAAGTGCTTCAATCTTCGACGTTACTCGAATGAATTCTTTTAAAACGTAACAAAGTTGCTGACACCACCGATAAAATTAAACACGTTTTAATCGTCTGGTTTTAATTATTTATTAACTGTAAAAAGGGAATAAAATTTAGCCTTAGAATGCGAGAATCAGCTATCAATTAACTTATGTATAAAGTAAAGGCCAGGTTTAATTTTTATGCGACCACTCAACTCCGCTCGACTTATTGAAATTTTATCTTCTTTTACTTACCAGGTACTTATCCTGGAACAATGGCTAATACTTTCTCTTTAGACAATGGGGAAAAAAGCGCCTAGGGAATGTTCTCTCATCCCGTGCGATAAAACCTATCGCCGATTTAAAGAATTTTCTAATTGTAAATTATTATTTATAAAACGATATATATCGGGATTACACGTATTCGATTAAAAGGAAAATTACTTTTCCTGTAAGAAAAATTGCGACATTTACAAAAGAGAATGAAATTAAATAGATTAGAAAACATGGCAACAAATATCCGATGTTATATTAATATAAAGTAACAATTAATTCCAATAGTTCCCATTACATTTTCAGAAACGAAGCGCCACTATCCGAACGGTCGGAAATATTACACACGTAGTACTCCGTGCGCTGATAATTATAAGGACCGATAACCCACGATAGAGTACGTCAAAGAATACCGCTTGCCACCGATATCCATCATTTTCAATGATCCCTTATCAGCGAAGTAATCATTCTTTCCTCAACATCGTATAACAATAGCGTAGTCTTTAATTTCCAGATGCCGTCCGTACATCGAGAAATCAAAGACCACAAAGGTTACTCTGTAATAAACCTAATCTGGAGTGTCTGGTTTAGAACCGAGTTAGTTGCCTTCGTCTGGTTCTAGTTTACGCTCACGTACATCTTGATAGATTTACAACTTTTGCTTAACCGCCGCAGCCATATTATTTCCAAGCTGGTCGAAGCGCGTTACGTAATTTCCACTCGATTTTCCTATCGAACGGATTTTAATCGTGACGGTAAACGCCGAAATTATCAAATTTAACTCGTAAACAGTTGGTAAAACGTCTCCGCTAATTAATTCAGAAAGGCTTTTTAATGTTGTGTATAGATTTCGGCGAAATACTCGAAAAAATAAAAAGCGGAACGAAAAGATTCGATTCGTTTGATCGATGACGAAAATTAATAATTATATCATCAATCTTAATAGTTTATTGCAATAAATATCTTGCAATCTTAATAATAAAAAAATCAATAATATGGCATACTAATAGCTTATTAATATATTATCAAGCGTTTGGATGGAGAAAGGATATAATTTCTCACTTCTTCCATCAAGGAAATGCACCGAGTCGGGTCGGGTTACCGGTACAAAATGTTGGAAATTATATCGCGAAAATTAACCGTTTAAACTAAATTATCCAGCAATCTAAACAATTGGTGAAATACTTTAATATTTTTAAATAAGTAAGGAACGACAGAGATGCTTGGCAGTTTTTACAACGTTTCCGGTGGGCAAATGCAATGACGTCAAAAACGAATCGTTTCTACTTGCGTCATTATTTAATCGGACGAATTAGACAGACATTCGCCCGCTTGGCAGACGTTACTTCGGAGCCGGAGGTCACAACCCGCGTATAGCGAATAACCGTCGATAATAGCGGAGCTAAGACATGGTAGGGAATTCAAAACGATTGTCTATTCTTTACTCGGCTCTATAATTAGAGGTAGAAGAAGTAGTCGTATAGAAAGAGGTGTAGGACGGAGAATCGCGGCGAAGAAGAAAAGTCTTTTGAATGAGAGTTACTCCGTTTGCCAGACGGCAGAGGCAATGACCCAATAGCTAACAGGTTAGGTTAGCCGAAGCAGACGGCTTGGTGATGATCCTCTTCTTTTTGTTTCTTGTTCTACATTCGACCGGACGTCAATGAAAATCGTAGCGCATTCAATGGTTATCGGCGATTCTCTTTCTATCCACCCATCGTCGTCAATTACGACTTCCAATTACGTTTTACTCCCAAGAAAAATAACTCAAATCTACTCAGATAAGACGTCTGTTTTCAACATTAATACAGTTTCCCCGGCCGCTTACTCCAAAAATCTTTATAATTTAATTAATAAATGTGCGTGTAAAATCAATTTCTACAGTTTACGTAACCGTGCAGGTAAGCAGTCACTCCCGTAACAGTATCAGAGTACCGTTCGATTCCTATTTCGTTTCTACCTCTTCCTGTTAATTTACATGCATTACGTGATGTTCACGTCTCCAGTTAACCAAATTCGTCAGATAAAAATACAATTTTTGCTTTTAATATTTCACAAACAATCATTAACGTATTAATTAACATTCCCTTTTATTAGTACTAAATATCTCGCCTTATAATTTGAAAAAAATCTTCATACAATAGTTTGCTTTTCCCTAAAAATTAGAAAGTAAATCCTTTTCCTTCGTCGTCAATAGTTAAAAAAAAAAAAAAATGCAAACATCGCATTTCCGGTGTTTTTATTCTTTTACGATCTTCGACAATTACTTTTACAAAATTGTTCGACGCAAATTCGCTAAGTAACACGACAAAATCAAGACCTTTCCGTTTAGAAGAAATGATTAGATACGGCTCGGGATAAGCCTTTACTGTATGTCGAGATAATTCGACCAATCTTAACAGAGTTGTTCGTTGCGTGTGAACATAAATTCTTCTTCGTTCCGTTTTATTCATTAAATCTCCGAAAAAGACTACGAGAATGGTGAAAAAGATAAAGAGTAACGAAACTTCCCATTGGTCGACGGCCGGTGGGGGTGTCGACTTCCCGGACCCTAAACGTTGACGCCGATGGCTTTACGGGTCCGATTTTAACCCGGAACGTCGCTCCAGTCCTATTTACTTCTTCGTTTTTCGACGTTCCGTTTTCTATGCTTTCCCCCAATTTTCCCGTGCAGTTTATCCTCCTCTCGTTTTACGTCTCTGCCAATTAGCATCGGGCTGTGGCAATTTCCCAATCAGAAATAATCCGGTCCCGTTGCGAAAATACGGATACTTCCGTATGTAAATTTCCTTCTACTTTTTTGCGCGTGCTTGATAGAATGGGCAAATGGCGTCCACTTCCCGTGAGAAGAGTCCAGATGTTCCACTGTTGGAAACATCGCTCGGCCTAAAAGCTTCTCTAAATTATGTGGACACGTCATGCAATTCGATTTAAAGAATATTTAAATAGAAGACGCCTTCCCGACTTTTATCCCAAATTTAAATATTACAAACCACGCCGGTCTCTACCCGTCTGAACAAAATGGTAGAAAGTGGAGGAAAATATTCTTTTCCGGCCCGGCCGTTTCCCCGGGGTAAGAATTCCCGAACGTGGTACCACGGGCCACGCGTCCGAGAAGGGGGCGGGAGTAGAACTGACAGAATATTCCAATTTCCCGCCGGAGACCCATTTCCGACTTCCTAATGGGACGCGGTCGGCCGAATCTCTACTCAAGTCATCGACGGTGGCACCCGACGAGTCATCGACCCGGCTGGTTACCGCTTTCGACCCACCGATGCTAAGCACGTGATGTCGACACAACTCCGTATATATAGATGATCCGTTAAATCACGTGTTAGGCTCGGGGTGGCGCGTCTTCCGACTCGGTCTCGGTTGGCGACTTGCGTTCTTCGTCGATGCCATGATCTTACCACTGCTCCTGTTGGGTATCGGCTCGTCCCTACCGGCCGGGTACGGCCTACGAGGTCCGCAGCTTCCGCCGGGTGAGTGTCTTTCGTCTCTTCTATCTTTAGTGGCCACCGATGCCTCCGTCGCGTTCAATTTCCCCCCAAAAAACCTCATCCCAGGATCATAGTTTAGGGAAGCGCCGCTGCCAATCCGTAGTGATGGAGTTTTCGGGGGGTGATCCTCCGAAAGTGTCGCCTTGTAGGACGGAGTGGCCTTTCTCTCTTCCTTCCACCTATCCACAACTTCACTAATTCGGCCTTTAAAGACCAAAGTTAAGCCCCGAAGACCGGTTATTTAATTAGTGTATTTTACTCAAGTAGTAAAATGGAAACTAGTGATACGGAGATAGATCTCTTACCAAATTCGTTTCATACATCTTCCTTTTCTAAAATTAAATTCTAGCAATTTTTATTTGTCCATCGAAAATTTTTGGCGTCCGTGTTAATCGGCTGTTCCGTTCGACCCCGGTTTGGTCTTGCGTGCGATTGGCGCGTTAATCCGGTAATTCCGGGAATTTAGGTGTTATAACAAAGAGGCATCTTCGGTATCGCGTAAGAACCGACAAACGATGTCAAGGTCTAATTCTCCCATTTTTTCGGTTCCGCTTCGTTGCTTTTCTTCGCCGGATTTTAGCCTCGCCATCGACCTTGCCATTATTTGAAATGGTCCCTTTTAAACCTATTTTATCGTTCGTCGACGTACAATCCGTAACGAACGTTTCGGGCGAAAATTTCCAGCAAATTAGCGTGTGACCGAATTTTAAAAAAATTTCAAGTAAATCCAACATATTCCTCCCTCGTTTCTAAAGACCTCTGTCATTTTTTTCCACCAATTACGAATTCTTTAATCTTGGCGTAAGAACTAAGATTTTTACGTAATCCACTACACGAACCAAATCGAAAAAACACCTTAAGAAGCAGTGAGAAATCCGATATAACTGATCGAATTGGATGTCCCAGAGGGCCTTTTTCACTCCGTCGACCGTTTATCGTCTTTTACAATTCTTTCGCTCTTTCTTCGCCACATTTTAGACAAAAAGTATATTTTAATATTCCGGAAACTGGTCCCGCGGCCGAATCTCATATATCATCCGGATCCATCTGGATTCCGATCGACGGAACCCACCTGCCACCTTCGCCTGTGCCCACTTTCTATAGATCTACCCACGTGACCGATAACGACCATTTCTTTATACCTTTCTTAAATAATTTCAGCGCCGGGACATAATATTAATTCGGAAATATTCGATTAAACGTCGAGGATCATTACGCGTGACCATCTTCCTCGAGTAAGAAAAAAAAAATGAATGACAACAAATTAATGTTAAATCTCGAAATAATACTCGTTCGTCGCGTTTTAACGTTAGAGCGATCTTAACGGGGGAGTCCACTAATACACCTTTCTTTAAATTATTTGTGTGTTTTAGATATTAGAAATTTCATTCTCGAGTTCACTTACGCGATCGATGAATCATTGGGATATATACCATGCTTCTCACATGTACTCTATCAGTCCTGGGAAAATGAGGTTGAGGAGGTTGCAAGACCGGATACGCCTCTTTCATGACCACATCGTGCCCGAAGCTAGCTTTCTCACAATTAGGTAATTACAAATCAAACCACGATTCAGTCATTCAGAAATACACGTGTTAGGTTAGGACATTAATAAACTGGCAAAAGAGAGTTTCGACAAATTTTATGAAATATATAAATGTTTATTAATTAATATTTAAGCAAACTCCTACACTTAATATAGCAAAATGCCATCCTACTATTTTAAAATATCGATTTACAAACAAAGAAAAATTCCGTAAAATTAACAATAAATTATCGAGGAAAATACTACGTTAACTGATTTTTTTTTCTTTTTTTAAATATTTATAGGTAATGTAACCATCTGTCCGGGAGAATGTGTTCACAGCTTGGCTGCCATTTTATGCGACCATATTATAGAAGAACTGCCTTGCAACGAAGTTTTTCTGAAATGTTGCGTTTCTAAGGATTTAAAACTTGGAACACCCGTCGAGACGTCTCCCCCTCTGCCCGACGATTATATGGAACCCACGAGAGATCCGGAAGAAATGAATGAAGATCTAACGACTTCCGTATCGGAAGCTATTTTGAAAGAAACGAATGTAACAGATTCTCCACCGTTAAGACAGACTAACGTCACATCGGAATTTCTTTCGGATGGTCCTCTAAACAATCAACGAGAACCGTGTCCGGGACACTGCATAGAAAAACAATACGCCAGATTTTGTAGTAATTTGCTACGAGACTCTATTTGCGAAAGTGGCGTGTGTTGTTCGGTGAGTCCAACTACATCCACGCCTTCAACGAAAACAACGGCTCCTCAGTCGTTTCCGTCGAAACAAACGTCCGTATCTTCGACTTCCGGACCTACGTGTCCGAGTAGCTGCGTTTCGCCGCTTTTTAGTCTTTTATGCGACGAAGTAATGGAAAATTTCCACTGTCCAAACGAGGGAAGATGCTGCTTAAACAAACCCGAAACTACGGAGGAACCGTCTTTTAGACAGTGTCCAGGATCCTGCATTCCTACTTTTCTCAGCGGAGTCTGTAATAAGCCTTCGAAATTAATTTTACAAACGTCCGACTGTAATGCCGGAACCATCTGCTGCTTTACTTCCGATGTGAAAGATTCGCCTGCAAACGGACAAAGACCTCCCTCTCCTCCGGTTCGACAGAAACCTTTCCCGCCTCACAGACGCCCGGTTAACCACGTCCCGTCTCCACATCATTCGATTCCTCATCTCAGCACTAAAAACCCGCAAGGCAACCCGGGATTCGAAGAAAACCCGGCAACTCCCAGACCTCTAGAACAACCGTTCTGTCCCGGACCCTGTATAGCGTCATTTTTAAAATTCACGTGTTTCGGTGCTAACGTCGTTCACGTCGGTTTTTTCTGCGCGAAGGTCGGATCCGTATGTTGCGCACCCCTGTCCGAAATACAAAAGTACGAACATCTCGCTCACGCCACCGATTTGCAAAAAGAGTCGAAGCCTTCCGAGACTTCCAATCGTAAGTATCGACCGGGAAATTGATTATTGAATTGAAAAAAAAACCATAAAATGGTAGAATGTCGCGAAAAATGGTCATTAATATTCATCAGTTCTTTTTAATGCGATTATTATTATTATAGCTCTCGTCGACATGCGACCGTCTCCCTACGTATGTGGAATAAAAGGAACCGAAAGAAGAGAAACCCCCAGGGTTATTGGTGGAACCGATTCTATTCCCGGAGAATGGTGCTGGCAGGTATAAGCATAAATACAAAGCTAACAATTATATCTGTAAACAAATGCAAAAAGGATTTTTCCGTCCTTATAAACTACGATAACTCGTGCCCTTCTTTATTTTCGAAATCCTTTAACTCAAGGAATTAACTTTTTTGAATTTGTATGGAAAATTTTAATCTTTTTAATAGTAATCTGTATGTAACAATTTGCAACGAAGTATTTACAAAGTAACAGGTAACGAGAATAATTTTACCTTTATAATAATAGAAAGCTTTTAGAAACCACTTTTTATAAAAGGAATTTCAAACGTAGGAAGCGTAATACTGCATAACCAACTTTTAAAGCAGCTCAATTGATACAAACGGAAATTAAGGCAAACAAATAGGAAGCAACACGATTATTAGTAAATCATTTACAAAAATTTGAATCTCCAAATATTCGGAAACTAAATTTTACATAAAATTGTTATATGCAAGGCTAGAATATCTAATCTGGGCACTAAAAATCATTTAAGTTATGAGATTTACTGCCTAGATAACTAAGTCCGGGACATCTAAACAATAATAATTATTGATTAAAATTAAAAATTGTCGACGGTATTTAGCCTACATTAAAATATAAATTACATAAAAATCATCTTAGTTATATACCTTATCTACACGTCCTAGCCTTAGTTATAAGGTATATAAAGTAACTTCGTTTGTTTTTCAATCACTTCCAAAGAAAAACAATTTAGTTTTCTAATTAACAATCATCACAATCAATATTCAAAGGGAAAAAAATTGAATATCCTAGAAATAAAGACTCAAAATTGACGTCTACGAACATCCAGGTCAGAAAAAACGGTCGGTAAATATTACATCGAGCGTAAATGAATAAATAATACCATTCCTACGGGCGGATTCTTCCCACACCCAAACGCAATACAAGTAAATAGAACGAAACAATGTCCTATATCTTAAGTCCCGAAGTAAAGTTTTTTTTTTCTTTCGAAGAAAGACCGACGTTTTAAATAAATAAAACACCACCTTTTTTTAAAAAATTAATTCGTATTTGAATTATTTGGTACATTCAAATATATATAAAAGGTCGATAACTTTCGAATGCCGACTATCGAAGCCTATAGATAATGTTCGAGAGAAAATTCCAAGGATCCTATAAATACCCTTAAGTGTCTTTAAAAACTGGTCGGAATGAAAGAACAATAATATACGAGCAGAGAAAGAGAATACAGAACTTCTAAGAAAAGAGGATTTGAGTTTTTTTTTTTTTTAAAACACGAAACGGAAAATATATTCGTATTCTGTTTTTATTCCAAGTCGATTTTAAATTTCCGAGATCCTACAATTAACATCAGTAAATCGAAACATTTTAAAGCCAATACAGTTTATTTACATGACGAATCTACACCAAAATCCACCCTAAATATTCCTTTATTTAGGGGTATGCAACTTTTCACTCTCAGACAGCATTTCGGACAGATCTTAAGGTTATCTTTTCTGTTTTAATCCTCTTTTCCAACCAAAATGTCTGTTTTAAAAGCGAGAATCCAACAGTTATTAAGTGAAACTTAACAGAAGTAAAGTCATATTTTTTCTATATATTATTTTTTAAATGATTTAATACGTGCTCTCTTCATAAAATGTATTCGTTTCGTTACAGGTAGCTCTAATTAACGCTCAGAATCAATACCTGTGCGGAGGTGCGCTCATCGGAATCCAATGGGTTTTAACTGCCGCCCATTGCGTCACCAAGTAAATTCGTTAGACAATATTCCGTTCGAAATAGTGGTAAATTCATTTTTGATACTTCTCGAATAACGTCGTAATTTCTCTCTACAGTTTAGTCAGAAACGGGGACGTCATATACGTCAGGATCGGCGACCACGATCTTACAAGTCAATACGGAAGTCGAGGAGCTCGAACGCATCGAGTGGCAACCACTTACGTCCACCACAGCCACAACAGCCAGACACTGGACAACGACATCGCTTTACTCAAGCTGCAGACATCCGTCGACCTCGACACCAGCGCCTGTCTGGTGTGTTTACCCGCTAGAGGAGCCAATCGACAGGCTGGAAAAAGATGCATTGTTACCGGCTACGGTTATCAAGGAGAAAGTAAGACTCGAATTTTCCTTTTCTTCCTTTTTTCGTAAATTCATTTCTTATAACAAAGGAAAGCGTGAGTCATCAATACTATAATGTCAGTCCTGTGTGTTATTTCAGTAGTTCTGTAAATGAATACAACGAATATGATTATCTTAATAACTAACTACACGAAGGGCACAATCCGAAATCGATTTCGAGACAGACGAAGCGCATCTCGATCAAAAATTTGCCTTTATTAACAGTGAAAAGTTTCCTGAGATTTTTGAGGTAAAAATCTCAGAATGGGAATTAAATGAAATCGAAAATAAATGGACTAGAAGAAGGTATACATTGATTTAGAAACTAAATTACTGTAGCAGAATTTTATATCATAAACATGCAGAATCGTACAGGTGTTCCAGTTAAGACTATCAAACAGTAAACCCCGAGTTTGTCTCACGATTAAAGCAGACTTTGTTATAAGACAAACTTGGATTTACTGTTTGATAGTCTTAACTGGAACACCTGTTGATTTTTTGCATTTATAATATAGGATTATAAGGCATTCTATTACATAATATACATAAAAACTACCGGGACTAGATTATTCGTTTATCAGGACTTTTGAATCTCCGTTTTCGAAAAGAATTCCACCTCATTCAACCACCAATACACGAAATAACCACGTTGAATTGAATTCTCTTTCCATTGAACAAACGGAAACAAAAATCGGAATTAATTAAGTAAAATTACGACGACGGTAAATAGTCCATTATAATCAGCAATGATGAATCGGATCCTCCTCAGAAATAACTATCCGGAGAATTATTATAAAACATATTCGGCCCCAAAATACTATTTTGGAATTATTCGCATATTTTAAAATCACCAACTGTGAATAGCAAATCAATACTTTTCATACAGTTGGTTTAAAAACATGCGAATGATATTAATACCGTATATCTCGGCGGATAAGTCGACCTTCAGATAAGACGATGTATAAATTTTCGTCGAAGTTTTATAGTTTTAGCATATATCTGTCCTATAAGACGACCCGCAAACTATCAACGGCCTACGAATTTAGTTTAGATCAGTGATCATCATATGAAGAATAATACTGTATAGCGTATACGGAATTGTCGTATTTGTAATTTTTCGAACGAATAAATTTTATTTTCTTGCATCTGGCAGCACTACCTTGCGATTTTTGCAAACATTCGCCCTAATTCGGGCATTCTGGTAATGACCTTGACTATTCACAAAAACATCCTATGGGCTATTCTATTTTGTGCACATACCCTACTCTCTTCTAGTAAATAATTACGGTTTGTGTCTTTTTATAATGGTTTTAATTTATATAAATTTCAATCTAATTTTTTTGTATCTGTCCTATAAGACGACCCCGGATTTTGGGGGCCATTTTTTAATGATTTAACTATCGTCTTATCTGCCGAGATATACGGTAATTACAAAATAGTATTTTTGGGCCGAATATGTTTTATAATAATTCTCTGTATAGCATACTTCAGGGGGGGGAAAAAAGACGAACTTTTCAACCCGAGCCTTACTCACTCGTCACGATTCGTTTATAGAATTCGGTGTATAACGCACAGGGAAAAGTTTAAACAATGATTTTTCGTAAACTACTGCTCATTGGCAGGAGTTACGTTACCGTGCGTTAGCGGAAGGGGTTTACTAAAACCTATTAAAATTTCAGCAAAATCCAAAATGTTAAAGTTTCGACGTCGTAAAAGTACTCAACGAGAAGTGAAGACCGTAAGTAACAATAGAGTTTTCTTGGCTCCCAAACGATTTTCTTCTGTGACTATGGCGATTGGCAGTTATTTGTAATAAAAATACCCGCCAAACTTTATCATCGAGAGCTCGGGCGAAGCTTGTAAGACAAAGAAATCGGATGAAGGAAGACGAAAGAAGCAATTTCTATTTCTTTTATTTTATTCTTTTGTTCTTTCAGACGGACCGATTTCATTAAAAATTCGTCAAACCGAACTTCCCATCGTCGACGACCAAGAATGTTCTGTCAAGATCAACGCGGTGACGGAGAAACTCTTCATCTTGCCGGCGGGTAGCTTCTGCGCAGGGGGAGAGCGAGGAAACGACGCTTGTCAGGTATGCTCCACGTCGCTCGAACCCGGACAAAATGGCTCAACGTTAATCCGACCTTTTCGTTACTTCAGGGAGACGGAGGAGGACCTCTGGTGTGCCAGACGGACGACTACTACCAGTTAACCGGATTGGTTTCTTGGGGTTTCGGATGCGGACGGGAAGACGTTCCCGGAGTTTACGTCAAGGTTTCCGCTTTCGTCGGATGGATCAATCAGATAATTAGCGTCAACGCTTAAAAAGGGAGCGGCGGTCGCCGTCTTCCACGACAATTATTAACTGAGGGAAATGGTTTTGGCCTTTAAGCGAGACGACGTCGGAAACACGAAATTAACTTCGCCCGATTCTTACATCGAGGAAGGGTCGAGTCGATTTAAGAATCGGCGATTTCCTTTCGTCCTCCTTCCCTTCTAATTAGGTCCTTCGACCGACCGATCCGACCGTCGTCCCCACCGCATTTAAATCCCGATTATCGACTGGGCGCCCGACCAAACAGTTCAATTCCGACTCCGAGTTGGAAGACCCTTCTTTTCCGATATTACAACAGACCAAAGATTTTCGTTAATACTCGTAGTCCGCGAGAATATTTATATAAAGTGGGCGCCACAAAACCTCGCCCTATTTCTATATTGACGCAATGCCATTGTCCTCCCAATAATTTATTATTGATTCCCGTTTACTTCGCATTCCTTCGATTCCCGTCTTCGCGTAAACTTTGTTTTTTTTTTTTTTTTTTAACCAGACTTTGTAATTGGTGAACACGCGTAACGCGTAACGTTCCGGATTACTTTTATTTATCGTCAAAGTTTCTGGAATCCAAAAAATATTTACGTAAATCGTACGTTAAAATAAAGAAATGTAACTTTATAAAAATGCTAAATCGTTTCTGTCTTTCTCCAATGTTATGATTCTATTTTATTTATTTATTTTTAATCGAAGTTTGAGCTTTAAGATAAATGGCGCTTTTATTAAAATTATGAAGAAGAAAATTATTTAAATCGCAATATTTCCGTTCACTTATCAAAAGAACTATCTGACTTATAATCGTGACAGCAAAAACGAATACTATATAATACTAATAGGCTACTACAGATTATTATAGTAGCTTCTCTCAATGAAGTTTCCTGCGTGTTCTTACGTGGCTAAAGGCAGTTTCGCACAGCCAGCGATTTAATTAATTTATCCAATCGTTACCAAAAGTATTCGGCGATGAGTGCGAAGCGACGTAAAATTGTCTATATAAACTGATCTCTATGATCGCTACTTGTCAAAAATCTATGCCAAAATACAGCAATGAAAATAATGAATGGAATTACAAAAAATAAATAAGACACTAATTTGATTATTTCTCTTATTATTAAAGTTTAAATAGAATCATTTTACGTATTTATGTATCTATCCGTCAAGAAATGAAAAATGAAATAAACAAATGAATGGCGAAATGTTCCTGAATACTACTAAGCAGAATGAATCCGCCATTTTGTTTTCTTTCGATCTTTTTTGTATAAGTTATAATGTCAGTAATGCAACAATTGTTAGTATTAATGATTTTGCATTTAAGATAGTTCGACGGATTGTAATGTCGGTTGGTCAATTTGTCGTTATAACGCCTGGCGAGTATCGTAATATGGTAAACTTTATTGCTATTTTTAGTAGCACCTCACCACTGCTTTTATCTCAAAAATACAACTCTATTTATTGAAGAAAATGAAGAAAAACCGTAACTGAATGAAGGCTATTTTTCCATACAAAGTCTTCACGGTATCGACTTCGTAGGGATCAATGAAAGTTTGAAAGGGGTCGATGAGCAAATTAAATACATATTGCATACGCATATATATTTTAATACTTGTTTAATTATTTAGTAATTATAATCATTTAAAAATTCTTGAAAATACTTTTATTACCATTTTCAAAATTTTACAAATATAAAATAAAAAAGAAATGCATTAACAAATAAAGTATACAGTATATTTATTTAAGGGAATCGATAGGAGAAATTTTTCTTGAAAGGGGTCGATAGGCCTACATGAAGAAGGTTATGAGCCCGAGTTAGTATATTTCTACGTTTGGGTTTGTTGTCAAACCTTTTAAAATTTAAATATTCCTTCGTTTCTTCCACAAATAAATCACGTAAAAACCAGCTAAAACAAGATTAACAAAAACCCTGGAAGTGGAACAGTTTCATACTTTGACACATTTATTTTCGATAATTCTCGTCATTTTTTGGACAATGGCTTTAAAATCCATCGTAAATGACTGTTTTTAGATAATCAAACATACAGGATCTTTATGTACGAGATATAAATCAACTTATTTAAAAATTTTACACTTGTCAATAACCCAAATGCTGAGTCAAGAATACCGATACCGACATGATTAACTTCCTAAATTAAGAAATTAAGTACGACATCCAAGTTTACTTATGTTAACTATACATTTAACATAACCACAAAGACGAAGAACTCCATCGATTTAAATGAATTTAATTTTTAATAGAATATTAATCTGCTGTTTTGTTTAAGTAATGCGAGAACGCAACACTGATTAATAAAGAAATTGAATTTCGAATGAATGGTTTCTTGAGCATAACATCCGCTTTAATTCATTCGGAATATACAGAAAGAAAAAAACCCTGAATGGACTCGCGAAGTCTCCTAAATAACAACCGAAGCATATTAAAATGTATCAAACTAGAAAAATGACCTCGTAAATATTTTAACAAATGGACTGAGTATGCTAATCCTATCTAGAACTATAATATTCTAATCTTGCTATAAAAAGTATTGTCCTTTCATCTATTTTTCAGAATTCATTTGTCGTGGGATAATCATTTTTACTTGACCAACATCATGATGATATTGGTCAAGCAATATCAATATGGCTTTGCAAAAGCAACGTGTAATGATCATAAGATTTATTAGTCAAAAAAGTAATAAATTAAATGACTTCTTTTAAAACAACTTTTATTTCTGCCTTTTATTTTGATTCTTCTATATTTCTTTACTGTGAATTCTCGAAGAACTCGAAGCGTGAAGTCTCGAGAAAAACCTTAGGATTTTTTTCCCGACGTTTAAAATACGATATTGGAGGAAATAAAATCCTGATAAAGTCGAGGACCTCGATACAGGATACATCTGAATTTCGAGTGTTTTAAAACATTCAGTTACAACATTAATCGAATACTGTATGCGTGGATATGTTTATTCGGCACAGACGAACGTTTGAAGTGTTTCCAGTTAGCGGCACTCGCACGATGATAGGCCCGTGACTGGGATTTGGATCAATCCAAATAATTCAAGGATTTGAATTTGGATTCATAGGAAAATTTATGCAGCACATGGCCGATCTACCACGTGCTAGCTTTCTATGGGAAAGCCCCTACTTAGGTAACAACTTAGTAAGACAGGTGAAGAAAACCCCGAAGATACCGGGTTGATTAGGAGCGAACTCACAACCAACTGAAGAGCGAAAAGATCTCTTCCATTATGTGTATTCTTAATACGCTATAGATTTTCGCTTAATGCAGTACTTTTAAGGAACGTACTGTATCTTACCACGTTAACTGAGGACTGCATATACTTAATCTCGATAAATTTAACTGTAGAATAGTTTACACATTAAAGTTTTGTCATGTTTTACGTTTTCTTCCTCCACGAAATCATTCAAAAGCTCGGTTCAATTAGTTATTTACATGAAACAAATTCCAAACTGATAAACTATGAAATGGTTCTGGAAATTCAAAAACTTAAAGATAGCAATTTAGTCACATTGTGAAGCTAGTTGAACCGATAATTGGCATGGAAAATTGTCCTGTTAGTGTCCGGAGGGCGAAATGAAAAAAAAAAAATTGGAAAAATATTTAAAATCTTATAAAAGTTATAAAAATAAATTTACAGAGTAAATTTGCTATTGTCGGCCGGTTGGCCACTCTACAAGGAGCGATACCCAAACTACGCTCCAGGGCCAAATCCGATTCGTGGCACACTTTAATTTGACCCTTAAACATATTTGACAGATGACTGTTTGTTCTGGCAATTTCGCTCTTCAATCGAGACGTTTGGGCACCCCCGCGGTACGGTATCATTCTACAGCCATATAAAATCTACAGCCATTATGAAGTCCGGAGGATTCGAATCCTGATAAAATCAGGATTCGAATCCTCCGGACTTCATAAGTTATCGTCAGTAAGAATCCAGGCACCATTCTTCGTTCCTTCACCCACATTGACTCCCGTTGCGAGTAATAGGCGAAATTATTGCGGGCCGTTTAGCCTCAATGCGATGCAACCACGCGTAGACTGGTGATCGATCGAGCATAAATTCCATTTTATGATACTTTCTGCAGCTTTCTGTTATTGGAAAAGCACATTCATTTAGCATTTATTAAAAGGGTTTATTTTTGATACTTCTGAAGCAAATATTTCTTATTTGCTTAACGAATCCATAAAGTTTTCAGCATAGAACGTGCAAGCGTTTTACGAAAAGTATAAATATAAATAAAAACAGTTTTTTTTTTTTTTTTAAACTCTTTCCGCCCTGTGGCACTAAGAGGGCCTCTTTTAGTAGGCCCATTATGGGTTCGGCCAGGTCCACAATGGGGCGACCGGGTGGTGAGGGACGGGGCCCGACACATATTTTTGATACTTCTGAAGCAAATATTTCTTATTTGCTTAACGAATCCATAAAGTTTTCAGCATAGAACGTGCAAGCGTTTTACGAAAAGTATAACTATAAATAAAAACAGTTAGCGAGACACGGTTTATTTTGCTATTATTACGTAAATGTAAACACAATTTATTAATACCAATACAAAACTGATCGGTACTTCTTAATAATATACCTCGTAGTATTATTACCAAAATTAAAACGGTAATTACATTACAATTACAGAACAAAAATTAACGAATTACTCTAACAGCAATAGTATATTAATAAACAAAGTCTTAAACTTTTTAATATATTATTTATGCTCTTTGATTCATATTTTGAATGTAAAAGAATTACAGTATTTGATTAAGCGAGTAATTAGTAATTTATTCTTTCGGCAAAACTTTGTCAACTATCTAACGGAATAGAGTGAATTTTTGATGCCTAAGCTACAAATTAAATTGATTTTAAACGTAGGAATGTACGATTAATGTATAAAGAAGACAAAAATTAATTAATCTTATTACGAATTGGGTCAGTTTTATGTATAAAATCAATATTCGGCAGTAACGAATGCGAACTAATAAATTCGTATTGGTATCTAGCTATAATTTAAAGAGAATTCCTAATATTGTTACAGCAGAAAATTGAAATTTTCGACATTTCTTATTTTAATTGGAAGCAGAAGGGTGAATGACTTCCAAGTTCGTTAAGTCAAAGCCAAGGTGTCCGAAAAATCCGAAAGGACAAAGGATTTTACGCTTAGTCTCAATACCTAAACGTATAGTGAGCGGATCATTACATATAGTCGTCGTCTCCTCTGTATTTATTATCGTCATCAGAAACAAGGCTAGCTTATTTTCTGCTGCCCTTAACTGCGTGTACGGTTAATTAAATTCTAGGAACATAATTCCATCGAGGATGTTACATACCATTTCGAACTTAATAAGGAAATCACTTCCTAATGTTGGGTGTCGGGGATTCCCCGATCGACCGTTTTATCTATCCGAGAATCTTGGAAGCACCTTCGCGGCTCGTTACATTAAAAGCCACCTAACAAATCTTTTCCAAAAAAGGAACGCTTTCCTTCAATTATTCCCTGAGTTTCTTTGAATGTGAACAATACACACTTTATATTTATTGCACGAAATACTTTAATCCTATTGTAAAATTTTCAGAGTAACGATCTAAAAATATAATGATCCGATAAATTTCAGTTCCGGATTCGAGGGTGGACCAAATATGCGCACGAAATCATTCCGAAATTCTTTTCCAAGAAATTAAATTTTATATTGGTATGATATTCCAAGTTTATAATTAAAATACATCGAATTAATGGGCGAAATCCATAAAATGCAGTTTATTTCTTATTATAAATCACATCAGTAATATTTGCATAGATTAATTATCGAAGCCCCCTTTACATACGAAAAATGGATTTAAAATGTATGATTTACTAGAAAACAATATTAAAATTTTACTAAATTAATACTCATTTTTCATTCAACAGCTGAAGTATTTCTTATACAAAAATATTTTAAAATATTAACATTCTGATTATTTTTTCTCTATCAAAAAGAACATATTATTTTGTTCAAATTTTATTTTATGACAAAAACATTCCACATTTAACTCAGAATATGAACCAATAGACTACTTACTTGAACTTATTTTTAAAATCAAAATCTGTCTTAATCATTGAACAAAGAAACTTGAGCTATTGCAGTATTCTGCAAACCCTTATTGATACCAGCCAATTTTGTCTTTTATGTGTTAGTCTGAGGATTGCTTGTTTATTTTTTCTGTTTGTATATTTTTGTTTTTGAAATTTCTTTTTGTGATCCATTTAGAGGTTGAAACTTATATTTTGAGTACCCTTGATCTAACACACTTTTTTAATGTTCCACATATAAATTCTTCCAAAAAACAAAATCTTATGTTACTACAAGAAATAATTATTAAATTCAATGGAAAATACAAATAAAATACCTTTCTATAAATTCTAAAATAATGTATCTTTTACAGTTTATAAAAAAGCATTGTACTTCTGATAGTAATATGTCATTACATCATAAAAGTTTTATTAAAGAACTTTATAATCCTTCTTAAACTGAAAAAAAATTATTAGCTTGGATTAAAAATAAAGAATTAATAACCTTCTCCTTTCTTACTGAAAAGCTTATTACTTGCATAATAAAGATTCTTTATTATGGAAGTGATTACACAAGATTATCCTTGACTGCATGAATATTAATTGACTGCAAAAAGAATCATTTAAAATATTTAACATCAAATATTCTTAATATTATTCAAAATGAGTAAAACATAACATTAATAGTTATTATTTTAAATTTTGTTTAAACCATCAACTTAATTTTATTTGTATAAAATTATTTATAACATATAAATTAAATTAAAATTGATTAATTGGACATTTGATAGTTGCACAATTCATATAAATTATTTGTTTAAATCTATAAACAAATTAAAATTAAAATATTTTACAAAACACAGAAATTTTATAATCAGTAGGAACTCAAAATAAGATCAATCAATAAGTAGTTAATATCAAGTATTTTATTTTGAAATACTCTACTACAATATTTAAAATTAGAAATTTATTGCTTTTCAAGCAATTTATAAGCTGTTATCTAAAAAAGATTAGATTGAAAATTGTTTTAAAAAGCAATAATTTTATAAAATTTATTGCTTTTTAAAACAATATTTCAAGCTAATCTAAATATTTGCATTTCAACGTAGAACAAGTGATATTAAGGGACACACACAGAAACTGCTTACATGAATGCATCCGCAACACTGAATGCACTAAGGCTCCCAGCGGATTTTTGGAGAAGACTCAAACAAGGGTTACATGTAGGGGAGAGCGGGGCTAAAAGTTCCCGGGGTAAGTTGTTCCGATTGAAATAGCTCCACAAGGAAAAAATATATATATAATTAGTAAATACGTCATGAAATCGAACGTTTCTGCGCACCGACGGCAGCTATCTTAATCAGGCCAGTGACGTCCGGTACATTGGAAAGAGAGCCTGTACGTCGCTGATCCACATAAGTAAATATTTTCGTGTTTGATATTTTTGGTATATCTGGCGAATTTAAATAATTAGCGATTAGTTGTTTGGTATTTTTATTCAAAAATATATCGAGTATCTTGATATACTACGCTAAAACTGTATATGTCTCGTAACCTAATCTAGTAGCTGCTGTTTTGAACCCATGTGCTATCGGGGCTAGATGTTCCCTTCTTTGGGGGCATGTTGTGACCTTGGAACAACTTGCCCCAGTTCATCTGTACCGGTAATGCAGTAAAAATAATGTTTTTTTTTTTCCTTTTGCAGTATGCGGACTTATATTCGAAAAGCAACACGGGGTTCTGTATCTCGGGAGTTGATGCAAAGAGCTGCAGATGCAGTTATTAAAGATGGTTAAAAAATAAAAACTGTTGCCAGAGAATTAGATATTTGTCATATGACGTTATATAGATTTGTAAAGAAGTTGAAACCTGGAGTAGAAAACACTGCGATTGGCTACAAAAAAGTAAAATTGGTCTTTATTGAAGAACAGGAAAACAAGTTAGCAGAGTATTTGTTAAATGTAAGCTTTACTGACTAAAGACAAATCTTGGATCAGTCAGGGTCATCGAGAGTTGTAAATTTGCCTGCAACTTCTGGTGTTATACAAGAACTTGGAAAGAATGTTCTTTTCTCCCCTTTTCTTTAAGTAAAAGTTATAAATGTTGAAACGTAAAAATGTTTTATTTATAATAAATTTAAGAAAAACAACTAATTATTGATAAGATATTATTGATTAGTCTTTAAATACATACTTAGTTAAATAAATTATTGTTTTTTTACATATTACACCTTCCATAGATCTTGTAACAACTTGCCCCACCCTGTTAACAACTAGCCCCGAACCGGGGTAAGTTGTTACTTTCCGACTTTAGGTATTGTATTATTAATTATAAAAAAAACTTACAAAAAATCAACCCCAAAAACTGTATTTATAGCAAAGTTAGATATATTACTAAATTTTAATCTTTTAATACTTATGCTAGAATTATGTTTCCTTAACAAAATATAAGGTTGATTAAAAAACGGAACTTGTAGCCCCGCTCTCCCCTATAGCTAATTCTCCATTGACTGGAATACTCAAACTAAGTAAGGCAACTGTCTAAGTGATATTAATTAAATATTGATTGTTCTTATTCTGAAGATTTTGTTTTAATGTATTATTATAAATTAAAGTAAAATATCACATTAAAAATAAAAAAAATATAGTAGTACTTTCTCAAAAAGAATCATTAACATATAAATTGCTCCTTCCTGTAAATTAAAATATTTTTCTAAAATTAACGATTGTCTTATATGATGAGTATAAAATGTGAACGTTTATTGTAAATGATAAATAAGTAAAACAATGCTTGTAAGTTTTTAAAATTAAGCCAGGACGATTTAATTTACAATAAAGAAAATAACTTTCCCTAGTAGACAATACATATATAATGTGTCTATATACAATCAGTCCTTTCTCACGCAGATGAACTATTTTACATTTGGAGGCGAACAAGAAGCCTCAAATAAAACATCAACTCTGCTGTGGAATTGTCTTATCCCTCATCTGTGTGAGAAAGCACCGGTTGTATATAGACACATTATGTATGTATTGTCTACTAGAGAAAATTATTTTCTTTATTGTAAATGCTTGTAATGATTGCTATGAACCACTTATCATAATTCCAGTTGGCTACCTCAACTATCAATAATTCCTTTTAAAACTTAAGTTTAGTAAACTTATTTAACTTATATTAATCTGTATTAAATAATGAAAGTTTAGTATGAACACTCTCCAGCAGCTAAGCTGACACATCAATCATATATTATTGATACTACAGTGGGTGATCGGTTAATGAACATAATTCGTTCCAAGACTTCGTTTGCTATCCGAATTGTTCATTAACTGATTATCAATTTACCTTAGGTTTTTATGGGAATTTGATTTATTTGTTTTGGAGACACCAAAAAATAAAAAATATATACTTTCTTACTACAATTATTTTATATGTAATAATAAAAATACATGCATACACAGTCTTGCATTTTTAATAGTCATTTTTTTCCGTTTGTGGGTGTTAAAGAATCTGTCTAATGTCAATTGCTTTTCTCTCTGCTTCAGGATTTTTTAGAAGTAATTAATAGCATTGTATTGTAGAGATCCCCAAGCCTATTAACCTCAACCTGGTTTGGATGCCATTCTAAGACCATTGTTCTGACATCCTCCCATTTCTTTAAAAGATCTTTAATATCAGATATCGACATTAATCATCTTTTTCAGAAGAAAACATAGCTCACTGAGTTTTTTGGTGTTTCTCACTCATGAGTTCTTGGCGTTCTTCTGTCGTCAGATCCATTTCAGGTTCCACTATGAGTTCTTCAATGTTCTTCATTTCTCAGATGTGACTTTTGTTACTCCTTAATCTGTTTGAGTCTTCTTGATTATACTGTATCTTTCTTAGATAAGATTGAACTGCGGCCTATTGTAGACCTGTTCAAGCCATACTGCCCAGAAACATCAAACATCTGCCCACTCTCTACCTTTGCTATTATACTCTCACCTTTCAAAAATAAAAACCGACGCAAAACTTAACGAGTGCCCACCCAACAGTCTCATGAATACTATAAAAGAATTGTTTCTGTCAGAAAAATAAATGGTTGGAATTACAAGGGAGAGTTTCAAAGTTCGGAGGAATACTATTCCATCAGTATATACTGGGTTGAGCGTCAATGTCGATGTCTCCTGCTCTCCAAAAAGTTTTGAATTGTTGCCTGAAGACAAGGGAAGACCAATCGATATTCATTATTTTACGTCGCTTCTTCTTGTGTTTGTTCTGTGAGGTGTTCATAATTTGAACATAAAAATCTTTGGCGAAAGTGTTCGTTATCCAATTTGTTCATTAACCGAACTTTTCATTACTGATCACCCACTGTATATTAAAATAGAATATCAATATAAAACCATTTTCATTAATTTTTACATCAGTATTAGTAATAAACTGAAAAAAAATCAAATAAAATTCTAGAAAAATTTATTTAATTTTGAACAAATATAGTAAGAAATCTTATGAGAGATAAAGGAGAGAGAAAAAAATAAAATTCATACTAACCCAATTACATAAGAAAATTTTGTATTTCTTACAAGAAAAATGAATTAAACTAATTCAGAACACAAACAAACAAAAATATTTCAATAAAAAACATTAAACTGATTGCTCCTCTTTTATTTCTATTTAGTTATCTGGCAGAATTGAACAAAATTATGCATAATGTACAACAATTTCCTATACAAGTGAATCACTCAAATATTTTTCAATAAAACTTAAATAAAAAATATACCTTTAAATCACCAGAAGATTTATATCTAGATGAAATTTTTCATATTTATTTTACTCATATTTGTCAAGTGATTTAATCATATCAATGACTGGTAAAGTTGAATCAGTTGGGGCACTCTTTAAAAACACCTACAAAAATATGTAATTATCTTTTATTAGGTACATATTCACATTATAAGAAAATTTTTAACAGTAATGTTAATTACACACTAAATACACACAAAACCAATCAGATTTTGGCTAACTCGGGTATGTTCTGTATTTGTTATATATGTTAATCATGTAAAGAATACAGTTTTAAAAGATTAATAAAAACAGATTATTTTACAAAAAAGCTTGCTTTAAAACTTGACATTTCTTTTTTATAACTTATAAATAATACCCAGTGTATTTTGCTTTTAATGTATTATGTTGTCAAAAATAATTAGACAATTAATTTATCAAACAAACTAATATGTATGTTAATGAAATTTTCTATATACAATGTTACAAAATTCAAATGCCGTAATTATGAAAAATTGATGAAGTTTATGTGGTTGTCAAATTTACACTCTTTTTCAAAAAAATAAGCAGGAAAATGAAAATCAGGCACAAATCAGAAACTACTCAGTGGTGTAGCAAGGGGGGTGCAAGGGGGTGTATCATGCACTGGGTGCCAAAATGGTCTCCATTTTGGCACCTGGGCCATATCATGTGCCGGGGCACCCAAATGGTCTCCAATACAAACTGTGTGTGTCTCTGGAGGGGGGGAGAGGGGTGCCAATAAAGTGTCGGGTGCCAGTTATGTTCGCTACGCCACTGAAACTACTGCAGCAATTTATTCAAATTTCACAGCAATATAGAAGAGAATTCTGATTATTATTAGCATATAAAAAAGAGTTTTGAATATATAATGTGACATTCAGAAAAAAATTAAAAAACTGAACAAAATGACAGGCCATTGTTGTGAATGAAATATGTTCGTCAATAAGGAATACACTTCCACTAATGCAGAGTGAACAAC
This sequence comes from Centruroides vittatus, assembly GCF_030686945.1. NCBI lineage: Eukaryota > Metazoa > Arthropoda > Arachnida > Scorpiones > Buthidae > Centruroides > Centruroides vittatus. Next base: position 859,072 of record NW_027120828.1, read on the forward strand.
AATGATTCACAACCAATTGTGGCTGCATAAAGTTAAACATATGAATTAATGATTTTGTCCTGATATCTTTGGCTCATTACACAGAGATCAGAATGTCCACTTAAGGAAATCCCAGCCCATACAAGGACACCACCACAAGAAAAAAATGCTACTGAATGATGTTAATTTGTTGATACTGTGTAACAGTCTCTCCACACAAAAATCTGTCAATCGTCTGACTGCAAAGTGAATTGTGACTCATTAGTGAACAGGACATTGCTCCAATTGTCTATACTCTATAGTCCAAGTGACATTCCTTAAACTGTTATAGACGGTTCTTGGCTTTGCAGAGAATGGAATACAAATGTCTGCCCTTCATACATAAAAGTCGTGTGTATCATCTCTTTCTTACAGAGACAGCCTCTTTGTAGCTGCAACAGGGCTTGAACTTAATGCAGGTGCTGTTGCCTGAGTATTGCATCTGACCAATACTCCAATACCAATAATGCTAAGTAGTGGTCACAAGAAGACTATAGCAATCTGAGTTTGGCTTTCTGCTTACTGTTCAGGTGATATGAATTGGGTCCACAGGTACAAAATCACAGAATGGTGAACTCTGAACAATTGAACAACTCAAATAGATTGATTAGATTCTAACCTATCAAAGGTTCACCATTTTTGATCATGACCTAAATGTCTTCTTTGGGACATGGTGCACAAACAGGGTATTTTGGAATGTCACAATCACATCTATACTTAAAGTACCAAAGCACAGAACAAAACACCTGTTTTAACCAATAGACTGATTTGCATATTTTGAACAGAACCAATATATATTTTATGTTTTGATATTTACATGCCATACTCAAAATATACATGTACCATCCAATAAAATTCACAAATTCACTCCTTACATGAGAATTTGCATTGTTTTCTTATATTTTGGATTGGACATACTTGATGACCATGTTCAATAAATTAAAGTCAAAAATATCCAAATGTCATACATGTTGTTTGCACAGACATTGTTATCCACATATAAAATTCCAAAGTATCACTTCTATAATATAGTCATCAACCATTCCTAGCAAGTTTCCATTCATAACAAAAACAGACTTCTAAGCCAAATATCATCTCAAAAAAATAATGTACAAAACATTTAAATTGTGTTGTATTTAATATTCTTGGATGTGAAACTATACATGTACTACAGATTAAGTCAGGGCATTTTACCTTTTTTCAATTTCAGAACCAAACTGTACTTTTGATCTTTAGTCCTGGGCTGGATAAGTAGTTATGAGTGTGGGGAAAACAAGACATTTTAAATTCTTAATTAAATTTACAGAGTATAGCTGGACAACAACTATACATTAATTTCACTCACAATATAATTCAGTCAATAACACAGTCAAATGTCAATATAACATCTTAATAATTAGTGCTTTCGTCATAAAGTGTCAATGAACATTTACAAATAAACTGTCTCCGTAAATACTGAATAAAGAATCCCTGAGCCTATTAATTACTAAATGTACAATTTTGTGTTGTAAATGACATTGTTATCATCAAATTATGACTTACAAACTTTGAAACTTAAAACTTGTATGTAAGACCTCATTACTGACACAAATAATTCTTATTGTTTGAACTACATCAATTTCACAATTTCAGAGGTAAATAAATAATGTTGAAAACCAAGATTTGAATGTACAGCTGTCAAAAACAGCAAATCCATCCATTGTAGGAATACATCAGTCACAAAACTTTTAACAGAGAAAAATATTGATGAATGAAGTATAAAAACAAAAGACAAATCAAAACACATTGAGATAGAATTTTCTGTCAAAAGTAAAGAAGTCTCGATCTATATTACTGTAAATATGGCTGCATGTCCAAAAAACTCCACATTTATGCACAGTATTTTGACAAATGCATCAAAATATGATTGTTTGGCTCCTACAATGTGCAGAGCAAATGTAAAGCTGAGTAGTATACAACATTGAAATTCCACTTCTGCTTACAAAAAAACATGAATATTATAAAATGTTAAAACAACAATATAGCAATAATGTTCTTTTATGATCCACAATATTTCAACAGTTCAAGGCATTCTCTGAAAACTGAAAATTAACTTCCAAGCAGACACTTCAAGAGACAGGTTAAGCAGAATATTGACTGAAGAAATCATTAACGTTGAATGTCATTTTCCAAGATGACTGCAAAGTTACCATTGATGAATTTTATAACAGTTAAACATTTTTCCTGAGAACATATCTACAATTTTGTATCTTGGATTTTATATATATCTTGGGTTTTTTTAATCCAGAAACTAAAATTTATTTCATAAATAATATATGAATTTTATGCCATTCTTCACTTTCAGTTTTTAAATAGTTCATAATTTACCACTACAGCAGAAATTATATAAATTAAACATTCTGTACATTATTTTTGAAATGAAATATTAAAGAATTTGTTTTTGTTGTTATTTTTTAAAACTTTGTTTTAATTGAATTAATACTTACTTCAAATTTTTCAGGACATGCTTTTTTCATATATAATAAACAATTCCTTGCTTCATTCAAAAGTAATGATTTTACTGAAATGCAAATATTAATTTTTAAATAAACAAATCTATTTTATTAACCTTTAAAAATTATTATTAATAAATAAAATATTTTAATAAGTACAGTACGTTCTTTAATATTAGTACAATGAAATCTGGTTATCATAATTTTATGTAGTGTTTTGGGACTGACTGATTAATTACAAAATAATCCACTTATTATAATGAAACTTTAGCTATTATCATCAATTGTGATAATTACACTTGGGAACAAATAAGAATTCTTACAAAACATATAAATTAAATTTATGTATCCTCAATAAGTCATGTTAGCATACTGTTAGATGTCATCAGTTACTCTAATATTCAGCAAGAACTGATAAAAATATTTTTTTTCTCACATACAGATAAACATGACAAATACATTTTGGACTGAAGTTTATATTACTATCTTTCTTCAATATCGTCCCGTATATTAAAGATACCAATAATTATTAGAATACAATACGATCTTATGTAAAGAAACTCACTTAAAATCAGTTACAGTCCTTTAAATGATAAAGTACAAATGCAACAAATGAACAACTTACTGGAACAATAAACCAATAAATAACACTTAAAAACTTCCAGCAATAAATTCATTTAATAATATCATTTTTGACTATCTTAAATAGCCATCTTCAGTTAAATGAACTCAAACAGAAAGAATGCAGAAAATAGAATACAAGCAATACAAACATTCAAAAGTTCAAATTAAATTCCAATGCAAAAACGCAGTCGCGTATTAGAAAGCATTAAAATGTGCATGTACTATAAATAGTAATAGGAATAATAATAAAACACAACAAAAATATTGCCGCAATACAAGCATATTACAAGATAACCATTATGCATTATGGTAGAATGATTTCCATGAAAGTGGATAAACCATCTGCGTCTCTCTAGTTAATACAATCTGTGCTAATGTGGGCCTTGTACATTTCTAGCTTTTCCAGATGCTTCAGCGCTTGTTTGTTGTTCGTGGCCCTAATGATAGAGGCTTTGTCCCAATGCACGTTGACATCCTGATGTTTAGCGAAAGCCGCTAGCACAGTACTATCCATGCACTTATTGATGGAGTATTTATGCTCCTTAATTCTCTGCCTTAAATGCTGCATAGTTGCACCACCGTATACAAGATCCGAATTAAAGCGAGAATCCCTAAAGGTATACTATATACCCGTCTTAGAATTCTGGTTTTCTTTTTTCTTGTCGTTTCTTAATATTCTATATACCGTAGGATTACGTCGATACAACAATGTTAAGTTATTATTTCTGGTGACTTTCTTAACCAACGTGTGCAAGAAAGGTAGACAATTGAGAACCACCTTTCTTTCTTGATCCATAGGAGGATGCTGTCGATTTTTTGGCTTCCGAAATTTAGTGATAAGCCCATCAATTTCTTTACTTAGGTATCCCTGCTGTAATGCTGTAATATGAATGTAATTTAATTCTTTATAGGTATCAACTACACTGGTGCAATGCATGTAAGCACACTTGATCCACGAATGAAATGCTGCATATTCTTTCAATTCCTAGGAATTTTAAATATGCAACATTTCATTCGTGGATCAAGTGTGCTTACATGCATTGCACCAGTGTAGTTGATACCTATAAAGAATTAAATTACATTCGTACTACAGCATTACAGCAGGGATACCTAAGTAAAGAAATTGATGGGCTTATCACTAAATTTCGGAAGCCAAAAAATCGACAGCATCCTCCTATGGATCAAGAAAGAAAGGTGGTTCTCAATTGTCTACCTTTCTTGCACACGTTGGTTAAGAAAGTCACCAGAAATAATAACTTAACATTGTTGTATCGACGTAATCCTACGGTATATAGAATATTAAGAAACGACAAGAAAAAAGAAAACCAGAATTCTAAGACGGGTATATAGTATACCTTTAGGGATTCTCGCTTTAATTCGGATCTTGTATACGGTGGTGCAACTATGCAGCATTTAAGGCAGAGAATTAAGGAGCATAAATACTCCATCAATAAGTGCATGGATAGTACTGTGCTAGCGGCTTTCGCTAAACATCAGGATGTCAACGTGCATTGGGACAAAGCCTCTATCATTAGGGCCACGAACAACAAACAAGCGCTGAAGCATCTGGAAAAGCTAGAAATGTACAAGGCCCACATTAGCACAGATTGTATTAACTAGAGAGACGCAGATGGTTTATCCACTTTCATGGAAATCATTCTACCATAATGCATAATGGTTATCTTGTAATATGCTTGTATTGCGGCAATATTTTTGTTGTGTTTTATTATTATTCCTATTACTATTTATAGTACATGCACATTTTAATGCTTTCTAATACGCGACTGCGTTTTTGCATTGGAATTTAATTTGAACTTTTGAATGTTTGTATTGCTTGTATTCTATTTTCTGCGTTCTTTCTGTTTGAGTTCATTTAGCTGAAGATGGCTATTTAAGATAGTCAAAAATGTTATTATTAAATGAATTTATTGGTGGAAGTTTTAAGGTGTTGTTTTTTAAAGTACAAATTTCATAAATCTATCAAAAGACTTACTAAAAACATTCTGAATTGCATTTTGTTAGATTTAAATATAAATAATTGCACAAAAATATACATAAATATATATAAAACTTATAAAAGTTCTAGTGGAAAGCTTAGCATAAGTGCCTTGTATGCTTTAATTTAGTTTATGATGTCATTAAAGATATCATATCATTTACTACTAATTTGAACACCTTCAGATAGATTTAACAGATCTTTTAGTGTATAACTATAATTATTAAATTCAATACAAGATGGCACTTAATGCCTACCTCTACGACCAAATTAATTAGAATTTAATTATTAATAGTAGAAATAAAATAGCCTGATTCATTATGTTAATCATCTGGCTTTGATTAATAACATGGCTTTGACATGATGTTTATATATATACATCCCTTAACTGTCTGTTTTTGCATTTTATTAATTTTATTTTATATAAAATATGATGAAATTGAATTTAAAAATATCAATATAACTATAATTCTAAAAATTTTTAAAAAGTTAAAATATAGAATATAGTCTCCAAATTAAAATACTCAATCAGTAGTAGTTATATTTTTTAATTCAATTTTAGCTAAATTACAGATCCAATTGAATAATTTAATTTTAAATTTTAAAATATGGTGCTTTTTAGTTTTTAACATGTATAATAATCTAATTATTAATTGACAAAATAATAGAAAAAGTTATAAATATTAATTTGTCAATTCATTACCATTTTAAAAAAACTGATTTTATAATACATTTCATATATAAAATTTAAAAGTTGATATTCCAATATTCCATACTGATTGTATTCTATTTTGAAACAGTTTATAACTGATGTTCCAAAAATGTCACCTGAGGATTACCTATACATTAGAATGAAAACATTAATGTATAAGCAAATAAATGTGTCTCAGCAGCCAAAGGTGTTTAGTGATGATTTTAGTACTTATATATAAATTATTTCATTTATATATGACTTCTTCTACTTAACTGTGAGAAATAATTATAAATATTGGTGTATATCATTTAATGAAAATTTCAATTTGTGTCAACATTAAATGACAAAAGAGAAAAAAATCTGCAAGCAAAACTACAATAGCTCCAAACGAAAGCAAGACAATATCAAAATGCTTAACAAACTGAAAAACATAAAACTTTGCATATAGTGCAAGCATTTCACATAGAATAACAACATAAAATAAAGTGAATGAAAGCACTTCACTTTATTTTATGTTGTTATGTATGTGTGTGTCACTATTATATCAAGAAATATATATTTGACACTATTCTGCAACAGACAGCAGTTAATTTACTAAATAAAAATGAACAACACAGCAATTGTTTGAAATGTACTAAATAAATTTAAAATATGATTATAGCATAAATTGCAATAATACCTTCAATAGATATATCTTCTTCTTCTACTTCATATACACAAATAAGAATATTTTTCATAATTTCTTCCCAATGATAAGGTATTCTGAAATAATAATATATCACGTAATATAATATATCATGGTATCCTCAACTATTAAATATGATGAAATAATTTAGCACTATGTATTTTGCTAAAATTGCTATTATCCATTACAATCAACAATATTTGCCTAATTTTTACAGAAATATGTATTTTAAGAATTGTTTTCTCATCAAATAAAAACCTAAATATTGGTAACAAGTAATCACAATATAAAATTAAGCGTATTGTGATTACTTGTTACCAATATTTGATCTGCCATCAAACAGATCAAACATCTTACATCAGCAAGCTGATGGCTTCTACAAGAGTATGAAAAATTTGATCTTTAAAAAGGAATTCAATTTGATTTGATTACTATAAAGACACTGATCTTTGTTATAGATCTCTAGAATGTGTGTATCTGACAATAATTGACTATATGTATTTTTATTTCATTTTCAACTCAATTAAAGCAATTTATATCATCATTAAGAAAGAATTTTCTCTAAGCATGACCCTTCAGAATAATGTAAAATACTATGACTATATAGGAGCAACATCTACAATGCTTGCTGTTATGCTGACAGAATATCAAAATGATATTTTATACACCAGGTAGAATACCCAATTATCCTATCTGTTTTAAATTTGTAATACTCTAAGAAACTTGGCATCATGTTTACCAAATAAAAATTCATATTTCTGCTAATTAAGAAAGCCACAAATGGGATATGTCTTTGACTCTGTTTAAGTCAGCGTCAGCTCTGATACATTAACAAACAGTATATAGAACACAGTTTTTAAAATAACAACAAACTAAGATAACTAAGATAAAAATATTTTTAAAATTGACATAAAAGGAACATGTGTGATATATTTTTTAAAATACTCAAAATGATAGATAAGATAAAAAGTACACTATAATGGTAATCATAAAATAATAAAATAAAATGTATGTTAAACAATACAGAATCTATTAATAGTTTTTTATTATTTTTATAAGATACATTCTATCAAGTACAGGTTGGAAACTTGCAAAATGTGATAAAGTAATCAACAGTAAAGATGCCATAAGATATCTATATAAAGAGGATATGTATATCTGCTCTAATATTCAAATTAAGAACCTATTTCTATACAGTAGAGCATCGATTATCCGACCCCCGATTAACCGACTTATCGGTTAACTGACCGCGTTTTAGTCGGCAAATTCAAATGTCTGCTAGTGATGTGGCGCTACAATATTTGGTTATGTCTTGGCTACTTTAATATTATTTTTGTTAAATTCTTGCATGTTTTAGCTGGCAGCACTGGCTCGACCATGAAAGTGAGACTAGTATTTAAACCAGGCCTAATACACTATACTAATAATGTATTTTTTCATACTTTTCGGTTATCTGACGAACCCCAGTCCCCAATTAAGTTGGATAATCGATGCTCTACTGTATTTCTCAATTAACACCAAAACACTTTTATTTCTTGTCTCAAGCCCATTGCATAAATGAAGTACTAATTTATGCAGGGCCATGGGTGATCAAACAACATGCTTATTTTAGATTCTATATTTAAAACTCGTTTAGATAGACATGCAATTTCTGCAACCTTGTTTGGATAATGATTTTCTTTTATATTTGGGAAACTACACAGTTTGACATCAAACCAAAAGATAAGCCCATTCTAACCCTCCTATATCACTGGATTGCTTTGTATGAAGTTCTAATAAGAAAAAATTTTAATATTTTAAAATTTGTTTATTTTATTATATAAATTAAAGCCTTATTCATATTATTGTGATTATTTAAATCTTTATAAATACTATTGTATTTTGAAATATACATGTATATACTATATACACTACACCATCAATGTTCATGAACATCATTGTTTGGGAATTTGATCATTCATGATTGGAAATTTATGTACTAAAATTTCAACTTTTGTGAAAAATTTCAACCTTTCAGGAAATGGGAGATTATGAACTGCTATAAACTGGAGCTGGTAACTGTTTAAACTAGATGTTCTAGCAGGCACAATGCTAAAAGATCAATGCTCTCACTCATTCATATGGTATCTGTCATAAGTTATGTTACAGTTTTGTTTATTTTTTCTACTTGGTTTAAGTAAAATGACTTGCAGCACTACAAACAATAGAACAGAATATTTATTTAATAAAACCATTCATTTTTCTGAAAGTTTTTTAAAGCAGCAGTAATACAAAGTCTTGGAACAAATTACAAATTTAATATTGAAAATGGAACTCAAAGTATGAGAATTGTATGTTCATGAAAGATTACTCAGTCCTAATTATTCACAAACCTAGGGGAGTCAGTGTAAATTTGTTTCAATTGATTTATTTTGAAATTCAACTAGTTTAGTTCAATATCTAAAGAAATAAGAATAATTTTATTCCTGTATTTTATGAATTATAATTATTATAATTGAAAACTTAACATCTAAAGAGAAGAAATTATTTTATCAATTTTGTTAAATATACAACTATCTATTTTCAAAAACAAACATAAAACTTAAAAAATTTTATAATTTTTGATTAATTTAAAAATATATTACGATACATTAATACGTAAATAGTAAAAAAATTAAAAACAAATACAATACCTTGGCCAAGCAACAGAAATCAACACTTTTAGCGATAGAAGTGCATTTCTTCTACTCGCTTCTTCTGGTCCATCATATATTAATAAGTATTCTAACAACGTTCTTAAAGTTTGCTATTAATATATAAAATTAATTTCATCATTTTCAATCATATTAAAATATTTTTCAAAAAACTGACTTTTAAAAATTTAAATAACAGTCTACTGACTTAAATAATATTCAATAAAAAAATATCTTATATCAATATCCATATATCACTTAAAATACTGGATATAAAATGATTTGTCATTTCATATCCAATATTTAACCCAATAATTTTTCTGAAAATAATAATATGTCTTCGAAAATGAATTTTAAATTTTTCTTTCAGTAAATATCTTAGTTAATTTGCTTACTTTCATATGATAACATACAGCTATTCCCATTGCATTAATATATTCAGAAATATAAGCAGAATATGCTCTTCGAAATAATATTTTTTGTTCATGCTCCATATTCCACAAAAGTTGTCCATATACTTCATCATAACGATTTGACTATAAATAAAAATAAAACCACCAGTCAAAACTGGTAAACTTGATAACAGCAGCAACTAAAACCAAAAACCAGCATAAAAAAATAACAGAGCTAATGTTTTCACCCGTGTTAAATGGGCATCGTCAGGCTAAATGATGTCGCAGCTGTTAAACCAATAGGGAATTGCTGTACATGTGTCAAGAGGGGAGGTGGCATATGAAAGAGAGAGGAAGGGAAAGAGGATAGGACGTTTACAGTTTTGTAAAATCTCATTGTTTTAATAGCTATGGGGTCATTTAGCAACATTATTTTTAATGCTGGTTTTTGGTTTCAGTTGCTGTTAAATAAATATAAATTAAATAATTCTTTTAATATGAAAAAATACATCAATAAATTATTAGAAATTGTAAATTATCATTGTGCAATGAAAACTAGTTTATTTTTAAAATTGATGCCTTATTTTAGTGAATTGTTTGAATCAAACAATTCAAAATTTATATACCATATTCCTTACTAACTGTTTTGTCTTATCTACCAGATATTTGTTTGGTTAATAATAAATGATATTTTCATTAGTTAATAATAATTTGGTTCTTGAGATGAAGTTGTATGTCCTAAATAGAAAATTAAGCTATTACAAAAGTTTTGAAAAATGTTTGCAGTTACATACAGTATATATCATCTTCTTAAAATATATAGAATAATGACGGATAATTTAATTAGATGTTTTCTTAAATAGGTAGTTTTACTTCATAAAATTTTCAAAAATTCTTTATTTGAAAGCTCTAAATTCAGAATATAAATATGAGAAAAACAAGTTAAAACAATTATAATGTCATTATGTCAAACTTTTCACACTCAAGTGGTTACAATTTTTGTACACCTAGAATAACTGGAGATGGTTGACTGCCATTACTAAATATTGTTTAAATTGTAGGAAATAGTTTTAAGATATATAGGAATATTCAAAAACAACTAGATTATTATGTACATATGCAAAAAGTTAAGATTCACATCTCAATTGCTTATTACTTACTTTAAAGATATCATGCAATTAATAATTACTTGTATTTTTGTAAGTCACTGCGACAATAAATAAAAATGATGACAGTTGGATGGCTAAAGGAAGGAATTAAGGTGCCAGCTTACCACTATGAGAAACTCATGGTCAAAAAATCTCAGGAATTTTTCATGAGTTGTCAGTCCCAGATATGTTAGACCCCATCCTTTGCCATCTGATTGTCTCCATTATAACTCTGGCTGAACCCACATTAGGTATTAAAAAAAAAACAAACAAACATTTTCTTTGTACTTATAGGGCAAAAAACAAATAAATAAAAATGTAGATGTTTCTGTGCAATCCTTCAGAAGTGATTAGCTGGCATTAAAATTTTTTATAAGCAACTGGTGCAACTAATCACCTTACATGCACTGTATACTGTATTTACTCGCATATAAGACAACCTTGCATGTAGGATGAGGTGTGGCTTTAAAAGTCAAAATAAAAGAAAATTAAATTTATTAATACAATTCTAATTTTATTTTGTTTAATCACAAATAAAATATCAAATGCACATAAATGCACACATTGTCCCACAAAAATTACTGGCATTTTAAACTTTAAGAAAAAACCTTGTAAAATTGTCAATATAATTTGTTCATGTAAAATTGGGAACCATTTTTGCCAATTCTTAACAGTCAAATTCTCTCTCTGTCTACATTTACATTAATATTTTAAAAATACCAAAAGAAATTAATTTTCTACAAAAATATTTCAAAATATTTACTCTGAAATCTACTGAAGAATTCTTTGGACTTTTTTCTTGTCCTGAAAGAAATTTCAATAGGCAAGGATGTAAAATATTTATAACTGGAAGTTCAGCAATATATAAGAGATGTTTCAAGGCATCATATACAACATCAGCTTTTCCATTAAGTTTTAATTCACTAGGAGGCTAAAATAAAAAAAATATATATATATATATTAATATATTATTAAATTAAATAATATAAAATAAATAAACTTCTAAAAAAAATGTTTCAGTGAATAAAAATATAACTGATAAATAATTTTTACCATAAAATGTAAAATAATACTAATAAAATATTTTTAATATTCCCTAAAGCAATCGTAATTAAAACAACTGACCTTGAAATAACTTATTGTATAAAACTATAAATATATATATTATGGTAGATGCAAAAGTTTACTTGATTACTAACTGATGATTTTATAGCACAATATTATTGGATACATCAAATATTTAAACTGAAACTATACAAAAGTCAAACAAATACTCTGTGTGCATTTGGTTATTTCCACAAAACAGATTATTTGAATTTATAGCTTTTAAACTGTAAACAAATTGGGTAAGCTCAAATTAATATATAGATAAAACACATTGAACTTTATAAAATCAGAAAACATTTGGAAACATTTTGATAAAATGAATCTCTAAATTTATCCTAAACTATAGTTACATTCTAACAGAAATGTATTTATAAAATAAATAATGCCATTATAATTTATCAACAGCCGCTTCAGATTATCAGTTTAAAGTCACTATTTAAATAATAATATTTTTATAAACAAATTATTTTACAATACATTATTATAAAGTCTAACATATATTCATTAACTGTTAATTTAATAGTACAGTGAAACCTTGATTTAACAGACTAATTTGAGCTGGGGTATCTGTTAAAGCTGAAAGTCTGTTACATAATAAAGTAGGTTTTCTGAATCCATGTGTTAAAAAATTGACAAATTAGTTAGTTTATCCACTTTTACTTATGTAGAAACACTTCTATAATTAAAATTATATATGTATAAGTTTAATTTCACAAAAAAGTTTTCTATATGTGTTATTGCTTACATACTTGATGCAGTTCTGAGACTGTAATAAACAAGTATACAATGTAAATCAAATAAATTAATAAACGATTTTTGGAAAATACACTTTATGAGTGGTGACACTTGACTAAAAAAAAAAAACCTGTTGATTTAATTACATATAAAAAGCATTTTAAAATTAACAGGATATTGATTTTCATATGACATCCAGACCAGAAATTAGTCCTCAGATTTAACAGATTTTGTCTGTTAAATCTGAGGGCCATGAAATTGAGGTTTTACTATAATAATAATGAACTGCTAAAATTCTGGTTACCAAACAGATTATTTAATCAGTTTTCAATCATATGTTTGATCATGTTTAACTTACAAATTATATGGAAGTAAATTGTTTAAAGTTTGAAAAGACTTTTTAAATTTAAAACAATTCTAACCAGAATTTTAGCAGTTGTTTATCATTTACTAGAATTGAGTGAGTTATGCAAAACTTTTATTACCATTCTAGCAATTTAATTTGGGGTATATTTAGCAACATTTCTAGCTAGTTTTTGAGTGCAGGCAGACTGATATTTTGGCTCCACTCTGAATTAATGTGGTGTTTCCTCACCAGAATGTACCAGAGACAACTGAGAGTATAAACAGACAGAAATTTCAAGGAAAAAGGAGGAAGTTACCAAACAGAAGTATAAAAAAGTATGAAGGGCTATTTTAAATTGAGGGCTAGCAATATTTACAATACAAATAAAAATTATAAAAATATTTTATGTAAGCAATACTTATGGAAATTCATTAATAAGTAAATTAAAAGATAACATATTAACTCTCTCTTATAATCTAAAATAAGAGCTTTAATTAATGAAACCCAATTTTGGTGACACTACTCAAACATAGTTGCCTACTTTGCCAATGCCTCAAACCAGCACTGGGTACATGCAGTTTTGAGCTATGCACTGCTGCAGATTATCTGCATTAAATTATGGTACTTAAAATATAAAATTTAATTTAAAATATACATACAACATTCTCTATAATATGATATAAACATTCCAATCCTAACACTTTATTTTCAACAAGATGGTCATCCACAAATATTAATGAAGGTGGCAAAACGTCTGTTAAGTAACAAGAAAGATGTGGAAACTGAAATTACAAATTATGTTTTTACTTATAAAAGTTTATATTTAATTTGAATAAATTATGTACTATACTATTGTAATACAGGAAATCCTCATTAACTCAAACTCAGATAGCTTGAAATCTTGTGAATTCATAACTACTTTTGTCCCAGCCAGGGCCTTTTTTTCTCTATCTCAAAATACAAGTTTGCAAGAATGGGCTACAAATAGACAATTAAGATATCTGTAGGGCGTCTAGGCTACATTTGGTCAACTTACTACTTTTTGGGCTATTTTAAAAATAATTTGGGCTACATTTCAAAGAATTCCGCATTACTTTTTATAAAACCATATCTGGTAACCTGTAAGGTTCTCACCTGACATGTACTGTTTACCTGTAGTTTATTTATATTACTACTATTAATTAACAAAAATAGCATTTGTAAATATAGATGTATTCCATTTGCTTAATAAATTAAATCAATTACATGGTATTTGGTATATTGTATAGAAATATGCAAATCTCGATAATTCAAAGTCACAATTATTTTGTTCGTTGAATTTTGAACCAATGAGGATTTCCTGTATATATTATTATAATATAATTATGATATTAATATTTGTAATATTTTAAATAATAATTATTATTAAAATTAACCAGAGATGGCAGCATAATTGGATACCTCAAGACAAATTATTACAAGCCCAGTAAAAAGCTGGACTAGCATAGTATTATATTGTTACTAACTTAGATATAACTTATAATCCTAATAATAATTTGTAATTATTGCACTTCTAAGGTATATTGTAATGTTGGCAATAGTCACCATAAACTCTGTTTTTTTTTTGTATGTTATCCAATTCAATATCAGTAAGGCCAAAATGCATTTTGTAAAAGTTAATTAAATATGCTGGGGGTATAATAAGCCTGTTCATTAGTCCTAAGTAACTATGTTTTTGTAATGTATACAGGCAAGAAGCTTTTTAGTATATTGACTCTACATTTGTTTATAAATTCTGTCTAGTTGTGACAATGTCACTCAGACCAGAAAAGTTTAAGAACTGATAATGAAAACTTTGAAAGGGTAGGGCAATTTTTCTATTTAGATGTGTGAATGAAAGAGCAGTTGAGCAGTTACAGTTTATATGACATGTATGAAAACTCAAACTGATGAATTAAAGCTGTTTTCATCATCATGTGGATTTACCGTTTTCAATGGCAACAATGTAGCATTGATTGGCAGAGCATCCTTCTTTCTTGATGGAGACACTTTTTTAGAACAATGAATCTATCAACGTAACTCAATATTTGTTTCATCAACATTTCAACATTAATTTTAACAACAATGTTCCTTGTCATAATATGATTAAGTTATAGATGATAAACTTCAGAAAAATAGCTTCTTCAAAAAGTAAACTTCCAGGAAAACCATATAGTTCTAAAATCTTTAGAAATGTTAAGAAGTATACCATTCTATTCTCTGTAATCCATGGGGATTGGCATATAAATATGCAAATTCCCTAGGAATGCCAAATCATAGTGTGATGAATATTGTATAAAGACATATTTCTTTGAGCAGACTTTCACCGTGTAAAGGTTTTTGGATGAGTTAGTGACGAGTGATGAGTGGATGAGTGCGAGTTACTGTATAAAATATTTACAGTACAGGCATTAAGCAAACAGGGCATGCAAAAGTGCATCATTGCTCATTTATACATTTAGAAATATTGTTAATGATGATACCATTAAGCATCATCTCATAACAGATGAAACTAACTTTTATCTGAGTGGCTATATTAATTCACAAAATTGCTACTACTGGGCAACAGAGAACCCTCAGTAGTTGCATGAGAAACCTTTACACAGTGTTAAGATTATTGTTTGATGTGGTATAGCATCTTTAAGAATGATTAGTCCATATTTCTTCAAAGACAATGACGACAGGAATGTAACAGTAAATGTTGCTCACTACTTTGAAATGCTTCACAACTTTTCTTGAACGGAGTTGTCCCTTCATGATAACGAATATCAAAACCTGGGGTTTCAATAGGACAAAGCAACATCATGCATAGACTAACTAAACTTTAGAAATTGTAATTTCAATAATCTATATAAAAATTTATCAATTTTACAGATATTTCAGATAGAACACTTCTAGATTTGGAAAATTCAGATTCAAAATTTTTTTAACTGGGACAAGTTGAACTTAAAAAATGTATGATTTAGAATTAATTCCTAAATTTTCATTTATTTCTTATATCATCATTTTTTATATCAAAGTTGTAAAATTTAAAAAGTATTTTGAATTAATGAAAGTTTTATTTACTATAGCAAGACCCAGCCTTAAACAAAATTGAATGTATTGTAAATTACCTTTAAATGAAGAAGAAACCATTTGAATATATATCGATTACTAGGATTTTTATACCAATTATTTTTCATCAAACTTGGCTTGATTACTAGAAGTATTGAATTAATAAGATTTTCACTTGATTTTCTTCCTTGTAATAACCATTCTATAGTTTTAAAATGTGTTACATTTAAAAGAGAAGATAAAATATCTGAAAAACACAAGTAACATATATGTATATACTTACTACATGATCAAATTAATATTATTTATTATATTAAAAAAAATTTAATTTTATTGTATTTTTGTACATTCAGTCATTTGTCATTTTTTCACAAATAAATCTTAAATGTAAATATAAAAACTGATTAAACTACAAAATAATTCAAAACAGATAAATATTTTTTATTTAAGAATTGTATAAAATCTAAACATGAAAACATATAATAATAAAACACTACTGTGGAATATGACAGAAATAAAAATAATTTTTTTGTTAATTTTTTACATTTACATTTATCATTAAATATCCATTGTTCTACTACATGATTCTTAAGTTTTAAATAATTTTATTCTAGAATCAATTTTTAAATTAAAAGTACTAAACTTACCTTTAGTTTTATTAACACAGATCTTAGAAGACCAAGGAAAATGATCGTAATGAGTTGCACATAAAATTAAAATTGATTTAATAATTGACTTATAAATTTCATATTCAGATTCAAAATACTGAAGAAAGGGTAATAAAATGTGAATACAAGACAAAGAATATTCAGCAATTTCAGGAAGACCAATAAAATCAGTTTCTTTATAATCTATCAAAAAATAAAATTAATTACTTTTTTGTTTATTTGACACAATGAAATGTAATTTACATATGACACAAAGTATTCTTTACATTCTTTACTTCTTTTTTATTGCCAATACGCGATAAACAAACAAGAAGGAAGACATGGTTTCAACAGTAAAGGAAAAAAAATATTATTACTATTAATACAAATATATTTTTTTAATAACTTATAACAATAAATAAAATACATGTATGCAACTAAACTAATGTAATAAAATTCCCAAATTTACACTATAGAGTCAAATGTAAATTGTTTATATATGTTTTCAAGGCTTAGAATGTTACTTCAAAAAAGAAATCAAATTTGAAGCAATGTTATAGTTAAAAAGAAATGAAATAATAATCTACAGAAGAATATGTTTGTATATAGTGTGAATAGTTTTGTAAATTTTTTTTTTTAATAATTTTATATCTAATTCCAATAACACAAGTTTGGATTTTAGTATATTAAAATAATGTTGATGAAACATGTCAAACTTAGCATTGTAAGCTAATAAAAGTAAAAACATTAATAGAAAATAGAATTTATTGCTCATTTATTTCTATTTAATTTTTCTTCCCCAGTTGTTATATAACACAGCGAAAGTATGGGAATCGGTAAAAAAATGACCCCAGATTCTTACATTTCTGAACTCAAAGACCTTGAAGTATTGAGAAACAAAAAAAGTTGAGTTTTTCTGTATAGATGGATGTTATTTAGTGTTAGTGTGTGTATGAGGGGCAAAACTTTTTCATTCACTCTGAACCTTAATAACCATTGTGTCTTTAGTGAAAACTTTCCAAAATTTTGCAGGGAGGTTGTGTATAGGGGAAAATGTTTCTAAAATTCTCAGGAAAATTGGACCATTTGTTCAGAAAATATGCCCTCCATCCTTTTAATATCTTCTGAATCAATTAATCTAAAGACTTAAAAAGTAATGGTAATAATTATTAGGGATGAAAACAAATAAAGAATGCCAGGAAAGTCTAGCAACAACATTGCCAGCTTTTTTGTTTTTGCTACAAATAATTTATTTTAAATTTAATTAAGCCGTAATTTGACGGTGGTCGCTGAAAGTGATCGAACACATCAGTTCATTCAATAAATTTAATAATAATTTATTTTTATTGAATATATTATAAAATTTAAGTTTTTACAATGTTTCAAGTAACATTTGCAAAGCATTCATGATATAAAATAATAGGATATTACATACCTCTACCCAATTCATTCTCAAAATTTTTCTTCTCAAGTCCAGAATCAGTTAAAAATATCATCAAGTCATAATACAATTTCTTTTCTTCAATAAATATATTATATTCCTGTGAACTATTTTCTTTCAATCTATCATGAAGAGTTTGCAAGAGAATTATCTGAAATATTCAAAATTTATATAAATAACTAAAAAATGATAAAATTTTAATACATATTTACAGACTTAGTGGATTATAACATTAAAACGATTTTTTATTGTTTTAATTTTAAAATAAGAAGTCCCTTATAGAAATCAAACTGAATCCATTAGCCATTTAAACTTTAATTAATTATGCAAATTTCTTTCACATGTATTATTTGAATACTGTCATTCTCTAGTTAAATTTAAAATTTATAATACTGAATATATTCATTTTGTGAGTATACGATTAGGTTTTTTTTCAAAACGTAACTTTAATGAAATCAATTTTTATACTTTGATCTTATTTTGAAAATTCATAAAAAAAAAACAATCACTACTCTTTATATAATCTTAAATACAGCAATTTGATTTTATCAAATTAGTTATAAAATATTTGAAAAGTTAACATTTTTAATCATCTTTTAAATGAATAACAAATTTTAAATTACATTTTCAGTAAATTATATTAATCAAATACAGTGGCTTCCAACTCACTCCATGGAACTCCAGAGTTCCACTGATAAGGTTTGAAGTTCTGCAATAGAATTAGCATTTAAGTTGTCCTTAGTTTAAAATATGTATGCAAAAATTCATTTAAATAAAATTACAAAAATTATTAATATTCATAGCACAGACGTTCTGTAAGAAGTGAGAACCGTCACAAACTGCATAACTTGCATTTGTGGAAATTAAAATCCATTGTATTTACTGGTCAAAAAATCAAATTATATAATAGATTCTTTGTAAATATTTTATCAAGATCAAACGGGTTCCACGATTTAAGGGAAACCACTGCAACCTAACCAGAACCAAAATGTGTCTAATTTAATTTTCTTTGTGCAAGACTGTCAAATTGCATTGATTCCAAAATTGCACTTTGTAATTTCTTAGAAATGATTGCAACAATGTAAAAATCAGTTGTTTCTAACATTTCAGTGAAGTAAATTACAAATTGTTTATAATTTTGGAGTGAAACAGCACAAACATTGATATTTAGATAGTATGCAATTTGAAAAAAAAATTAATTTCTTCAATATACAAGATAAACATTGTACAAATTTTCAGATTTGGTAACAAACATAATATAACAATTATAAATATAAAATTCAAGAAAAATTTTGACCTTCTTTTAGCATATCATTCAGAGATTTACAGAAATTTCAATTTCTTGATATTTCACCCAAGATCACTTATATTTACATAAATTCAACATTCTCCACATACATTCTTAAGCATTTGATTATCTCATTCAAAGATGCTAACTCAAAAAGCAGAGTCAACTTCTTCAGTCTTTACTGTCAGACCCCCAATAATTAATTATTGGGGGTCTGACAGTAAGATTTGTAGTAAGATTTGTAGTATTAAGTATGTAGTATTAAGATTTGTAGTAAGATCATCAAGCCAGTGAGATAGAGCCATCAAGTAACGGAACTCACCAGTGGCCAAGCAGTCTTCGTACCCCAAACACTGGGAATTCAGTCGTCGGTTCGTGCCTCGCTCGGATGGGGCGGCCACGCGGAGTTTTCTGGGTTTTCTCCACGTCCGTAACGCCTAAATAGGGGCCAGTTACCCTTAAAAAGACCTCCCAGAAGGCATGCCCCCTAGGCAGATCACCCAAGTGTTGCATTGCCATAACTTAAAACAAACAAACATCAAGTAACGGTGAGCCAAAGATTTTACCCGAGCGTGGAGAAAACTTCGCAACCCGTATTACTTCACATCATCATAAATGAATGTTATTTAATTAACAGAAAATAAAAACAATTTAATACAACTATTTATTAAAAAAACATTCATTATATCAAAAAAGGAGGCCTGCTAAACAGAAAAGAAGCCCGGTCTAAACCGGGCTGCGCACACGCTCTCGACAGCCCTGAATAGAGATGGTACTCCATGAGGCAGAGATATAAATTAATTTTTCGTTCGCATTTATCTACTTGTTACACTCTAATCAAATCATTTGCGTTGTAAATTCGGTTCTCATACAACACAGGTAGACAGTGTACTTCACATTGACAATAATATTTCGAAAATCGCATTTTATGATTTATTAATTGTTACAAATTATACTTAGTAATATCATTACAAGGTACACTAATATATATTTGCGAGAAACTATCACACGACATTGATTCTTTTTCGTTAAAAAATTGTATAAACACTCATTAACATGTCCGTAAATATATCTCGGTCAATCACATTTATCGAAGATATTCTCATGACAAGTTGAATTTTATTCTCACCTTTCTTTGCACACATTCTTCTGTTTTGATGTTGTCTAGAGAAGTCCGAACATATTCCGTAAATGCCGCCATCTTATTCGTCCTTACACGTTGCCAATTCAATGTCAGATAGGCCGCGTTTTTTTATGAAACAAACCAGCATCCGTGCAGTTTGATGCTAATACTTGTTTCATGAGTGTTCCGGAATTTAAAGGAATTAAATTAATTACTCATTAATTAATTAATGAGCAATTAATTTACTCATCGACATAAAACTTGCTCACCAGAAAAGAGGCGGTTAAATCGAACGAAACTATTAGTGCAAATGTAATGACTATAGAAATACGTGATTACAAAATCATTGTAAAGAGAGAATTTCCTGTGAAACAACGACACAATTTAAAAGAAACCTTTAATATCTTCTACGATCTCCACTTCCTAGATATAAGCAGCGATACAGTCGGACATGCAGGATACGGATACTACATCTTACGACAGATAATCCCGTAGATATTTGCCGGATGTGCAGTTGCCGCTCCACATCCGTCACACGCGTATATATCCGAAGCTGCCATCTCATCCGGTCCCACAGAATTCGATGAATAACATATCTGAAAACTGAACAGAGCAAAAGAATGTGGCAACGTGACGGAGACATTCCCGAGAAACTTTAGCTGTGTGCGACAGAGCATTATCTTGATGCAAAATGTACGTTTGCAGCCTTGACCAAAGAAGCAACCCACGAGGGCGCAAGTTTACCCGACCATATCTGTGTGCCATCACTGTCCCTGGCATCCTACTATGGATGATCGATTGTCCAAGCTGATTGCTTCCCAAAATAGCTAGTGATGTAACGAATATTCGGTTACTACCCGGTATTCTGCCTATTCGGCCGAATACCGAATATTTAAATCACTATTCGGCCGAATACCGAATAGTGAATTTAGTCACTATTCGGTCGAATACCGAATACCTAAAAACAGGAGTAAGAAATAACAAAAGCACAGTAAATTAATCATTTTTGGTAACTTTTATTAATGCTGAAAATGAAACTATAATTATTAAAGTTAATAAGAAATAGCATCTAACTCTAGTATTAAATTATTTCGTAATTAAATAACATTATAGCCTTTATCTGGCCCGATATCTTATGGCATTGATGGCGTGTAGGTTAGAATGTATCGGGCATTAATATTATTGATTAGTAAATTATGTTATATTCGTATTCGCGTATATTTTAATATTTTTTAACGATATTTTAAAATGATTTACGAAACGTTTTATTGAAACTTATCGTATTTAATGAAAGAATTATTTATCTATTTCTAGAAGATGAGTAACTAATATATAACTTATTTTATATATAAAGCAAAGAATGAGCATTTCTCATTATATACAAAAGATAACATTTGAAATCATGTTAAATTTTAAAAATATTGACAAAAACAATAGCAACAAAATATCACAAAACTTCACAAATAGTAAACCCCCAGTAATATATTTGAACTGTTCCAAAACTGGGCAGAAACTAGACCATATGTCCCCACTAAAGTATATCCTTAGGGCAACTATTCAGTCTACAAATACGTATTAAAAACAAAATTTTAAAGTTAAAAAGATTGATTGCAAATAAAACAACCAAAATAATAACAAAAAAAAAACCAAAACAAAACCAAAAAATAAACAAAAAATACCAACAACTGCTGAATCATATCGGACTATTTACGGCTATTACATAAATTATAAACCAATTTGGCAGTAGAGGTAGACGTTAGGCACCATCTCATATTAACTTTAATAATTATAATTTAATTAATTAATTTAAATAATTTAGACCTACTGGAAGAAAAAATCGTAGTGGCAGCGGGCCAATAGAGAGCAGAGTGCGCGATTCTTGCCATAATGCGGTTTGCGCGCCAATTTTCGTACTTGCGTTAATCAAGCCGAATAGTTTGGCGGAATATTTGGCCATTCAGCCACGCTCCTGGCCGAATATTCGGTATTCGGCCACGCTCCTAGCCAAATATTCTGTATTCGGCCACGCTCCTAGCCGAATATTCGGTATTCGGCTAAGGCCAAATATACTATTCGTTACATCACTAATATTCATCTTTTTCCTCAACATTTTCTGCGTGGATATATTTTAAAATAAAAGTTTTTAAAAAAACAAATAATATTTTTTGCATACCACAAAATGATGTCGAATTCTTTGCAAGCATCTAATTTCATTCATAGTAATTATTGGATCAACCTTATTTTTTTTAACAATTTTCACAATAAATTGAATATCATCATTATTAATTTTCTTGGCCTTCTTAATTACGCAGCGATCCTCACGATAGAGAATTTTCCCAGTTATATATCCGCGTCGGAGTAATGGATGCGATTTAACTTTATCCGGCATCCATAAACCCCGACTATCTTTCAAAAACAAATTATTTTCGTTCGAATAATTAGATTCTTTATTTACAGCATCCATTTTTGTGTTTATTTATAAATATATTAACAATGGTGTATTATTAATTTATTGTTACTAAAAATTTTGATGATTAAATAAATATAATTATAAATTTTTTTATTATTTTAATAAATACGAATAAAAATAATATTTAAATATTTCCGAATTTAATTTTAATTGTTGCAAATATTTTATTCGAGAATATTTAATGTTTTAATTCTGGCAACACTGTAATTTAGTTTTGTAATGGCGAGCATGTTTGGAAGATTTGTAAACAGTGGGAATTTTATTTTAAATGCAAATTTAAGGAAATCAGTTGATTTTAGAAGATTTTCTAGTTTCAAAAGTAATTATAGTTTGGATAGAATATATCCAAATAGTAATTTAAATATTAGCACAGCGCAGGAGGTAAATATTAAGTTTTTTGTCATGTTTTTGATCATAAATTTTAGATTTAAATGAATTTAATGTTATTTTAGATTCCAAAAAATGAAGGAGAAAAATTTTCTGGTTATATTCCACTAGGTAAGAATTATTTTAAATATTTATGAAAAGATATACAATATAGCTTATGGAGCTTATCTACAGAATGGCTACAAAGATTAATGAATTACATTATTATACAGAATTACAGGTTAATGTTACCTTAGGTAGCCAAGATGGCGGGTCGTCTCTAATTCCAGCAAGGAAACGGTGGGATGCACATTCTAACCTAACCTAATGTAACCTATTCTAATAAATTATCATAATTATTAGCAATCAAATTATTAGAATAGGTTAGGTTAGGTTAGAACGTGCGTCCCACTGTTTTCTTGCTGGAATTAGAGACGAGCCGCCATCTTGGCTACCTAAGGTAACATTAACCGAATTACAATACAGGTGTTATTATTATACAGTAACGCATTATTTGCTAAAATTTTTTATAAGCCATACACCAACATTTTCTCTCTTTTGGACATGACTTGCATGTTTGGCTTTATTGTAAATAAAATTAAGAGAGAAAACGTTGGGGTATGGCCAATTACCAATTTGTAGTATAAAAATATAATTTAATGTACTGGGCTGTCCATAAATGACATCACACTGGAAGGGCTGGTAAAGCCAAGTCGGACAAGGGAAGGAAAGAGTGACGTCAGTGGACATCTGGGATATTATATAGATTACTCCCTATGGAATTTTGGGACTTTGAGTATATATCTGAACTCGGGATCGAGACAAGTTCAACGATACTTTTGGACTGGAGACCAAAAATAAGAAAGTTATCATATTTACGATTTCTTGCCTTTAACAATGCATTCTACGAGGGTACCATTGATCTCTCAGCCCCCTGAGCTCAGATATATACTCAAAGTCCCGAGATTCCATGGGGAGTAATCTATACAACTTCCATCTGAACGTGATTTAGAGCACCATCTCGTTCCGCTATGTCCTTTAAGTGTTGTCTTTAGTAATGTTGTAATTTTTCCCCATCTTCGGGTAAAAGAAGCAAAAAATTAAACAATTTTTAGATTATTCCAAAAAATGAAACCATCTCCACGGTTGCGTGCCCTCCAATTAAATTAAGCGAATGCACGGCACAAGGAACAAATTTGGCAAGATTGTTTAATCGTGCTGTATGCGCTTGCATGCCATTATATCAATGTATTCCGGCCATGTTTGCTCCGTTATCGTACCCTTGTCCTCTTCTGTTTTTAATCATTATTATACCATCATTTTTTAACTTATCCAAAACTTCAATTGCAAGTCCTTGTCCTGTTTTATATTTTGATAGTACAAAATCAACAAATCTCTCTTCGATAGTTACCATTTCATTTTCAATTTTGACGTATCTGATAATCTGGCATACTTGTTCATAAATTATGAGATATATCAGGAGTACTATCAATTATTATGCTAAAATATTTTGCTGTCTTTATATTATATATAATTTTGTTTCGAACTTTAGATGATAGTAAAGAAATAAATTTGTTTTGGATTTTTGGACTTAAATACGATACTTGGCCTTTTGTTCTTTCGTTAATAGTGCAATGCACATGCAAAGTAAACACCGAAACTATCGTAACGATATAAATAAATACGTGCGGTCGTATTTACTGCAAAGAGGTTCTCGGAAGTAAACTATTGTTGATAAAATATCATATCCATATTTATGTATTTCAATTTGTTATAATTATTAACAAATTGAAATATATACATTTTCCTCTTTCCTTTTATAAGGTGAGAGAAGGTGGAAGAAGACTTAAACCAAGGGAGACTCAAGAGAGAAGAAGCCCTTGATAGAGAGAAATGGAAGAAACGCATTAGAGAATGAAACGCCGACCCCATATAAACATGGAAAAAAGTGAGGATAAAGAAAGAATTTATATATTTCAATAACAATAAAAATGGCGGTTTATTTTTGAAATTTATGTCAGTAAAAATTACAGATCATAAATACTATATAAATATAAATGTAAAAGTTTTTTGTGTTGTGGCCGCCAGCGCCAGAGATCCTGAACACTGCCTGGCAACACTTGCCAACGAGATGTTGGCTGGCAACTTGTAAGAAAAGGAAGCGCGAAAGTTCGCGGGTTTTTGCCTGGATGTTGGCCGAGGATGTCGATGACAGTTCTCACCTTTTTAATAAAGTTTTTTTGTTACTGTTCGTGTTTGTCTGCTTAGTTCTAAAGATCAGTAGGATCGAATGACAAAGTGGTGACCCGAACGTGATGCGATTAACGAACTACCTGGACTTTCGACTGAATTGGATAGTGAACAACTCTGTGTCTATGAAGGAACATTTTTAACAGGACATGCAGGTATGATCAGTTTCTGAATCGTAAATTCAATAAGACGACTAAGAGTGCGTGACTCGGGCTAAGCCTAATCAAAGACTATCCCGCTTTCCTTGTACCCGCATAGTTAGGCGCCCGAAATGGCGGAACAGAACGAGTTGGAAATCGGACGTGTACAGGCAAAAATGCCTATCTTCACTAAAACCAACATCAAATTATTTTTTGTGCAGCTAGACGCAGCTTTTGCCATTAATCGGATTACAAGTGAGAACACTAAGTACAACTATTTAATCAATTCCCTGGACGCGGAGATTCTATCTAACGTCAGTGACTTAGTATTTGACCGTCCAGCCGAGGCTCCGTTTACTAAACTCAAAGATCGACTCCTCGAAATTTTTCAGAACTCCGCTGCTAAAGAGGCTAAAATTCTGCTTGAAGATCTGGCGTTAGGGGATCAGAAACCCAGCGTTTTACTCCGTAAAATGAGGGAGCTTTCAGCGGGCAAGATTACCGAAGAATTTCTTAGAAACTTGTGGCTCCAACGTCTCCCCAAAAATATTCAGACAGTTCTGGCTGTTAGCGGTGATGAACTAGACAAGCTAGCCATCCTTGCTGACAAGGTTGCTGAACTTACAGAACCAACCCAACTGGCCAGCATCAACTTAGAAGCCGAAAATCCCGTAATCAAAAATCTCGAAATGCAGATTTTAGAACTCACAACGAAGGTTGCAGAACTTAATGTATCGCGTACTGCTCGTCCCCGTTATCGTAGTAGAGAGAGAAACCGACATGACCCGAATTCGAGGTATCGCATTAGTTCACGCCCTCGAGGAAGAAGCCTCAATCGTCAGGGATATTGTTACTACCATGATAAGTTTGGATCAGCTGCTAGGAAATGTCGTTCGCCGTGTTCCTTCGACCGAACTGCTGATCAGGGAAACGAGCGCAGCCAGCCGCAGTAACGGCCTGTGGGTCCAGCCTGGCTCCTAAATATAGCCGTCTGTTTGTGTATGACAACAAAACTGGCCTAAATTTCTTAATTGATTCTGGAGCAGATTTATCGATCATTCCCAATCGCACTAAGAATCAGCCTACAAAGGTTGAATTGTATGCTGCCAACGACTCTAAAATCTCGACGTATGGAACAAAGGTGCTAGAACTTGACCTCAACTTAAGACGTTCTTTCAGATGGGAATTTACCATAGCTGATGTGCAGAAGCCTATAATCGGTGCAGACTTTTTGGCCAACTTTGGACTCATTCTCGACATCAGAAACAGATTACTGGTTGACCCCCTGACTTCCCTTACTACACGAGGAAGATATTATACAGGACCACCTACTTCAGTCAAAACTATAATCAGCAATTCCCCAATGCAGGATATCCTCAAGGACTTTCCACATCTCACTCGTCCTCGACCGTTTTCAGATAAAGTCAAGCACAACACAGTGCATTATATCGAGACACACGGTCCACCCGTATTTGCCAAACCCCGTAGATTGCATCCGGCTCAGCTGCAAGTAGCAAAGCAAGAATTCCAGCACATGATGGAGTTAGGTATATGCAGACCATCAAAGTCCAACTGGGCTTCTCCCCTCCATATGGTGCCGAAGGGCTGTAACGATTGGAGACCTACTGGAGACTATCGTGCCCTGAATAGGATAACTGTTCCCGATCACTATCCAGTGCCACACATCCACGATTTTGGTCAAAGTCTACACGGAGCCCGAATATTTTCCAAGATCGATTTGGTTAGAGCCTTCCATCATATACCAGTTAACCCAGATGATGTGCCAAAGACAGCCATTACAACGCCATTTGGGCTATTTGAATTCGTTTTCCTCCCTTTTGGTCTCTGCAACGCAGCCCAATCATTCCAACGATTCATGCACGAAGTTTTGAAAGGCTTAAACTTTTGTTTTTCATACCTAGATGACATCCTCATTGCTAGCACTTCGTGGGAGGAACATAAGATGCACATGCGGCAAGTGTTTCAACGCCTTGACAAGTACGGTCTGCAAATCAATGCATCCAAGTGTACTTTTGCTGCTCCACATGTATCATTCTTAGGATACATGGTGTCTCCCCACGGCGTTATGCCACTTCCAGAACGTGTATCTGCCATAACTCAACAGAAGCGACCACAGACCCTCAAACAACTGAGAAGGTTCTTAGGCATCTTGAACTTCTATCGTAGGTTCCTACCCCATGCGGCCCATCACCAAGCTCCTTTACACGACCTACTTAAAGGAGCAAAGAAAAACGACCAGCGCGAGATTAAATGGACTGACAATTCGATTCAGGCATTTGAGTCATGTAAGTCACAATTAGCAGATGCCACCTTACTACATCATCCTTCACCAAGTGCTACCCTTGCACTTCACGTCGATGCATCCGATTCTGCTGTGGGCGCTGCCCTTCATCAAGTTACAGCACAAGGTCTCCAGCCACTGGCGTTCTTTTCCCGCAAACTGAGTAACTCTCAGCGTCAGTATTCTGCATACGACCGAGAACTTCTGGCTGTGTATTTGGCTGTGAAACATTTCCGGTTTATGCTGGAAGCACGACAGTTCACCATTTACACAGACCATAAACCATTAACGTTTGCCTTCCAGCAACGACACGATAAGTGTACACCCCGTCAGTTGAGACATCTTGACTTTATAGGACAATTCTCAACAGACATCAGACACATAAAGGGGATCGATAACGTTCCAGCTGATGCTCTTTCCCGTATTGAATCAATTAGTAGCCCATCTATAGATTATAGCAAAATTGCAAAAGACCAACAGCAAGATCCTGAGCTCCAGTCTCTCCTGACTTCAAGTGACTCATCACTTGTACTTAAGAAGTTTAAACTTCCTGATAGTGATGTCGAAATTTACTGTGATGTATCGACAGGTCGCATTCGTCCATACATTCCGCCTAGTTATCGTCGCACTGCTTTCAACACTGTCCATAACCTGTCCCATCCAGGTGTAAGGAGCTCAACAAGATTGGTAAAAGCAAAATTTGTTTGGCCATCCATCAGTAAAGACTGCCAGACATGGTCTCGCACCTGCATTTCTTGTCAACGGTCGAAGATCCAGAGACATGTCGCTAGCCCTTTGGGAACCTTTCCTGTTCCAGACGCTAGATTTTTAAATATTCATATTGACATTGTTGGTCCATTGCCACCTTCCAACGGCTCAACATATTGCCTCACAATCATCGATAGATTTTCTCGTTGGCCTGAAGCAATCCCGTTGCCAGATATAGCAGCTGAAACAGTAGCTTCAGCCCTGTACTCAGGCTGGATATCTCGCTTTGGAGTGCCTGCCCAAATAACATCTGATCAAGGACGGCAATTCGAATCTGGCTTATTTAAATCCCTCACTCAACTTTTTGGTACCCAAAGAGTTAGGACAACAGCATACCATCCAATTGCAAATGGCATTGTTGAACGCTTTCATCGTTCACTTAAAACTGCCATCAAGTGTCACTCTACTGAAAGATGGACGGAAGTGCTACCTACAGTCTTGTTAGGATTACGAACTGCGCTCCGTGAAGACACCAATACTACCGCGGCTGAGATGCTCTATGGCACCAGCCTCCGACTGCCTGGAGAGTTTTTCGTTCCAGGTTCTCAGGACGTCAATCCATGTTCTTTCGTCGAAAAACTCAGGACGATGATGGCAAACTTAAAACCAGTGCCTGTGGTGCACCACTCCTACCGCAACCCATTTATCCACAAAGAACTGCAGTCATGTTCCCACGTATTTCTTCGCAATGATGCTGTACGGAAGCCCTTGCAGCCTCCATACGATGGACCCTACGAAGTCGTGTCGCGTGGTAGCAAGACATTCACTCTATGCATAAAGGGAAAAGAAACTGTAGTTTCTATTGATCGACTGAAACCGGCTTTTATTCTCGCAGCGAGTGAGTCGGACCAGTTACCCCCAATGTCTCCAATGCCAAGACCAGCGCCAACTAGACGTACCACAGACAATCCAGCCCCAACGCGACAAACTACCACACGCTCTGGCTGACATGTATCCTTTCCCGCTCGTTTCGTGTCACAGACACTGGTGGGGGAGTAGCTGTGGCCGCCAGCGCCAGAGATCCCGAACACTGCCTGGCAACACTTGCCAACGAGATGTTGGCTGGCAACTTGTAGAAAAGAAGCGCGAAAGTTCGCGGGTTTTTGCCTGGATGTTGGCCGAGGATGTCGATGACAGTTCTCACGTTTTTAATAAAGTTTTTTGTTACTGTTCGTGTTTGTCTGCTTAGTTCTAAAGATCAGTAGGATCGAATGACAAAGTGTTATTAATTCGAATATATATTATTTCGAAACCTTCTCGTTGCCGCCTTTATTAAATCGGCGCCTATGGCGGGAGCCACATTGGCCATACCCTAGTTACGGCTCTGGTAGTCATTATCAAACAGAACTGAGATTGGGCGCTAAAACACGTTATGCTGTTAGTTACACGCTTCTCTTTGACGGCGCCATTGCAAACGAAAGCCGACGATGTTAGAACGATAAAAGGCAGGACGGGCAGTGGTCGCCGTGCATGTAAATTTGTCTGTATTAGTCACCTGACAATGGTACAGAAAGAGATGGAATTTTGTAACCAGGTTCTACCTGTCTTTGGATGGCGGCCAAATACACTATTGCTGGGTTACAACTGTTCGTGCTTGTCGCATAATCAGATCATCTCTTCTAGTAGTCTGTGTAAGACATCCAAAGCTAGCTCTCTATGTATCCACTGTCCTCAACACCATCTCACAATCAAATCAAAATGGCTGAGATGGCAAGCAATTCGGAAAAATGCCATCCTGCTTTCCTCATCCTGATTATGCGGTCTTTCTGAAATTCCTTCAGCTGTAAATAATATATTTGATTGTGTCTTATAAACATGCCTGGAGTTAGGCCACCAAACAACAGATAGGTACTGTACACTAAAATTTTAGACATAATGAGCCTTTATGAGTTCTTTTAAATGATACAGGAATAATAATAAATCTAAAAATCTGGTGGCATTACCTGACGTGCAATGGGATGACAACTGTAGTAATTTACATACCCTGTCTGTACTGTTGCTATCCTATATAAAATTTTATCTACGAAAACTTCTACATGTGATACAAAATACTTCTAAAAACGTGTAGATTGTTGTGAGCTTTAAACGTGTTAAATTCATCTATAGGCAAACTTAAAAAACTGGAGGTAAAAATTTCCAAAACGGCAACTATGTCCGTGTGAGATATAGATGCTGAATTTTGCAGTAATTCTATTTGGATGTATATCTTTCTTGTCAATAATTATATTTCCGATAATTATTTTTGCAGTATAAACGCAAAATTATACGTATGTAAACAGAGCCGGATCCAATAGGTGCAAGGCCCGATTGAATTTTTTTTTTCGGGGCTCCAGTGGCGTCTTTAGAACGTAAGGGGTCCTGGGCCAGGACCAAGATGGGGCCCCCTTAAGCAGTGGCGTAGCGTAGTGGGGGCGGCAGGGGCGGCCCGTCCCGGGCGGCACTTTTAGGGGGCGGCAAAATTTCACAATAAATAATAATATATTGTACAAATACCTAAATAAGGGGACGGCGAAATTTTCCTCCGCCCCGGGCGGCTGACACCAACGCTACGCCACTGGATTGAATTATATTTGGAAATTCGTCTAATTTAGCATCGTTATTAATTCGGGTCAGGCTTTCATCTATGCTAGCGATCCCTTTGCGGGTTAGAACCTGCTGTATTGTGGCCGATTATATAGACTATATTTTATTTATTTATTTTGCTCTCTTTGTCTTGTGGCTACTATGAGGGCCTTTTTTCACATCTATCGTGGGTTCGAACAGACCTACAATTGGGACGACTAGAGGTGAGAAACGAGCCCAATATATTCGGGAGTTACCAATCATAAAAAAGTCCTTGTCGTGCTCGGGAAATTTAGAATAGTAATTTAATATAATATAAAAATTTCAAATATTGACGTTACTATGTAATTATTTATTACAGCAATATCTATATTGAATCTGGGTAATCCCGGATTCAATCCTGGATTACCCAGAGCGGTGGGCGGCCGACACCTTAACCGCCTCGACCATCTGGCCATTCAGTCTAAGTGTGCGCTGGTATTTCTCATTAATCAATGACTATATAAATTGATTCCGATGATATAAAGAAAGTTTTTTTAAATAATAAATTTTACATAGTTTATATAAAATTTCCATCTGCACCGACTCTTCAATAAGTAGACAATTTATACAGCTATTATTTTTTGGCATTCATGTGTAATATATATTATATTATATTAATTAATATAATAAAACATTTGTTTATTTAAAACTTTTAAAATAATTAATTTTTTATTTTATTTTTTCAATCAATACATATTGACGAATAATCCCAACCGGAATTTAGTTTAGTCGAAAAATAAAATAGAAAAAAAAATTAAAAGATTTATAATTATATATTTCAATATTATTTTTAATACATTTTCAAAATTTGTAATATTATTATAATTACAACTTTAAAATATTTTGCGGGAATAAAAATAATCGAGATTGTAATCGTCCAATTTTAGTAGGCAGGGATCGCATGGAAGTGATTCGTGTTTTAGAGAGGGGAATGGTGTTTTGTAGCACGTGAGTTCTGCAGGAAAGTGAGATAAGTAGTAGATAATTTACATTCTATGATGAAATTAAATGTTCTTGTAACATATGTTATAGAAGTTAAGCAATAAAAAAAATAATGGGTGGACCATCAAAAATTCGGCAATTTACGACGTGTTGTCGATTCTGTAATTTGTTTTCTTAACTTTTCCATATTTTTTATTTTTAGATATATAGTGCATTCATTATATACGGTATTCAACATAATGATAGAAATTCGAGAAATTTGCTTTGGATCAACGTCCACGTGAGTTCAATTACACCTGTCAATACTACTGGTTACTGTTAAAACATGAATATCTACTTTACCCAAATTATCAAAACACATTCGTGCGTCACTATTCATTTAATTTCATTAGATTTGGAAGTAGTTCAACGCAACGTTTATTCGTATAAATTTCTGCTGTGAAGTTTGACATCAGCATTCTGAGCAGCCTTGGTTACTCACCACTTAATGGAAAATGTTTACTTAATCATACCACCATGATCTTTCTCAAATTAATACAATACATTTTATGTTTCTGTTTTTACCTGAATAAAGCAATAGATTCAACACATTTATTGCTTTGTGTTTTAGCGTAATTGACAAAAAAAACTGCTTGAAAAAAATTGTACTTAAAAACATTTAAAATTTCTGTCGGGTGTTCTTAGTCTGTGGAAAAAATTATCTTTAGAACTTCGAGAAAATTTTCACACGTTAAGCCACAAAGCCACGTCAAGGCGACACCCATTTTGTGGTAGTTTTTTGATTTCCAGAAACTGACCCCGATTGCTCGACAGAATAACAATCGAGGAATAAAACTGGATATTCGTTGCTATTCGATTCATTCGGCAAACTAAAATAAACTACGAAAATTTAATATTTATGTCATTTTCATCAAACTTTCCTATTGAAGGACATGAAGTTTAAATACAGATTTTTCATTTACAAATAAATATAGCAACGAATAAAAAATTATGTTCAAAATATAAATATATGCAATTTTTATAATTTGTGGTTAAAACATATACTAAAAACTTATTATATTGTAACAAAGACGCTGTTGCTTAAGCCTTTTGCAACCAATTTTTGTGTAGTGAAACTGTTTTTATACAGAAAAATAAATTAGAACGAAAAATATTACGATATTTATTAGGTATCGATTGAATAAAAAAAATATATTTTTAAAAGAGAAATAAGCTTGTGTATCGTCAAATGTTTCATGTAATCATAGCGCCAAATATTTAAGATACATGTTATCTACCTATTATGAGACTATTTTTAAAAGAGAAATAAGCTTGTGTATCGGTCAAATGTTTCATGTAATCATAGCGCCAAATATTTAAGATACATGTTATCTACCTATTATGAGACTATTTTTAAAAGAGAAATAAGCTTGTGTATCGGTCAAATGTTTCATGTAATCATAGCGCCAAATATTTAAGATACATGTTATCTACCTATTATGAGACTATTTTTAAAAGAGAAATAAGCTTGTGTATCGGTCAAATGTTTCATGTAATCATAGCGCCAAATATTTAAGATACATGTTATCTACCTATTATGAGACTATTTTTAAAAGAGAAATAAGCTTGTGTATCGGTCAAATGTTTCATGTAATCATAGCGCCAAATATTTAAGATACATGTTATCTACCTATTATGAGACTATTTTTAAAAGAGAAATAAGCTTGTGTATCGGTCAAATGTTTCATGTAATCATAGCGCCAAATATTTAAGATACATGTTATCTACCTATTATGAGAATATTTTTAAAAGAGAAATAAGCTTGTGTATCGGTCAAATGTTTCATGTAATCATAGCGCCAAATATTTAAGATACATGTTATCTACCTATTATGAGAATATTTTTAAAAGAGAAATAAGCTTGTGTATCGGTCAAATGTTTCATGTAATCATAGCGCCAAATATTTAAGATACATGTTATCTACCTATTATGAGAATATTTTTAAAAGAGAAATAAGCTTGTGTATCGGTCAAATGTTTCATGTAATCATAGCGCCAAATATTTAAGATACATGTTATCTACCTATTATGAGACTATTTTTAAAAGAGAAATAAGCTTGTGTATCGGTCAAATGTTTCATGTAATCATAGCGCCAAATATTTAAGATACATGTTATCTACCTATTATGAGACTATTTTTAAAAGAGAAATAAGCTTGTGTATCGGTCAAATGTTTCATGTAATCATAGCGCCAAATATTTAAGATACATGTTATCTACCTATTATGAGACTATTTTTAAAAGAGAAATAAGCTTGTGTATCGGTCAAATGTTTCATGTAATCATAGCGCCAAATATTTAAGATACATGTTATCTACCTATTATGAGAATATTTTTAAAAGAGAAATAAGCTTGTGTATCGGTCAAATGTTTCATGTAATCATAGCGCCAAATATTTAAGATACATGTTATCTACCTATTATGAGAATATTTTTAAAAGAGAAATAAGCTTGTGTATCGGTCAAATGTTTCATGTAATCATAGCGCCAAATATTTAAGATATATGTTATGTATTAATATAGTTGTTAAAAGTATATCGAGTGAATGTTATATGAAATTAGAATATTAAAGATTACTAAAATTCCAGCTTATATATCAATTAGAATTAGAAAGAACCCGGTTATTACTTATTGAAATCATTAAATTAAATATTATGATATTAAATTAAAAAGGTGTAAAAATCATGCTACTTATCGTGATTTTACTGTCTGGCGTCGGGAAGAAAATTGTTCAAGTTAAATTTTAATTTGAAAGTCGATACCTGAAAGTAATATTTTTGTAAAAATTTGAAAAAAGTTTAATAAGAGGAAAGATGAGAACTTACCTAATTGATTCTGCTTATATTATAAATCATTTGATGACACTGACCCTGGCGATAGTGTTGTTTAACTGTTTTATTCGATTTCGGCACTGAAATTAGATTTAACTGAATAAAACATTGCTTATTCATTGTTACAGAAGACGCTTTCTTTTGTTTTTTGTACTTCGTATTGTTAATCAAACACGAAATATAGCTTAGAAATCTTGGAATTAAAGTACTTTGCGTAGAAAATTATAATGTACATAAAATATATTAAAAGAACTAAGATTATTTATTGAACTGATTCCTGTTCAAACTATTGCACATTTACCGCATTTTCATTTTAATAATTTGAGAGTTATTATCAGAATTTGAACGAAAATAAGCTCGAATATAACAAAAATCTGTATATAAATCAATCTCGCTAATTCAGCAATAATTTGTATAATTATCTAAACTTGACCCGAAACATCGACCGAATATGTTTCGGGTCGATGTTCTATTAGAATTTATACTCAATATTAATTATATAAACAAAAACAAAGGATTACTTACTTCCGTGAGACCTTCCGAAACGGAATTCAGCTGAAAAGTCTCTGAAAAGAAACAATAATAGAAATCATCTAAAAACAATATGAAAAAGAACAATTGTAAAGTATTGTTCGTTGAGTATTACGTCGCATCACGCGCGTCACTTATTACCTCGAAATTTCTACGATAAACCATTTAAGTCATTACCACAAATATTCAATAAGCTTTTAATTTCGTATAATTCAGATACCAGGGATTATCTGCGCGTGACATTTCAATCATGTTTACAGTTCGTAACGTCGTAAGGAATAGCGTAACGATAATTTTACGTCTTTTCTGTTAAAAACTTGTAGGAAATGCACCGGTCAAAGGCAAAAGCGTAATTTTGTTTCAGAATGTTACCGAAAACGAAAAAAAATTGTCGTCGTCGGACTGTTCGGAGTTCGAAAGTTTTCGGAAAATACGTCACACCGTGATTAAGGTTTGGAAATAGTAGTGTGATCGAATGTCGTTCTGCAACACACGTCGTGGTACACATATTGTCCGATAGAAAGCATAAAGAGATTGTAATTGGAAGATAGTAATAAATTTGCGAGAAAATGTCAGTGTGAGTGGTGAATTCGTGGAAAATCGTGTGCATTATAGAAAATTACAAAAATATCTTTGAAATTTTGTTTCAAATATAAGTTACGTAGTTATATTATTGATCAAAATTGTAAAAAGCAAGGCCGTAACAATTTTTCCCCTCAATCCAGGGGCCAGGCAGTTTTTGAGACCCACAATCGGAAGACATTTTTATGTTCGTTGCACTTGAATAACTTATGTTTATTAGAAGAAATTGCGTAGGTTACATAAAAATTAACGAACCGACTTCACTACATTGATTCAGAGCAGCAGTTCCCATACTTTCTTTATATGCATGCCCCGTGGCAGCCATTCCCTTAAGTATTTTTCCATTTCGCATTTTTCTAGTTGTATTTCGTATTATCGACAAACGGGAGCGCCTTAGTCAATTATGTAGCAGTGTACAATTAAATGTAAAAAACATTTTTGTTAAAGCGAAAATTTTTGCAGGAAAAACATAGATAAATGTGATAAAATTATAATTACATTTTATTTAAGACTGAGCACCCAATGACATAGCGTGGTCAATGTAGCACCGGAATACAATACATTAGCTACTATTTATTTTTTTTTTTTTTCGCGTACTCTTAAACCATTCAATGCGTACCCCTAACTCTCACTTCCCTTCTCAACAGACGATCAATTGGCAGAAAAATAGAAATATTTTCTGATAATTTAGAATTGCCAGTTAACAGGAAACCTATTTATTGAGTATGGATGTTTGAATTTTAATTGCGTTTTTTAACTTTGTCGAATCCCTTCAGCCATCTATTAGTACTCAAGTAACTGATATTCAGAAGTTAGTCGCGGACTGGGGACCCTGAGCCAGAGCCCCGTACACACTGCTATAAAGACGACACTGCAGGGCCCCTCAAACTTTACATAACAAAATTAATTAACAGTTCATTTACATATTCAAATATGTTGTTTTATATTTTATAATAATATACCTAGATATTTATTTTTGTAAAATGTACTATTTTTAAATATATACATTTTGATGTGATGCGGGGCCCCTTCAAGCGCGGGGCCCGATTGGCTCCAATCGCCTCAAATCCGGCCCTGTATGTAAATTAGAGTTAGACATCATTTCTTATTAAGCTTTGGTTATAGTTTTAGTATTCGAGAAGTTTCTCCGAATTATTTGGCTATAATATCAAATTATTTTATCATTATGTTTGGTTCTCGAAAAGAATTTTTTCTTGTGTATTCTATTGTATTTAAAGCCTTTACTTAGCTTTCTGTAAATTACTTCATTATTTATTTAAAATTAGTAGTTATTCTGGTATTCTTATCTTATCGAAATATTGGTCTCCAATAAGGATTTCTTTTAATGATAATGATTGAATGTCCGGTAGTGACGCTGTCAAACAATCTCAAATAATCTATGATATTGTAAGTGAAATTGTCTGTACAAATAGAATCAGTTTAATTGAATATAGAAAAATATGATTGAAAATGCAATCTTCTTCACTTTGTTATTTCTTTTCGTATTTTTGTGGTATCGGTAAGTATTTTTTTCTTTTTCTAAAGTTATAAATGTAGAATAGACAGGGAAATATAAATATAATAATAGAACTACCGTATATTAAAATATTTATGAATATTATAATCAAATAATTCGTTTTAATATACCGTTAAAAGCAGCATTCTAATTATATAATTTAAATAAAACTGACAATTTCAAAATTATAAATTTAAAATTCGCAAATTTGACTAAAATTACAGTAAAACTTCGCTAAGTCGAACCGCGTTAACTTGAAGCATTCTACAGGCACAGTATCAGGGACGGATCTAGGATTTTCGGGCCCTAGGGCTTATCGAAGTTCAATGGGACCTCATTTTTTGTTAAATTAAGAATCTTTAAATTGGGGTTTAAAATTCAGTTTAATAACATCAAAATCAGAGTTGAAATATATTTATTTATGAAATGTGTTGAATGACAAACTTTATATCTTATATATATATGTATATATAAAACATAAGAAGTAAAGAACTATCATTAACAAAAACGTATCAACAAACAAAATTTTTAATAAAATAAATATACCATTACGCCATTTACACATAGCATTAACTATTTTTTACTACACGATAAGTGATCTTTCCTAATGAAAAAGAATTTAGCGGCCGGATGGCTGAGCGGTCAAGGTTCGCAGCCTACCGCCTTGGGGGACCCGGGATCGAATCCAGACGGGTCGAAAAATCCTCAGGAATTTTTCGGGGGGTGGTGCATCCGGATACGTCGGTTCCCGTCCCTCACCACCCGGCCGCCCCATTGTGGGCCTGGCCGAACCCATAATGGGCTTGCTATAAGAGGCCCTCTTAGTGCCCACTGGGCGGAAAGAGTTACAAAAAAAAAAAAAAAAAAAAAAAAAATGAAAAAGAATTAAAAATTTATGGTAATAATTCAATTTCAATTTTTGTGAGCCTTGACACTTGGTGGGCAGGACTTAAGTTTTATTAGTCCCTATGTAAATTCGTCTCTACACAGCATATAAGGTTTTTCATATAACACGATCTCTTTAAGTCGAAATTATCAGTACTTTAACGCGAATTTATTTTTCCGTGTACCCTCTATCCTTTTATACGTGTGTGATCTTCATTTACTCTAATGTTTCGTGTGAATAGAGACTATTAAGATAAAGAAAGACTATGTCTCCATGCTGAACACAACATCACGCCATTACAACCTCGCCTTGATATCTTTTTACTGATACAGTATATTACTGGAATTTAGACTAGGAGAGAAGGAAACTTGACAACTCATTCAAACGCACAATAAACTGTATTCAACTTAGTAATCATTTTGTGAACAGATTCTTGAGAAACGGTTTGATAACGGGCCATTTAGGGCATCAAAAAACTTTAAGAGAATGAGTATTAACTCAAACTCGTTAACTCAAAGTAGTTTTATTCTTTAAATTTCGACTTGAGATTTTACGGTATTCTAAATTTAAAAAGTAATAGAGAATAATTGTAAAAATGATTTTAATTTTAATTCAACTCGGTTAAAAAATTATTTTGATCTACATTTGTCTTATGTAAGAATACTCAAAGTGCAAATTCTCTAACAAAAAAATAAAAATATCAAATGTTTTATCTCGGAAGGTTTAAAGTTTTTCAAGATTGTTTAGATACAAAAAACGATAAAGGAATATTAAACTTAATTGTTGGATTTAAGGAATCTATTATACAGTTTATCTGGAAACATTAAATATGATCGAGAGCATTCGTAAATTTCAAAGTCTCAATCCGAAAAGGTAATGACTCTTGTCAAACAATTAACATATCAAATCGTCTGATTTAATATAATTCTGCCATATCTATTGTAACAGTATCTCCATAGCAAAGCAAAAAATACGTTATTTTATTATAATTGCATAAACGTACTCAAATATGTTATTTATACATTATTACTTTTTATGAAAATTAACTTTTCGTAAATAAAATAAGTTACGAAAAGTTTTCCAATCCCCTATACTGGACCACTACTATATTTCTTTATCCACTCTCTAAGAGCGTCAACTCTAAGAGTTTAGAACTCGCTCGGCACCCCCACAATAATTTATTATAAACTAGCAGTACCTGCCACGCGTTGCTGTGGCTCAAAATGTATCTATTATAAATGTATAACACTTCCCCAGCGAGGGGAATTTCGAAAAAATCCCTTCTTAGTGTACACTCTTTTGACGTGCCCTATTAAAACACAATCAAAAACGCAAAAAACTGCATTTAAAATAGTATAGGCTAATAGAAGCCCATTTCTTCACCGTAAGCCTTAATTTTGTTCCTCTCCCCCACGAGGGGAATTTCGACATCTATATTTTATAAAAACACGCGCATATTTGAATGCAACGTTGTGTCAAAATTTCAAAGAAATTGGTGAAGAACTTTCGGAGATTAGCTATTAGGAACAAACGAACATGTACATTTTTATTTATATAGATAGTAATAACTATAATAATAATAATATATTATAATATATAATAAATATTTTATAATAATAATAATATATTATCATTATTATATGTTTAAAAAAATTCTCAGTTTAAAAACATTATGCCAATCACTCAAGTTAAAATTGTATGTTGCGCTGTCTGTTTTGAGATGTTAATTAAAAAGAAATTTTATATTATAAATTATCATAAATGGAAAAAGCGGCTTAATTTTGAGAGTAGAGAAGTTTTCAACAAATATTGTAAATGTGAGTAACGAGAAAAATTTTCGTTAAGTAAGACCCACTCGAGATGATATATAGCTAGGTTGCCATACGTCCCGTATATATACGAGACTGTCACCGTATTTCACTACTCAGTCCTGTATTACTCTTTATCCCGTTTTCTCAGCCAAGTTCCTGAATGGAAGAAATAGAACGTACTATTGCATATTTACAAGTAAGAAACATCGATATTGGCAACACTGTGATTCTTTTTTTTTCTTTTTTTTTGTAACTCTTTCCACCCTGTGGGCACTAAGAGGGCCTGTTATAGCAAGCCGATTATGGGTTCGGCCAGGCCCACAATGGGGCGGCCGGGTGGTGAGGGACGGGCACAGACATATCCGGACGGACCACCCCCCGAAAAATTCCTGAGGATTTTTCGACCCTGTCCGGATTCGATCCCGGGTCCCTCAGGGCAGCAGGGTGCTAACCTTGACCACTCGGCCATCCAGCCGCCACACTGACGTTCTATTCAATCAGTTTGTATATCTAAAAAATTATTTAGAGAAAAATAATACCAACGAAAACTGCGAAGCAACTATGATATTGAGTATGGAAGTGAAATGGTTGAAGTTTTTGCAGATACAAAGCATTGATCAGAACTTCTGATTAGACTTCTGATTCAGAAGTCATGTCTAATAAACTATGTCAGTACCAGGGCGAATTCTCTGGGCTTGCTTAGCATGCGCCGCATGCTTAAGAGAAAATTTTGACTGTCAATATACTTTTTATATGAGAACAAATATGCCAATAATAATATATCCTGACGTGTAAACTCTTTTATCATTTGTGTTTGTTTTTACATTGGCAGCTAGCTGCTTTTTTTTTTTTTTAACTCTTTCCGCCCTGTGGGCACTAAGAGGGCTTCTTTTAGTAGGCCCATTATGGGTTCGGCCAGGCCCACAATGGGGCGACCGGGTGGTGAGGGACGGGGCCCGACATATCCGAACGGACCACCCCCCGAAAAATTCCTGGAGATTATTCGACCCGTTCGGATTCGATCCCGGGCCCCCAGAGCGGTAGGCTG
Organism: Centruroides vittatus; assembly: GCF_030686945.1. Taxonomy (NCBI): domain Eukaryota; kingdom Metazoa; phylum Arthropoda; class Arachnida; order Scorpiones; family Buthidae; genus Centruroides; species Centruroides vittatus. Next base: position 900,635 of record NW_027120828.1, read on the forward strand.
CCACCTTTACCGCTCGGCCATCCGGCCGTCTGGCAGCTAGCTGCTAGCAAGGACGACGCCAGCCAATGGGTAAGGGGGGGCAAGATGATGTAAATTGATAGAGGATATAAATTGTATGTAGGTAAAATAAAAACGATTCATAAAGTTTTAATCATTCACTATGTACCGGAAAAGAAATATCTCAAATAAAACATTTTCTTTAACTTACAAGAAGCCTAAGAAGATTATTTTAATTAAAACTTAGCATTTAAATAACTTTTTCGAATTTCTAGGGGAGGGCAACTGCCCCTCTGCCCCTCCCTCTGGTGACGCCCTTGGCTGCTAGCCGTTTTAAGTCAGTGCGATGCTTGCGGGAACTCGATCGCTTGCTCGTGTGGAGATTTGCACAGCAAACAAGTGCGCACACATGACGTCATTCGAAGCATTTAACACGGCATATTGTATCGAAATCTTGCGGTACTCAGTCAGCATACATGTATTTTGTACAGAGCGAATCTTCATAGGGACTAATAGGGCTTAAGCCCTGTCAAAGGTCAACAAAAATTAGATTATTATCATAAATTTTTAATACTTTTTCATTATATTTATAATGTAGAAATAATGGGCTTTATAATAGTCCACACTTTTTTATTCACACCAAATAACGTTTCTGCCTATTGTTTAGTGCTAGAGATAGGCCTATTATTCTTACTATAACTTTCAGCATGCCCAAAAATTTTGGTCAGGATTCGCCCCTGCTGAATACGTGTTTGCCATTCCATCCAGCAATGCAAATATGGAGAGAATATTTTCCCTGATGTCAACTCAATGGCCGGACGAAAGAAATAGGTTGTCAGTGAAGACAATTGAAGCAATTTTGATTTATCATTATAATTTTAAAATGACTTGCACCCAATTTTATAAATATGTGAAAGAAGCAAATGATATAATTAAGAAAGTAAAATCAACTTTAAAAATATGATTGGGCTTTTTTTTTTTTTTTTTTTTTTTAACTCTTTCCGCCCTGTGGGCACTAAGAGGGCCTCTTTTAGTAGGCCCATTATGGGTTCGGCCAGGCCCACAATGGGGCGACCGGGTGGTGAGGGACGGGGCCCGACATATCCGAACGGACCACCCCCCGAAAAATTCCTGGGGATTATTCGACCCGTTCGGATTCGATCCCGGGTCCCCCAGAGCGGTAGGCTGCCACCTTTACCGCTCGGCCATCCGGCCGTCAGTATGATTGGGCTAAAAAGGATTAGCCTTGCATCATTTTTATTATTCTACGTATTCATTTTATTAAATTGCTTAAATTTTATAGATTTTTTATCAGAGTAAAATAAACCATTACCTACTCACATTTTTCATGTTTTAGCACTTAAATAAATGTCTTGTATCAATGCTTGGCAATTATGGCAACCCTATATATAGCCCTACCTCACTGAATTCAGAACTCTAAAATTTAATAGCATTAATGCCTCTTATATACAAGATACCATACCAAGTCTCGTTTCTTAATCATTACTCATCCTGAGATATTAAACGAAATAGATGTCACGCGCTCACAGTGTTCAGTAGTTTTATCCACCGGCTCAATGGTAGGTATTTCAATGTTTTGTTCACGTTGATTTGTTATTGCAACTAATTTTATGATTATGGAAAGAGACGATTTCTTGTTATTGTAAGTAAACTAATTATGGGGAGAGAAGATTTCTTGTTCACTCGAGAATTACTTATGTTATAAGAACCACATATTAATATTGTTTTATGCGATCAATATTTTTCAATTAAAAATAAAAATATTTATGCTTCATTAATTAAAATCTTTATTTTATGGAAGACCTCAATAACGAAATCTAATTAATTAATATTTATTGCAGAAAGCGTAAGAATGACATGACATTTTTTGAAAGATTGAACATACCGGGACCGAAACCACATTTCATAACAGGAAATCTTTCCGAATATAGTGAAAAGGTGAGATATGAAAAATGCGAATAATTAAGTAATTATCTAGAAAATTAAAAATACATTCTATGTAAATTACTTGAAATTGTAAGGTAAGTGTACCAAATATGGACATGGCCACAAGCCAGTTTCTTCGTTTTTGACCGAGGTATTCACTAGATTATAGCACCGATCAATGCGCATTTACAAGAAAAGTTTCCGTAATGACAACGATCAACCACGAAATTGCAGACACAAAAACGTTTTTGACAGGTTTACTATAAAGTTACAAGTTTCTTTCGCTGTTTATTCTATCAATGCTGCAGGTAATCACATTCGGTTTTTTGGGCGTTCCTCTTGCTTAATAGTAGTTTTAAACCACATGATACTTTAGAAAAATTCGTTATATCTATGACTTATTTACTCTTTCATTATTTGGGTTCTTAATATGACCATTAAGTGTCTAAATTACTAAAAACTTTTCAGTTTTAATAACATGATATAATTTTGTAAGTTTGTATCTCATACAGTAAAACAATTACTATTTAACAATTTCACAATAACAACCGATAAAAAAAAATTCTTACTCTTCTTTACAAACCTGTATTTCTAAATTACTGATAAACACGACACAATATGGTCGTCTCTATCATGATAGTGGAAGTACGATGTTTCTAATATGGTCACTTGCAGACATTTTAAAAATAATTTTTTAAACCACTAGACTTCTATGGTCTTTTCAAGTTTTATTATTATTATTATAAACTCTGCTAAGTGCAGTTTATCCTGTAAATTTATAGGAATCTGCGAGATAAATAAGTTCATCAAAATAATGAAAATTCCTTAACGTGTCCGTGTTTGTTGTACTTACCTTGAGTTTCTCGCAGAATTGTAAACGTTGCTCTTTAATTTTTTCTTTGTTTAATTACAGTGTAATATGCATTTAAAATTGTATCTCGATTTTCAAAAAGTTATAGCTTACATCGTACACCTAATAACTATCCGGTGTCTTACATTGAATGCAGGACACCGGATAGTTATTATGAATTAAGATTGATATTATGAATAACATAGCAATTAAAGATTGGCCTGCTATCAATCTTTTCACACATCTCTGACTAGCAATCGCTTTAAACATTGAGTCCTGTGTTCCTTTTATGCCCGCGATTGAACGAGTTGTTTATTCTCGTGTTGTCACAGGACTACCGGATGGATTTTACGAAAGATGGCAATAGCTCAGGTCACCGGACATCACACATTAATTTTTCGCGAATAACAGATTACTATGTACTTATATAAACTAGCATAGATTTTATTTCGTAGCTTCAGAATTATGTTGAGATGAATGTTTTGGGAAGGAAGTGAATAATACAATTTCCAATAGAATCGTGAATTTATTTCGAAATACGCAAGGACAGAACATTCTAAAAATCGCATATAACAATGTTATATATTTGGTATTATTAAAATGTTTGGTAGAAAAAGCAAAATCCTTTTTGAGATAAAACGACACTTCCTGTTATATAGATTGTCGGTTAAAGTTATCAAAGAAATAAATCCGAGTTCGTTACTAAATTTATACAACAAATGTTTGATGTTGCTAAATATATGATTGTCTTTTGAATGAAATTACTAAGAAAGTAGAATTAATTTACAATGAAAATTTAATAAAATACTTTCGACATATCAGATGAATTTTAGTTGTAAAAAGAGAAACTTTCTAACATATTGGAAGATAAAACATTCTGAAATCCGGAGTGAAATTTTTCTTTAGCACGCTAATATCATTTATGTTTGTACTGGATCGCCTTTTGTTCTCGTTGTAATTGTTATGAGTAAGAATAAAATTGCTTGAAAGAACGATACAGGAACACAATTATTAACAAAGATAAACACTTTTATTGGTTTCTGAAGATATGCATTTTATACAACAGATCTCTTTTAAATTTTACAACAATCTCGAAGACTGAAATTTCATATACGTTGCAGATAATAGTGAAAACTGGATTCCAATGTATGATAAATATAAGTATTTTATAAAAGAGGGTTATGGTAAAATTCTGTTAAAACATTAAACAATCTAGCAATAAGTTGCGTAACCTTTCCGGCTTATGTGGGATTTTATTTTAAAAATAGCAATTGTATTTTTAATCAAAATAATTTACTAATTTGTATGTGGCGCTATATATTATAAGATGTTGTTAACTAAAATAAATATTTCCAGACGTCTTATACAAATTGTGCGGGAAAAACTTTTATTAGTCCACATACAAATTGTACTCTGATACTATCAATACTTTATTCCTATCTTGTCTAAATTATAGTTAAACCGGTAAATTTTGGAGCCTGTACATGCCATTTCTGTCATCAAGATTGCTGTAAAATGTAAAAGAAGACCTATGAGGGACATGTCCGAAATGCATATTGTCAAAAACCAATAAAAGTCTGTTTATTCATCTTAATTGTGTTCCTATGTAATTCGTTCTCTCGAGCAATTTTATACTTACTCATTATAATTTATATTTGTTTGGTACTAGTAGGGATTTGCAAAATGCCAATTGGAATGGACAGAGAAATATGGAAATATTGTAGGGTAAGATATACTTTTTACTTATTTTTTAATATTAAACATAAATTAAATCTTCTATTTAATTCTTAATAAGGAAATATTTATTTGATCATGTACACTTTTAAAAGTTAGAATACATTAAAACAATTTGTAAAAGTTAAAAATATCCATAAGCTGGTGAAAATAAACTTAAGATATTAATTCTAGAAATGAAATTAATTATATTTTTATGATTATTTATAAATTTACATTACAGTATTTAACATTAATATTGACGTAGCTTTGAAGATATTGTTTTAAACAGTCTACACAATTGTATCGTGTTATCTTGGAACCATCATATTTTCCTGATGTATGATAGGAAATATGAAATTGAAAATCTCTGGTACACTGTTAGAAAAACACTATGAGAATGTCAGTAAATTTTTAAGTCGGTAACCGCAGTTCAGAACTACAGTACAATCAAACTGCCGTAAAGTACAGTATATTTACACGAGAATCTAGCAGATGCACTGCAGTCATAAATGTAATGTTTGGTCAGGAAACATTTTATAATTTGATACGATTACAAAATTAATGAAAAATTTCCTTATTACTCATTTTATATGACAAGTAATCAATAATACCTGTTAGGGTATTATTTACAAATAATTTTTTAAAGGGATATATTTTCTTCTAATCACGTCAGATTGGGTGCTTGTTTTCAAAGAAGTATCTGTATTTTTTGTCATTGCATTAATTATCATGTAATATTTTTCGCCTGTAAAATAATAATATTTTGAGATTCGTATCTATTCACTGAAAGTTAATATTATAGTCTAAGATTATTTCAATCATTTATTGGGTTGCAGTTAGAAAAATTTCTACACCTGTCAATTCTCACTGTCTTTTAACTCTAGAACGGTGTTCAATAGATGAAAGACATAAGCAGATAGGGAAACCCTAGGTGCAAGAGGCGCGGATTAACTATACACGAATATTTGATAACTCATGTTATTTCAATTGAAAACTTTTACCCTGAAAGGTATTAGATGGGTGACCGGCACATATCTATTGTTAATGCCGCAAAGTAATAGAGGATACTTGGGAGAAGTGGAACACTGCTGTTTGAAAACAATTGTAGAGTTATTTTAATGCTTGACAACATTTATTCTTGTTTACAGTTGTGTTTTTTATTTCGGCGAAAATTTGTCAGTTTCGTAGTTCCGATTTATAGATTTAAAAAGCATTGTATTTTTGACATACTAAGTAGCTTTCTGGTCAAAAGTTCCAGCCGAACAACTTCTCGCTAAGAATTTAAAACGTAGATAAGTTAGTTTACATTTATTTATTAGTATTTTAAGGTTTTATTAGCAGTTTCAAATCGGTACACACGTATTAGTTTGTTAGGCTTGCTACTGTTGTGAAATTTCATTAGAGGGGATAAGAACCAGTAATCAGTAGATGCAGAAAGCTTGCCTATAAATAATGAAGTGGAAGAATACTAATAGAGTAATGATACCGAAGAAAAATACATTTTAAAATTAACGTCAATTACGGTCATGACTGAATAATCACATTTACAACAGTAATTTTAAAGGCTCAAGTTATTTAATGGCCAAACAATCAACTGAATTAGCAATTATTACAGCTTCTTGTTATTTTATAGGCTTTCGTTTGGCGTATAATTTCCAGTCATATGCCGATATTTATAATAGTATAATCTTAGCAACAATCCTGTCTGATTAATACGAGTCGTTTTACCCAAATCCCAATGGATAACTGCTCACAGAAGAGCATTTTTCCGCTCTTGTCCTTCAGATTAATACAATTCTTGATGAACAGGTGCTACAGAGCAAGTCTTGATCCGAACTTGATTATCTGTAACTGGCATTAATTTGTCATTACCGATATTTCAATTGGCTGACAAAAAAGTAGAAAACAATTTGTTAATCTGTTTGTAATTTTCTCTTTAATTTCTTTCTCGTAAAATATTCGTAATAATATACTGTAACCCATCTGTTTTTAATTAGAAACGATAAAATCTTTATACTACAGATATTACTTGGGAGCTAAACCGATATTATTAGTATCAGATTCGGATTTCTGGAAATTAGTGCAGATTAAAGATTTCGAAAACTTCGTGGATCGTGAGGTAAGTAAACTAGTTTTAAACATGTATAAATTTGTTGTCTTAAACTAAACGGTAATGTAAACGTAAAACTAAGTAGTTTTATGTTACAATATGTTTATTGCCATGTTCGAATGTTTGCCATCACTAAACTACATGAGAGATTCGTATGAATTTGTAAAACGAACCGATCAAGCGAGCGAACGACTTAAAAAGCGAACGTTACTATACTGGAATTAGTACCCTCTGTCTATCCGAATTCTCATTTTATTAAAATAAAACTTAAGACATATGTGTCATACGGAGAAAATGTTATTATTGTCGTCATCTGAGAATTTTGTTTTTGACCCACGTATCAAAATTCATCGAATTCCGTCTATTTGTTCCCGAGATATCAATTTTTATCGATTTTTAATTTCAGTTAAAAATCCTTTTCTTCCTTCTGTCAATAAAGTTACGTTTCGCAAAATGTCCGCTTGTCAATATGTTCGTCATTTTAAATTTATTTTTTTTTATTTTTTATTTTTTTGACAAAATTTAAACTTTTAAATAACACAAAATTCAAATTATTTAAATTATATTAGTCTGTATTAATATAATGTTCGAACTATAGATTAGAGATAGAAGAATTCCAGTTTCGCTTCTGCAACTGGAACTGGTTTCAACTGATTGAAGTGTGAAACTATTTCGACGGAACGGTTTCTCGGAACTGCTTAATCTGTTGGGATAGTCATTTTCTTAATACCGACCGTCTACTTTTGTATCTCTGTTGGTAGTAAAATTTTCTAACCGCCCATCGTTCCGCAGTAAATTAATCTAGCGCAACTGCAGTACCCTTAAAATAGGAGATAAAACATAATAAATCTCATCAAGATTTCCCTTTATTCAGGCACCCTATTAACAACGATAATATATCCTTTCCGAAGCCAAATTTCAGCGTGTAACAATCTTGTTAATTGTAGTGCTACTAGTAATTTTTAGTGGAGCATTAGTGAAACAATGTAGTTAAATTTATTATTTTATTTATTCTTTGCATATGTTTATAATACACAGAAATATTTTTTTGCAGTGCGCCAAATGTTTTTTTTACGACAAACTGGATAAAAGTAGCTTAATTTGGTCAAATTAGCCAAATCTGGTACGTAGCCCCACAATGAAACGAACTCAACTCGAATGAAGTCCTCGAAGCATCATCTTCCAGGACATCATTCGAGTTGAATTCGTTTCATTGTGGGGCAACGTTGCCCGATTTGGCTTGTTACACCCAGTGCCGTAACTAAGGCGGTGCCAGTGGTGCCCAGGCACAGGGCGTAGACCCTGGGGGCGCAGAAATGACCTGGACCAAGTTTTGGGTCATAGTTTTGGGGCGTAGTTACAGATGCTCACACCGGGCGCATAAAAGGCTAGTTACGGCGCTGGTTTCACCCCACCCTTGTCATGCTCAGAGTGCAGTACAATTTACTCTGTCAGTGAGTCATACCGATACAGCATATCAGTGATATGCTGTATCGGTGATCACTGATTCCCCAATATGCTGTATCTGTGAGTCATAGATATGACTCACTGATACAGCATCTTGATAGTTCTTATCTAGAACTATCCCCCTCTATCTCTGAATGCTTCGAAATTAGAAGATACCACTGCATCTTTATCTTTTATTGGATACATATTAGAAGTTTGAAAAAATTCGATGAGATTGATTTCATTATTCCAGTTTTATTAAATCGTGGATCATTTATTTACCGAACTGTCTGTTAATGATAAAACAACTATTGTAAAGGGCTGTCCATGCTGGTAGGGAAGAAAGGGATTACGATATGCCGGACAAGGAGATGGAAGATTTTTGAGTGACCAGCGAAACCTGGCAGGCACGTAGGGTATGGCTTATGGAAGATATGAGACATTAATATTGCGGTTCCCAGAAAAAACAAAACTAATTAGTTTTTAAGTAAAAATATATTAAATAAAAAATATTATTTCAAAGTACAATGTAAAGCCGGATGCACACATGCGGCGCGGCAAGGAAAAGCGGCAGAATGACGTCACTTTTTCTCGCCGCAGAAGTCGATTTTGTGCCGCTTTTCTCGTGCCGCAAAAGTTGGTCGAATTCTATCTTTGGCGGAGGTCGCCGCCAAGACGCGTTTCTATCAGCCAATAACAATTCGTCTGGCAGTCACGTGAGAAAATACAATCACGTGGTGTTTTAATGGCGGAAAGTTCGACGTGGTTAACCGATATAACTAACATCAGAATAAAGAGGCAAGAATAATAAATTTAATACAAATTGTACACAAATACAGTAATCATATATTATTTAATTCAAAGAACAAAACAACCGAATCTTACTCGAAATAGTATTCTTTATCGAGAGATCTTAATCGAAGAATAAGCCTATTTTTACATCAGTTCTTTATCGATCCAACAAAATATCTCGGCAAGATTCTTGCCAATATGATATCTCTAATCCAAAATCTTCATTCAAATCTTCGACGAAATTTTCTAGCTAAATAAAACAAGCCGTACAAAACAAAATTTGTAAACACGTGGATAGCGACAGTGTCAGCATCGTTCGCCATCTTGAATACTGAACGCATGCGCCGAAATGTAAACGGATTGCTGCTTGTGTGGTTGTGCTGCCGCGCGGCGAAGACGCGTTTGCGACATCGCTTTTCCTTGCCGCGCCGCATGTGTGCATCCTTCTTAAAGTAGTAAATATTTTAAAATATACCAAAGAATTTCTAAGCGTTACAACAAAAAGCTTATCCAACTGTAATGTATTCCTTACGCAGTATTTTATAATAACACTTTGATTTTTGTTATTATTCTATATAAAACAACTAAACCGACATACGATAGCTATAAGTTGAAAATATTCTATTATTTTAAACCGAACAAAATAATCGTAAGTATTGGTAACATTTAATTTTATTTACTGTTATAAATTTTTTACGTTTAAACATTTTCCATCGATTGCTTTCAAGGAAACAGTAGATTAAAAATGAATATCTTTTAAATAATTGTTTGATGCTAATGACAACATACTGTACTGTTTATTTCAGCTGTTCATTTCGGATGGCGGAATCCCTCACAAATACGGTAGAGAAACCTTAAGTTCTAAAAAAGGAATGCAATGGAAAAATGCTCGAAGTATTTTGTCACCCGGTTTCAGCACAAATAAACTAAAACAGGTATATCAATTTTTATTACTGTTTATTGAAAAAAAACATTGTTATACAACTATTTTTATAGACAAAATTGTTTTGTAATTACATCGATATGTAAAATACTCTTTTAGCTACTAACCAGTAGATTTCTGTAAATTCTTTTGGTCTTCCTTGCGGATGACCACGGAAGAATATAAACGCTTCGTGCATGCACGGCAATTTCCCTCCTATTTAGCACCTTATCACGTTTGTCAGTTCGTTGCGTAAATTATGGGAAGTCATTTTATTTCAATAACAAGAAATAATAGAAAAATTGATATGTTGTAAAACTTTTAATTTATCACTTTTCCTGCAAAGGTTTCTGCAGACAGACATGTTTTTACGTGGATCAGTAGGGAGCCGCGGACCTCTATTTGAAAATCATCTGTCTGTACGAATTAGTTTTCTTATTTTCTGCAAAGCGGGAAACGTTTTTACAGATCTCAGAAGTCAGGTCAATACTTGTCTCTTGAGAAAAAAAAGTAAATTTTAAAACTTAAATTTTATGTAATACGAAAGTTTTCAAAAATAATTCGAGATGACAGATTGATCTGATGCGATACAACTTTGAATCGAAAAATGACCACAAACGTGATAAGGCGCTAGATAGGAGGGAAATTGTCGTGCATGCACCAAGCATTTATATTCTTTCGTGGTCATTCTTCGATTCAAAGTTTAATCCCTTATCGTTTCACGAACGAGCAAAATATGCAACAAATATTTTGTATTTTTGCGTACTATATGTGACAACTTTTTAAGAATTAGAACAGTATACTTTTTTAATACTTTACTGATAGACAATATTATGAGTAACGTTCGTAAAATATATTGGAGTTGGATGTAAACGATTGAAACGACAACAAGTTTCGATATATCGTATTCCTTCGATTAAATCCTGGACTTTGAATAAATCTCGTGACGAAGTTAAAAAGTAAAATAAAAGTTAATGGTAAACCCCCAATTTCAAAAACTCCGAGGGTTTATTTGAAATCGGGGTTTTTCTTGAAGTAGTGCACTATATAGGATAATGTAGTTTCGAGTAACAAGCACAAAATTTAATTAAACTAAAGTTTTTCGCTTCGCAAAGGTTTCAAAAAGGGAAAACTAGATACAAGCATTTGTCTCTGACACTACTTGGCAGCAATTCTTGATATCATTTCATTCCGAATATTTTGTTAATGTAATTTTTAGAACTTAAATGTGTTGATACTTGGCATTAACTAATCTGACTGATTAGTGAATCAGTTAATTGATCAACAGTTTGGACAACAATAGATTTCGTCCATGTTTTGCGATTCCATTATGAGTCCAACTAGTTCCAATTTCAATTCGGTGATATAGCTCTTTTCACGATGATTTCTTGGCGAAAAAAATCTATTCCAAATCATGTCCCATTTCTGAGCTTCAATAAAAAAAATCTCAAATTAATTTACACCAAACAATAATTTGTTTGATGAAAATGCTGATAATATAAAATCAATGTTCTTTAGAATAATATAATTATTTTTTATGTTTAATTTGATGATTACTTCTTTTTAAATTTATTACGTAATGAATTGCAGACAGTTCCTTTGGTGGAAGATGCGATTAAAGTATTTTTAGACATCATCTGGAAGAAAGCCAACAACAAAGAAGAATTTAATATATTCCCCATGTATCACACTTTAACGATGGATATAATCGGAAGAACTGCTTTTGGCGTTAGAACTAATATTCAAAAAAATCCTGAAGATATATTCGTCAAAAATGTGAAATATATTTCGTCAGATACCGTTTCCTCAAAAACTGTTTGGCTAATACGTAAGTACGATTATTTTTACAAATACTCGTATGGAAGAGCGTTGATTATCCGAAATAATCAACGATCTGCAGTACGAAAAAATTCGGTTATGTGATAAACGAAGTTGAACAATCTCAGATAACCGATTTTTTTCAGATAATTTATTTTGAGACAATCGAACTCTATTGTACAGGCAACTCCCACTTAATAATTTCTCTGGTAGAATGAATGTCTATTGGTTTTTATTATCTAAAGTTATGCACAGTACGTTTCTCTCAATACAGTGAAATGTCGGTATAACGAACGCCAACAAATATCATTATAACGAAAATTTCAGTTCAACCTGATAAAAATCTGTTTGCTACGAAAGAATAGATTTATTAGAAGGAAATCTATAAAAGAACAAATCATTCGTTATTAGTAAATGAAGAATATTATGTCACACAACCTGGCAACATTAATTTTAATCCTTAGTCATGGTTACTTCCTTTAACTTTATGAGAAAAATTAGAGATAAATAAAAAACGAATGCAGTTTTCTATGGAAGAGAGTAATAACATATTAGATGACGTGCAAAAAGAAATTAAGCAAAAAGATTTGCTTGACGGCCTACTGGAATGCTGTGTCATAGTACCGGATTTTATCGAAAAAACTTTCTTGAAAGAAACAACACACACAAAAATTAGACTTCAAGCCGGTATTTACTAGAAAATAATGGCTTTAAGCAAAAATTACAATTAAAGGACACGATTCCAACTAATGGGTACTACTAAATCGTCATTGTAGTCGTTTGCTAGTGATATTTTTTGATAATTTTTTTATTACAGATTAATTTTTATTCTAATTTAATATAACAAACTTCTGAAACTGTGAAATTTCGTTCTATATAAATACTAATAGACAAATTGCGTTTAAAACTTTCTTACTTTTAAATGTAAGCGAATTGTTATTGAGCTCCAATTGTCCGTTCTTCTGTCGTTCCTTAATCTCAAAAAAGGAATTAGTTAGATAAAAGCTGAAACCAGAATGGAAAGATTAGGGAGAGAAAGCTTTGATTAACTATATACGCATTTACGATGCAAACTGAAAGTCACGTTATTTCAAGTCAAAAATTTCACCAGAAAGGGGTTAGATGACCGATACGACTCTACTGTTGAAGGAAAAATATGATGTACAGGGGAAGCCACTACTAATTTGAAGTGGAGAGCATATTAAAAATGAAAATATAATTAAAAATTGCAGCCCGGCATTATGACGATGTCAAAATAAGTAATTGCTCGTTATCAATAAATTTATTTTATCCCTTCATTTTTAACGGTATTTCAATATAACGAAAATATTTCGATGGTCCCCTCAATTTCGTTATACCAACATTTCACTGTATAACACTTTTCGCCTGATGTTTATGTAAGAGAATTTATATTTGCATTTCAAACAATTCAATATAACAACAAACAAAGCAATCTTTGGGAAAAGTTTCAAGTTACGTCCTTAATGCAATTTGTTAGACGATCAGAATCACGTGTCGACGTTATGAAAAGTACCCACAGTGTGAAAAAATGGAATATCCCTCTGGAATATAACTGGCACTAGAAGAGGTATCGTAGTGTCATATAATACAAACATCTCCTATGGCAGAAAACTAAACTGTTTATATGGATGCTTTTTCTAGCCGCGCCGGCAACCGCAGTTGTTACTGTTCTATTTTGAAGAAGGTGACAATGTTTTTACGGTTGCACAGATTGTATATGACATCTAAAATATAAACCAATCGGGCTGGGGTAACGGCGTGATAGTCGATTGGAATGTGTTTTGATCTCATTTTACATGTGGCGGTAGGCTAAGTTCTTCAACTAATCAAAATGTATTTAAATAATCGGAAATGAATAGCCCACATCAAGATAGTATCTGAAACAAAACGAATATTTATATCTTCTAAATTAGGTAGATTTATTAGGTAGATTAGGTAGGAATATTAATTAGGCATATTTTTCTCACAGCAATATAAATTGCTGTGAGAAAAATCTACCTAATAATAGGAATTAAACTGATTTAGAAGATATGATTATTATACAGCACCCATACAAATTAAAAGTAAATAACTTTTTAAACCAGTAACTTACCCAATAGCGTAACCAGATATCACGTAAAAGCATGAGGATAAGATATATTCTAATACGGACGATAACAATAACACATTTTAATAAATGTTCGCTTTTAATATTGACTTAATGGATTATAACAAATATGTGTAAATTACTGTCAGTAGTTAACTCGACAATTAAATTATGTTTTCAATATTTATCATTTGTATTGACTTTTTCATTACGACGGCACTGGCGTAACTATGGGTACACTAGTTACGCCATTGCAGATACTGTCGATACCAAAATTTTCTCTTCAAGTCTTAATATTTGTTTTTTGAAGATAGTTTAAAATAGACATTCCATAAAGGGTGATATTGCTCAATCAGTTCGATGAAACAGACTTCCAAAGTAGTATTGCAATAGACCACTTTTCTACTCGTTGGCTGTGGTTGCCAACCAGGCTAGAAAAAGCGACTATGTTAACATTGATTAGAACGCTGTCACGTAACGTCAATATCAGTAGCCCATTAATCCTCCATTTACAGAAAAGTCAGTGTTTATGAACATTGACAGATCCTAATTCACTTTGTTAACAATGCAATAAATTTGTTGTGTTGTAATTTATTTTATTGTTTATTACCGTAAATTTTGTCTGAATTCTTTAGAAGAAATCTTTTTATCACTGCATGTTATTTGTTATATCGTATCGTAAGCATTGCGATTAGAATACGACATGAATACTGTAGCTTAAACGTTAGTGCCTAAAAAAACAATAAATTGTTCGTAACAACTATATTATCTGTTTGGTAATGAGAAGACGAACTATTAAACATTTTATATCCTAGTATGATTGTTTTAACTTATATATAACGAGCGTCATTCCGGATTGTCTTATCCACATTTCCTTGATTTTCAATATTCAATAAAATCTGTTAAGCTTGACAGCATTAATATTGGTTTATAAGCCAACACGTAGAATGCTAAAAGCCTGTTTTTCGACAGATAAAAACATCTTATAATGATAATTATTTACTGGTAATCTGGTAGCGCAGATAGTTTAAAAATGTTAAGAAATTGGTAAAATGTACTGTACCTGAGCTTTATGTAGACGTAGTATTGTTTTAATTAATACTTTGCGTTGTTACTATACGTTAATTATCTCTTTATTATAATACGAAAGAAGAAATAAGTAAGTTTAAACTTGTTAATTTTTCAGTTTGTTTTAAAGAATTAGAAGTGATTTTATCTATACTTCGAATAATCATAGATAAAATAAGAGGTTTCTTTGGTTTACCTTCGATGGAACTCTTATTTAAAAATTTAAATGATGTCATCCAAAGCAGAAAGATGAATAAGGTAAATGATGCAGTCTCATTTCTTTATTATTTTAAATTTTTTTAACAATGTAGTTATAACACTGTTCTGTCCAAAATCCTTCGGTGAAAGAAAATGTGAATTTTTAAAATGTATTTTAGTATGTTAAATATGAATCTGAAGTATAAAATCTTTTACCAGTGTTTTTAAAATTCTAACTTTTCCAGATGAACTTTGTTACTCTTGTTTGCACTGTAGTGAATACTTTTGGAAAAAGAAGTTAAAGTAACCTGTTATAGAAAGATAGAATTAGAAAATGTGACAATTTTTCAATAAAAGACAATCTGTTTTTGCAACGATATATTGCATTTGTTGGATGAACTTCAGCTACCACAGAATCCTGCGAGTGGTATTTCTACATTGACTCATGAACTTCCGCCTTAAAGGAGTTTTGCTACACAATAGCAACAAACATCCGTCTGTTCCGGTCGCTCATTCTGTTCATATGAAAGAAACATCCGATAACATGAAGGTGATACTGGACAACATAAAATACCAGGAGCATAAGTGGAATGTTTGTGCTGACCTGAAAGTTGTTGCGTTGCTAACAGGTTGTCGTCTACTGTTTAAGTGAGTGAGAGAGCCGGTCAAGAACCAGTCACTACTCAGTGGCGCAATCCTATGGATAAAAAAGGCAAATGTCTGGGGTCCCAACTAACTGAGCCTAAACGAATCTTTTATAAAAAAATTATTTCTCAAAAAAATTCTTTGAAGAAAAATGTGTGAAGTCAACTCTGTACCAGGCGGTCGGTAATTCAAATTTTCCTGGGCTCCATGAACTCACCACTGTCACTACTCTGCAAAAAAAGTGGCCTAATTGTGCAACAAACGTACAAGTTCAGAAGGATACTGCATCTTTTGCTCTGTTGGAGAAAACTAGAAATTCTGTTACCTCCTCTTGATGTCAAGTTCGGTTGATGAAAAACTGTGAAAGCTATGGATAGAGAGGGAGAATGCTTTGCTTATCTGAAGCAAAAGCTTCAGATAACCAAAGCATCTGAACTATGTGAAAGTAAAGGAGGAAAATTTGTTAGTCCCGAAGTGAGACAGCTCTAGAATGATCCTAGTTTTAAGGAATAACAACTCAGCGGAAAGGATAGCGTGGGAGGCATTCGAAAACGTGAGCAAAAATTTTTTGGAAAAAGTACGAGATAACAAGTATGAGGAAATAGTGAAGACGTTGATAGTTGAAGTTCATCCTACCAAACACTAAATTGCAATATGTTACTCAAGATGCACTTCCTGCATTTCCATTTATATTTTTTCCCGTCAGCTGTTGAACATGGAGAAAGCTTCCAACATGCTCTTTCTCAAATATATAAACGGTATAGCGGAAGACGGAACGAGAACATGTTAACGAATTGTTGCTGGACTCTACAACGAGAGACTTCAGAAAAATAACATAAACGGAAAAAAAACATGTTATTAAGTGTTTCAGTTCTTAAATCTATCCTAAATTATGAAAACGGAGTAATTAACATAAATTTATTTTATCCAATTAGCCAATTAGCAATGTGTGTAGCCAATAAATATATTTTGAACAGAAAAGATTTTACTTCAAAAACCTTATTTCTCTCAAAAATGGATGTTAGGTAATTAACGATGTCACTAGATTCAGATTCAGCATGATCAGTGAAAATGTTTCACGGAAGCGGATTTTTGTTTCTTGTTTTACAGAACAGTGTAATCTGAATAAAATAAATTATTTCTATATTATTAAGTCGAGTCATTTCTTGTTTATATTTAGGATTTTTAAAGATTAAAAACAAAATTCCATACGAAGAAATCAAATAGCCAGGTTCATAAAATGGCGCAGAATGCCAGTGTATTAAATCTCATATCGATTGTTCAGAATTATTATTCGTTAATTATTAAATATGTGAAGTTATAAAATGGATATAAAAACTATATTTTTTCAAATTTTTTTATTTATTTAAATTGTAAAATAGTCTAAATTCACTTAAGTTCGATCATAAATTTTGTATTTCATTTACCAAAGCGAATGCTTAATTTCTTAAAGTTTTTTTATTATAAAATGGATTAAAAAGAATACGTCACGTCATGTACATGTATAACAGATTCATATTTTGTGTAAATTTATATTACACACTTAATTATAAATACTTTATTTTAGAATTTTCGTCAAGATTTGCTTCAAATTATGCTCGACGCTAATATTTCTTCGGAAGAATTACAAAATATAACTGGAGAAAAGCTGACTGCCAGTCTAAACCCTGATAATATCTCAAAATCATCAACGGTTAAACAAACCTCAAGTAAGACAATATTCATTGATTCATTTTTGTTCGTCAGAAATGTCTAATTTTATGTTTGTGCATCGTTTGAAATAGATACGCGTCAATGAAATTACAGTTATAATTTCAGCAGGTTAAACAATTATAGAGGCGTATCTGTATGAATAGTGTAAATGCAGCTAACATGATCCACCTAAGGTCTCTCTGTACTGATTTAACTGCCAGCTTTTGAAGGGCAATAGCGTTAGACGTACTTCCATCCCCGTTGCCCCTATATGCTGAAAATGACCGCCACTCAATGAGAAAGTGGATGAGAGATCCAAACGATTAACAAGAGTTGAAAGTGCCTTTCAACTCTTGTTAATCGTTTTACTGCAGAGAGTGTAACTCCTGAATGTACAAATTGACAACGATCGTAATTTTGCCATTGTAATTATGCCTGAAGTTAAACGAAATCTTTGTTTCTTCATACCGTTTTATATCTGTTCGAGAAGCGTACGAAATTAATACTCCTCTGTCTAAATTTAATGTTAGAGAGAAAATAGTTTAAATTTTGTCACATGTCCGAATAGTACGTATAACTTGTCTGCTTCTTCTGAAGCTGTCCTTCGGAAGTACATAAAATGTGTTTATTCGAAAAAATTTTCGAATGATCAGCGAATGGTATCTAAAGCCAACAAAAAGATTATTAATTAATAAAATTCGTTATAAGATCCTTTCCGAGTTATATATTTCTACATTTAAATGACTATTTTTTGTGAAATTTGAAGACACCGGATTCGGTGTGGTGATTGAGATGGAGGATGATTATGCCAGGAGCTTCATGACTACGTATTAAAAATTGCATAATTTTTTAGTTTATGCATATCAATACTATGATACAATATTCTTCAGTCCCTCGTATATTAATAAAAAAAAAACAGTTTTGAAATAATGAATAAAGTTTTACTTTTCTTTGTTTGAAAATTTCTACAAGTAAATCGAAAAACATTTATGAACGTATTTGTATATTCATATATAAAGGTTTGGCACAGTTTAGCGTTGGAAAATTTATCTACTATCGTCCCATTTTTCGATCTTAATGAAATTTGATATTTTTAAAAATATCACACTCATTAATACAGAAATTCTATTTTATTTAGATTCGACGTCAAAGTTGCATTATTTGACTAATCCAGAAATCATGGCAAATTCCGCTGTCTTTATGGTAGCAGGGTAAGTACAATTTCTACCGATGAGATAGAATATACTACATAGATTGGCTGTGACTCTTAGTAGTAACGATAGGTACTGTACTATCAGAGTCGATAGATGTACTGGTCCTTACGTTGCCAATAGCTCTAATACTGCTATACTGGCGTACAGGGGCGAATCTAGGTTTTCCGGGGCCTAGGGCTTATTGAAGTCTAATGGGGCCCCATTTACAATAAAACAAATAATACTATCAATCATCATTATTATTATTATGTTATTAATATTAACTGCTTTTTTTACTATACGATAAATGCTCATTATTAAGGAAAAAGTGTTAAAAATTTATGATAATTCAATTTTTGTGTTTGTCCTTGACACTTAGGGCCCAGGGCTTAAGTCCTATTAGTTTCTATGTAGATCCGCTCCTGCTGGCGTAATAAATATTTCTGCCACTTCGAGCGCTTTACACAACAGAAATGGCACGCTCCTTGACTAAAAGGAAAATGGCGGATGTTTATTCATTTTTCTTTAAACATGGCATTGCGGTAGCCCCATTGTGTAGTATATTCTAGCTCATTGGTTTCTACTGTATTATTAAAAATATATTTTAGAAAATATTTCCAGAGAATAAGAAAATTTGTTTTTAAGATCTTTTTTACTTTATTATTGTAACAATAAAACAATTCGAGTCGCCATTTATTATGTTATGTACAGGGTGTCCCATAAATTTGTAAATAGTTTAAAAATTCATAAAAGTTGAAAGAACTGGTATATTTGAATGCAGTTTGCATAAAAGTTATTCTCACAAAGAGGATTTTTTGGGGTAGAGAAAAAGAAAATAGTTCAAATTTTTGTCGACAGAGGCCGCTGAACACAAGAAAATCACTGGAATTGTGCAAATCTGAGTCTTATAAAATGCAGGGTGTACGATTAACAGCTCATTTCTGAATTTTCCTGTTACTGGCGCTGACATACTGTTCTCATTATGATGTTGATTATTGGTGGATAAAGCACTATTTGTGAAGGTTTTTTTATCTCAGCCACGAATCGCAGGCTGAAATTTTACAAAGGTTTAGGACACAGATGAGAATGAAGAAAGGTTCAGGTTCAATCACTCCTGCCGGATTGGTTTCCTTAGTACGACATTTCAAAGAAACGGGAAGTTTGTGTTGCACCACGGGAAGTTTGTGTTGCACCCAAGCAGTGTTGCACCACGTTTATCAGAGGTTCGTATGTTCGATGTAGCTTCAATGGACCTGAACCTTCATTTTCTTCTGTGTCCTAAACCTTTGTAAAGTTTCAGCCGGTGGTTCGTAGCTGAGGCAAAAAAAACTTTACCAATAGTGCTTTATCCACCAATGTCAACATCATAATGAAAACAGTATGTCAGCGCCAGTAACAGGAAAATTCAGAAATGAGCTGTTAATGGTACACCCTGCATTTTATAAGACTCAGATTTGCACAATTCCAGTGATTTTCTTGCGTTCAGCGCCCTCTGTCTACAAAAATTTGAACTATTTTCTTTTTCTCTACCCAAAAATATCCCTCTTTGTGAGAATAACTTTTATGCAAACTGAATCCAAATATACCAATTCTTTTAACTTTTATGAATTTTTAAACTATTTATAAATTTATGGGACACCCTGTATTTATTATGTAACGGGTAGTACGAATTTACACAAAACCTTTGAAAAGTATTTTTAAAATATTCAATGACAATTATACTATTGATGCGCAGACAAGTTAAATTCAATTGAGTTCGTATGATAACTAAAGTCCGGATTTTTGGGTGCTGCACCCACTCGGTTTTTGAAAGGGGCAGAATGTAAAAAGACAAACTATATCGGTTTAGTGCAGTAGGTCCACTCATTGCTAAATTGTTTAGCACCCAAATGCACCTAAAACGCAAACCTGCTTTCAAAACGGTGACTAGCACCCAAGCTATATATTTTGCATCCAACTTCCCCCTTTTTTACATTTTCAAAGAATATGTTGACAATTATCTCTTTTTTGATGGGTTTTATTCATTTACTCGAGGGGAAAAAACAAATTCGTTAATCCGGACTACGTATGCTGAGGAAAAAATACGATAATTAGATTACTCTCTTCTCTTGTTGATATTAAAGGAGGTAAAGGGGAATTTTCTGAACTAAACAATTAAGCATTAGGGTTGTTCTAAAAATGTAAACAGATTCACTGAAAATCTGCAACACGTTTTTTTTTTCTGAGAAAAAAACAATCTAGAAAATCCTGACTTGTGAGCGCAACAGTTCCAATTTCCTTTGTTCGGTGTCGGCGACATTAGAAAATGACAAAATTGTTCGCATCTAAACTAAACATTTTAGCAAATAAGTTTAAAGATGAAGGCGTATGCACAGACGGAAAAGTTCATCGCTGTTCCATTTGCGATTATATGATTTCGGTTGATGTGAAACACTAAGAAACGAAAATCAGGCGACACACGCGTTCAGAAAAGCATAGAGAAGGCAAACAGAAAAGAAGGAATTTCGGGCAGACATTTATAGGAGCTTCGTTTCAAAGAGGAAAAGAGTCTCAAAAGGCTAATAATAATACGTTTTATGCAGATTTAACGACTGCTCTTCTGTAGGTAAATATATTCTTACATAAGGTAATCAATCCAGCCTTTAAATCATTTCTCCAGAAATATACGGGAAATCTTGTCCTCGACGATAGCACTCAGAAAAAACTACGTGAAACCAATTATTATGCCTTTGTGTCCTTAATTATAGCTTAAATTTATCTTTGTATACTAAGTACATTTATCAATTAACAGGACTTATTATACTGGAAAATTATGGATGCAGATATTTAGTCTTACTGATCAGAAATAATATTTTTTATTTAGTTCACCTGTCTTAGGTGATCGTCCTCCTCCAACTGAAGTTGCACTTGCAGAAGCTGGCATACTTACTGGTAAGCTCAAAGTTGGCAATTTTATGGCTTCCATTTTACATTTCTTTAAATACCATATTTCTGTTTTTAAGTTTATTATTTCTTCAACTGTATTCCCTATTCTCTGCATTTTATTGAATGATATAATAATTGAATGCAATAATTGAATGATATTTAATAATCTATAGCCGAATTTCTGGAAAATTGGAAAATGCAGAGAATAGGGAATACAGTTGAAGAAATAATAAACTTAAAAACAGAAATATGGTATTTAAAGAAATGTAAAATGGAAGCCATAAAATTGCCAACTTTGAGCTTACCAGTAAGTATGCCAGCTTCTGCAAGTGCAACTTCAGTTGGAGGAGGACGATCACCTAAGACAGGTGAACTAAATAAAAAATATTATTTCTGATCAGTAAGACTAAATATCTGCATCCATAATTTTCCAGTATAATAAGTCCTGTTAATTGATAAATGTACTTAGTATACAAAGATAAATTTAAACTACGTGAAACCAATTTATGATCAAACAATATCTAAAATCCTGGACGTTGTCGAAGACAATTCTGTAGTGCGGATTCCACAAAACGGTACGTGCTGAACGTTCTTGTTGCAACACCGACGGAATGCTATGTACAACCAATGTTGTTCAAAATGTACCAACTTGAAAATACGAACTCAACTATAGTTTTCCAAGCTTTCAATGATGTTTGCGTCGAGTTGTGGCCAAATGGTGCCCAGTACGAAAAGGTTTAGCTTGTTACAGATCAAGCATCCTACATGTCAGCATTCTCAAATTTGAAGTGCATCTACATCAACCTAAAGCATGACTTGTCTTCCCATGCCCTACACCGTGTATGTGAACGTATTCGTGTAGAATATATCAAGGCCTTGGTTGTTCTCAAGTGCCCTAGTCAGTAGCGCTTGTACCAAGACGTAACTGGGCTGCCATTACCACCTAGCCAGTGGTCACCCTTTGGGGGTCATGGATAAACAGTATGGAATTCTACTGCGAGAACTTTGAAAAAATTAATGCGTTTATTAACTGGACAAACTCGGATATAGTTTATGAAAAAATCCCAATTTGAAAAATATTTTGGATCGCGCTGAACTAGAAGTTCGAGTAAAAATGAAACATGTCCCTTTAGTCTAGGTCGACGTAAAAAGTTTTTTTTCCTTATATAGACATTCTATCCTCCAAACGAGAAAACTTGACATTGAAATGGTTTCTGTTGTAAATTACAATGCTCATCTTTATGTGTAAATTGTAATAAACAACTATGTAGTAAATATAATACTTCTTGTTGATTTTTGTCTTAATAATACAGCATTAAAAAGCGCCCAAAACGGGGAAAAAGCACCCAATCCATTCTAAAAATGACCCAAAAATCCGGACCTTAATGATAGCCAATGCGTTAAAAAATTATTCGTGTGATGAAAGACAGATTTTCTCTCCATTGAAATCTATAATAGATTTTACACATGGAAACAAAATAAATGAGTTTCTGTTTAAATGTAAAATTTCTTGAAAAATATTTTAAAGTTTATTTGTTTCTTTGCATAAAAAATAAATTACATATTTGTGAGTTTCATCCATTAATTTGATATAATTTATTAGTGATTTTTTTCTAGTAATTTAATAGGAAAACAGAATACAAAGTAAAATCTGCATTTGTTTTAATCTTAAAAGTTAGTTTTTTTTAACAATCAGAGAAACATAAAGCCTTTTCTTTTGTTATAATTTGGTGTGGGATCTTTATTTTCAGCTACGAAACAACGGGCGCCACCCTTTCTTTCGTCACACATTTATTGATGAATTATCCGGAAATACAAGAAAAAGTTAGGAAAGAAATTAATGTCGTTCTCGAAAATGAGGTAAAATTTTTTTAAAAAATCAAATTTAATTATTTTACTCAGAGGAATAAGCAATGGAAGAAAAGTAAAATATTTAAACGACAAACGTACAGTACGTGTGCTTCGGACCTTCTAAGCAGCGCCATAAATGGAAAGACTTCATCGTTTCATTTCGAATAATCTTACGCCCATACTTCATCAATTTGAACATTTTCATACATTTAACGCGAAATTTTTGCAAAATTTTATTATGTGTTAAGGCAATGATAGACTATCGGAAATGTGTTCGGAGATGAACGTTTGAGTCGACAAATCTACGTTAATTAATTAATATAATGCAAATGGATTCGCGCACTACATTAATTTAATACAGTAGACCAGAATATTTTTAAAATTAAATATTCGTCTTTTGAAATTGTCGAAGGAAAAATTGCAGCATTCAAGAATTAAGATGTCGTTTTTCGTTTAGGAACTGAGTTACTCCGCCGTATCCAAGATGCAGTATTTGAACCAAGTCATTTCGGAATCGCTTCGATTGTATCCTCCCGTTTTAACGTAAGTCTAAGTTATTTTCTTGCATCTTAAGTGGCGTTTTCAGTACATCGAGTACTTTATAACATAGCGTCGTCGTCTTTTGAAGAATTTTTCTTTAGCGAAACAATCGTAGCTATTTATTACTGTCCGGACTATTTTTAACAATTTATATTGATATATTATTTAAATGCCGTAAAATAATGATAATTATTTTTAAAAATTATATGAAAATTTATTGTATTGTAATATAAGAAAGAAAGAGAAAGACTATTGTAAAAGTTAGGATTTTCAGTTTTCGTAGATTGATGGGTGCCTCAGAAAATTTTTTTCAGGGATTCAAAATTATACGGGTGTTTATTGTGGTTTTTAACCATTATTGATTATTAAACTGTTTCAGACGCATCAGAAAAATGAAGATTTTTGCAATTTTCTGGTCATTAAACATAAAACTACGCTACGCTCATGCTTTTCTTCAATCCACATGGGATTGAAGCCAATGTAGCCTACTTTCCTGCCAGATAGTTTAATCGTATTGATGTTAAGCATTCAGAAGATAAAATGCAGTAATTCGATTTAGCGGTTTTAAAAATATTTTAAAAGTAATTAGGTTAAGGTAAATAATTATACTGAAGAATAATACACTACTTACTTTATAATATCAGAAAATTGGGTTTTCAAAAATAAAACCGCCAATTTGAGTCATTGCTTGGCAAATAATCAAAAACTCTTGAACTTCTGATAAAACATGCTAGTTTTAACGGCGCCCCTATTTGACTGCCGGATGGCCGGGTGGTTGAGATGGCAGTCTGCCGCTTTGGTGGACTCGGGATTGAATCCGAATGGTTTGTCCAGATATGTAGTACCCGTTTCTCACCATCGGGCGCCCACTGTCGGCTTGGCCAAATCCATAATGGGCTTGCTAAAAAGACCTCTGAATGCTCACAGGACAGAAAAAATTTTAAAAAACCGGCATTCCTTTTTTTTTTTTTTTTTTTTTAAATCTAGCAGAAACGTTGTTAAGAAATCGGCCCAGTTCTTTCTTAGCAAGTGGGAAAAAAAGTTAAGCACCAACATTCTCGCCGAAATATTTTTGCAAAATGTTCGCTTTCAAAATAAAATTGTGATGTCGTTTTAATGAAAATGATAGATTCGTTAACTTTTCTTTCTTTGTTTTCCTAACAATCATATCTATTTTCCTTTCGCGCAGAGTTACGACGAGGAAAGTAGGGAAAACGTTCACCTATAAAAACTTGACGATTCCGAAGGACTTGGCTCTGCAACAGGCTATCTGGAAGAGTCAGAGAGATCCAGAAATTTGGCAGGATCCCGAGAGTTTCGATCCCGACAGGTAAACGAATTCTTATTAAAATCAACGATGGTTATATTGATAACACCGAAATATTCTTTATAGATTTAGTCCAGAACGGAAAGATTCCATCGACCCTTATGCTTATCAACCTTTTGGAAATGGACCGAGGAACTGCATCGGGATGAGATTTGCTTTTCTTGTCATGAAAATGATCTTGGCCTCGCTTCTTCGGTCTTTCCGCTTCGTTCCCGGTGAAAACACTGAAAAGGTAGTTTAATCTGTTTTTATGTCTTCCGATTAATGACTCGAGAACTTTTCTTGTTACTGAAGTTTTATCACCCGAGGGTTGACATTTTAACCTCTCGGCGACTTCAATAAATGGGACTAGCCAAACGATAAATAACATTTTGTCAACAAAGAGAATTTAATATACCATACGTCGTGTTTTCGTATCCTCTCATCTTCCAGTTTTGTCATTTTTTTAAATAACTGGTTACTTCATTTAGCATCCTAGTCAAAGAAATTATTACGTCGTACTGTACATAATGCGATTTATTTATCAGTTAGCAAAGCGTTCTTAGAGAAACAAATTAAATCGGAAATGATGACGTAAAATATAGCCAAACAAGCAGTAATTTTGAGTCATCATTTCCGATTCAAATTGGTTTTCGTATAACTGTTTTATTATTCGCTAGCTTTATCTACAACCTAATAACAGCTTTCCAAATTGCCACGTTAACTGTCCGATCAACAGGCTGAGCGCTTATGGTGC
This sequence comes from Centruroides vittatus, assembly GCF_030686945.1. Classification (NCBI taxonomy): domain Eukaryota; kingdom Metazoa; phylum Arthropoda; class Arachnida; order Scorpiones; family Buthidae; genus Centruroides; species Centruroides vittatus. Next base: position 926,515 of record NW_027120828.1, read on the forward strand.
AGCCTACCATTCTGAAAGACCCAGGATCGAATTAGGACGGGTTGAAAAACATCAGTAATTTTTCAGGGATGGTCGTCGAAAAATGTGTGGTCTTGTTTCTCACCAGCTTGGTGCACTATCGTGGGCTTAGCCGAATCCATATTGAGCTTGTTAAGAAGTTCCTGTTAATTCCCCAGGAAAGAGCTTTTTTTAAAATGTTTTTCACTTATTGCTAGCTCTGCTTACGGTCTATGTGGGTTTATTAAGAAATAAACTACAGGTTAAACTGACAGGTTGGATGAACTTCTAGTCATGCTGACGACGTGTTGCTATTTATTAATAGCAATTACCCATGTAGAAACAAGTCCTTCTTTAAATTATTTAGAACCGGATAACTTTCGGGTCAAGACAATCTTCGCAAATATTTACCTATGCGCAGTAAAAGGATCTTTTTTCCATGGTCGTCATGTGTTCGGCCATGCCTACGCTAGGAGTGTCAAGTAATAAGAGGGGCCTGATATATTAGGCATCTTATCAGCTGGCAGTTCCTAGCCCGATATGTCATAAGAGCTTACCATGAAAATTTCTTGGAGTTGGTTACCCGGATTAGAATCTAGTTTCTCTGAGAGGATGACTAGCACTTTAATTACCTCAACCATCGGACCATGAATATGTATGAAAATGAACGCATTCCCGTTAAATACGAGAGTTATGTAACAATCTATCCGATCATCGCTATCTCTTTGATTCGTTGATCTTCGGAGAATTCCTTCCCTAAATTACCCTTATAACATTTTCTTAAGTGTTTATTTTCTTAAAATTTTAGGAAAAAAAAAACTTGATTAGGACGTTCATAGTTTTACGTTTTGTCCCGTGGGATTCACAGCTGGGCAAAATATTGGCTTCCCAGAAATGAAAACATTTCACTTACGGTAATTTATTGTTTATTGTTAATATAAGTTGTTACTTGAATATATACATTTACAGGATCCGCCGCAATTGGAATTCCGATTGTTCCAAATGAAACCTCTGAATGGAATTAACCTTAAAATGGTTTCCGTCTGAAGATCCTCATCCCGACTTAGAAAATTTTCTGAAAAATTTTAAGCATCGGAAAATTGAAATTATAATTTACCTAGTGAAATCGATTTTGTATATTTTAAATTTCGCTTTTTGTTATTAATTAATCGAGTATTCTGCTAATTAATTTCAGTATTTAATGAATAATAATAAGAATAATTTATAGTTAACGAATAATACATATACTGGACTTGTTTATATATATTTTGCTTTTACATTTCTATAGGCTGTGCATATATTTTTATTATTACATATAAATAAATGTAGTAAGAAAGTATATATATATATTTTTATTTTTGGGGTCTCCAGAACGAATTAATCAAATTCCTATAAAAACCTATGGTAAATCGATAATCAGTTAACGAACAATTCGGATAGCGAACAAAATCTTGGAACGGATTATGTTCGTTAACCGATCACCTACTGTACGTTCTTCTTCGCTATACCGACTCTGGATCTTGTTACCCTCTTTGTTTTAGGGACCCATATCACTTCACATCATCATAAATGAATGTTATTGAATTAACAAAAAATAAAAACAATTTAATACAACTTTTTATTAATTTAAGGAAGCATTCTAGATATTTCAATGTATCAAAAAAGAAGGCCTGCTGCAAGATTAAAGAAGCCGGTCTACTCCGGGCTCTCGACAGCCCTGGATAGAGATGGCATCCTGTGTAACAGATATGGAAATAAATTCATTTTTCGTTCGCATTTATCGATTATTCTACGATCTTAACAAAGAGACGAAAGAAGCTACTTTTAAATTATCAAAAGGACTTGTACCCTTTAATCAAATCATTTGTGTTGTAAAATCGGTTTTCATGCAACACAGGTAGAGTACTTCACATTGATAATGGTGAATATCTCGAAAATAGCATTTTATGATTTATGAATTGTTACAAATTCATAAATTATCAAATATCATAAAACATAATTACAGTAATCTCATATACTAGGTATACTAATATATATTTCCGAGAAACTATCATACGATAATGATTCTTTTTCGTTAAAAAATTGTATAATCGTAAATATATCTACGTCAATCACATTTATCCGAGATATTCTTGTGACAACTTTACTCTCACCTTTCTTTGCACACGTTCTTTTGTTTTGATGTTGTCTAGAGAAGTCCGAACATATTCCGTAAATGCCGCCATCTTATTCATTACACGTTGCCAATTCAGTAAACTCGATGTGCTAGACAGAAAACAAATTAGCATCCGTGCAGTTTGATGCTAATACTTGTTTCGTGAGTGTTCCGGAATTTAAAGGAATTAAATTAATTACTCATTAATTAATTAATGAGCAATTAATTTACTCATCATGTCGACCAGAAAAGAGGCGATTAAATCGAACGAAACTTTATTAGTGCAAATGTAATGACCATGTAAATACGTAATTACAAAATCATGGTAAAGAGAGTGTAACAACGACAATTGTTAACAAAAACGTCCTGTGCAACAACTATACAATTTAAAACAAACCTTAATATCTTGTATAAAGTTTCTCTAACGGGATCCCGGCAATCGATGCTGTTTTTTAACCAGAGAAATACCGCAAATTTCTTAAAAGGTCACTTTTTTTATTTTGTGATAAGGTTGAAGAAATTTTGCAAATAGAAAGTAAATTAACGTATAAACTGTCAGAAGATATTTATATTTATTAATTTTAAGTCTACTTATTAGTTTTTTTTAATTTTTGCTCGTTATGGCATGTCACAAATGGTCAATAATCAATATGTAGCTTATTTGTGGGAGGACTGAAAATTCTTTACTTGTCAGAACCTGTAATATCTTGAATAATTTCGCCATTGCTGTCTTAATTTTTAACCATACCCAGTAGCTTTAATATATAGCATTATGATAGGTTGTGCAAATTAGGCAAGGATACAAACGAGTACGAAGTACGCAAGTATGAAGTTTTTCTTAATAAACCTGATTATTAAAGCTAAACGAACTGCCGAATTATCGGCTATAAGCTTGAGGCCGTTATTAAAACAGTCGAGGTAAACAAATCAAGAATACTAGATGGCAAAAGAAGTACTGCAACGCATCTCGAAAACGAACTAGAAATATTCGAGGCTACAGATGAAAAACCACGTAACGTCTGTCATTAAAGACGACGATTCCATTCACATCAATTGAATCGAAAAGGGTGTTTTCGGTAGTAGAACTTTTCATTTCTAAAATAAGAACCAAATTGAGTGATCGGAGTATTGTCCATGTTTGCATTTTAAAATCTTAATACAAAATATTATTGTAAATTTTTATAATATGTTTTATTTAAAAAAGGAAAATTACCTTCTAAGTTAGAAGTTTGATCTAAATTCGTTTATTTTCTTTAAATTTTAACTCAATTCAAACGCTTTTTTTTTTCTTTTTTTTGTAAACAGTTTCCAACAAACTTTAATAAATTTTAAGTAATTTTTAATTCATATTCAAATATCATTACTTTGGAGGTTGCAGGATGTATTAAATTACTTACAATTAAAAAATAATTATATCATTCGATTTCCAGATTTATTTTATATCTGAAAAATAATTAATTATATCCCGGGATGTCCTGTATCCCGGGAAACAGATTATTTTTTTCTCGAAAAATCCGGGACAAGCAAAGAACCGAGAAAAAACCTTAAATTTATACGATCTCCACTTCCTTGATATAAGCGGCGATACGGTCGGATGTGCAGGATACAGGTACTACATCTTACGACAGATAATCCCGCAGATATTGCAGTTGCCGCTCCACATCCGTCACACGCGTAGATATCCGAAGCTGGCATCTCATCTGGCCCCACAGAATTCGATGGATGACATATCTGAAAACTGAACAGAGCAAGAGAATGTGGCAACGTGACGGAGACATTCCCGAGAAACTTTAGCTGTGTGCGACAGAGCATTATCTTGATGCAAAATGTCCGTTCGCAGTCCTGACCAGAGAAGCAACCCAATGAAGGCTCAAGTTTACCCGACCACATCTCTGTGCCATTACTGTCCCTGCCATCCTACTATGGATGATCGATTGTCCAGGCTGATAGCTTCCCAAAATAACACGTCAACAGTAGGCGCAGTGAGCCGCTCAACAATAAAGGCTAAATTAATGTACTGGCTATTTTTTTGCATCCTAACACCTATAGTAGCCTGAAGTAGTCATTACCAAACAGAACTGAGATTGGGCGCTAAAACACGTTATGCTGTTAGTTGCACGCTTCTCTGTGACAGCGCCATCGCAAACAAAAGCCGACGATGTTAGAACGATAAAAGGCAAGACGGGCAGTGGTCGCCGTGCATGTAAATTTGTCTGTATTAGTCACCTGATAATGGTACAGAAAGAGATGGAATTTTGTAACGAGGTTCTACCTGTTTTTGGATGGTGGTCAAATACACTGTTGCTGGGTTACAACTGTTCGTGCTTGTCGCATAATCAGATCATCTCTTCTAGTAGTCTGTGTAAGACATCCAAAGCTAGCTCTCTCTCTCTATCTAATATATAAGAAAATTTTTAGTTTTATTTAGACTTTAAATAGGGATTTGTATTCACTTTATATCCATTAAATTTTGTTCGTTTAATTTTAAATTGGCCTCGTTTCGATTTATTTATATGCCGAATGCTTTATGAAGGAACCTAAGTTCCTCCTCCTCGGAAAATAATTTATTTATATCTTAATATCACGAGATAAGACGCGAAATTTCTATCTTACCTGGTTTCAGGAAAACAATTAAAATACTCAATATCACCATCCTTAGACATAGAGAATAAGTTATACGAACTTAAAGCCGTTAAACGTTCGATAATTCAACTTTATTGAACCCGATTACTCACAATATCAAATTATTTAATCTTTATGTTGGGTTTAAGAAAAGCATTTTTTCGTGGTTATTCTGTTGAATTTAATGCATTTACTTAGCTTTTTGCAAAGTACTTCATTAGTTGAAATTAGTTGAGTTATTCTGGTATTCTAATATTTCTTGTAAACAACAAAATAAGTATATAACATTTCTATTCTTGAATATTAAATTAGCATCAATTCAAAAGTAAATTTAACCACGGTCAGATAGCCGAACGGTTAATTCTCGAACACAACCAGGAACTTTTCGGGAGTGGGTTGTCCAGAGATGTGGTCGGGTTCCGTTCCTCACCATCCGGCCATCTCATGGTGGGCCAGGCCGTACCCATAATGGGCTTGCTAAAATGTGCACCCTTAATGACCGCAGAGTAGAGAGAGTTATAAAAAAAGTAAATTTAATATTATATTTCAAACTTTTATTAACAATTTTTCAAACATTTAATTTCAGATTTGATCGGAAAGAGAAATAAAGAAAACATCCTTTAAAATTTACACGATCGAGAAATACTGATAAAATTGTATTTCCGTGGCATATTTTGAAAATGGCTATATGTGGTGTTGTATGTAGACTTACATTTGATTTAGAATATGAATATTTTGATTGTAGAACAGAAGGAAAAACGGTCGTATAACCAAAGCGGTTATACGAAAGCTGTCAGTTTAAACAGCTCTGGGGACCACTGGGCGGTCGAGAAACCTTAGGATTTTACGTAGGAGGTCCTCTCTGGATATTATGTCTGGCTCGTTTCCCGTCATCCGGCTGAACCTATGATGATAATGAGGAAAAAGACCCTCTTAGTACCTAAAAGACTGAATGAGTATAATCTGAAAAAGAATGGAATAGATCAGACCGTGTTGTTTTAACACGGTCTGATCTATTCATTCATCTATCACAGAATATCAGAATAGTAAATTTTTAATTAAATGATTAAAAAATGAGCAGATAAACAGTTTATTGAACTTTCCAATTTTATTTATGCAATTTTTCAAGCATTTAGAAACTATTCGATTGAAAAATGAAAGTCGTATATGATATTTTTATAAAAAAATTGGTATAAATAAAAAATACATTGTTTTGAAAAATAAACGCACAAATAGTATAAAAGACGAAAGCTATTTATAAAGTCATGTCATAAATTTGTAGGTTTTCATTACGATTGGATAAGATCGTCACGTGAATTATCTTATCGAAATATAGGGATTTCATTTAATGATAATGATGTTATATTATTGAATTTCTGGCAGTGACGCTGTCAAACAATCTCAAATACTCTATAATATTGTAAGCGAAATTGTCTGTAGGCCTACGAATAGAATCGGTTTAATTAAATATAGAAAAACATGATTGAAAATGCAATATTCTTCACTTTGTTATTTCTTTTCGTATTTTTGTGGTATCGGTAAGTATTTTTTTCTTTTTGTAAAATTATTAATGTATTTAGAATAGACAGAAAAATATGAATATAATAATAGAACTATAATGATGAATATTATAAGCAAATAATTCGTCTTAATACACCGTTGAAAGTAGCCTTCTAATTATATAGCCTAATTTGAGTAAAACTGACGATTTCAAAATTATAAATTTAAAATTCGACTAAAATTACAGTAAAATTTCGCTAAGTCGAACCTCTTTAATTCGAAGCAGTCTACAGGTCCCAGGCACAATATATAGGATTTTTGATACAACATGGTTTCCTTAAGTCGAAATTATCAGGGCTTTTAACGCAAACCTATTTTTCTATGTATCCTCCGTCCTTTGACCGATCTGTGATCTTCTTTTGTCTAATGTTTCGTGTGAATAGAGACTATTAAGATAAAGAAAGACTACGTCTCCATGCTGAACACAACATCACGCCATTACAACCTCGCCTTGACATCCTTTTACTGATACAGTATATTACTAGAATTTTGACTAGGAGAGAAGGAAACTTGACAACTCATTCAAACGCGCAATAAACTGTATTCAACTTAGTAATCATTTTGTGAACAGATTCTTGAGAAACGGTTTGATAACGGGACATTTAGGGCATTAGAAAACTTTAAGAGAATCGAGTATTAAACTCGTTAACTCGAATTAGTTTTATTCTTTAAATTTCGACTTGAGATTTTACGGTATTCTAAATTTAAAAAGTAATAGAGAATAATTATAAAAATGATTTCAATTTTAATTCAACTCGGTTAAAAAATCATTTTGATCTACATTTGTCTTATGTAAGAATACTCAAAGTGCAAATTCTCTAACAAAAAATAAAAATATCAAATGTTTTATCTCGGAAGGTTTAAAGTTTTTCAAGATTGTTTAGATACAAAAAACGATAAAGGAATATTAAACTTAATTGTTGGATTTAAGGAATCTATTATACAGTTTATCTGGAAACATTAAATATGATCGAGAGCATTCGTAAATTTCAAGGTCTCAATCCGAAAAGGTAATGACTCTTGTCAAACAATTAACATATCAAATCGTCTGATTTAATATAATTCTGCCATATCTATTGTAACAGTATCTCCATAGCAAAGCAAAAAATACGTTATTTTATTATAATTGCATAAACGTACTCAAATATGTTATTTATACATTATTACTTTTTATGAAAATTAACTTTTCGTAAATAAAATAAGTTACGAAAAGTTTTCCAATCCCCTATACTGGACCACTACTATATTTTTTTTATCGACTCTGTAAAGGCGTCACCTCCAAGGGTTTAGAACTCGCTCGGCACCCCACAACAATTTATTTTAAATACTGCCTAGCACTCGAGAGTTGAAGAAAAAAATTATTTTTATCCCTGACGTATCTATACAGTAATGCTGATAAAAAGTTATCGATGTTATTTTGTATTAACTATCAGTTATAATCTTAATTTTGTTAAGGAAAACTTACGAATATTACTGATAGTCGATAGACTGTCGAAAATATGTCTCGTTGTCTGAGATAAATTGTTTTAATTGATTCAAACTTTTTCTGATATCTACTGCGGTTTCATTCTTATAAAATACGGATTCTCTAAAGTGTAATACAAAATACTGTAGATGATCTCGTGATGATAATTGAAGCGTGCAATGCCATAATGTTGTAAATGCCAAAAAAACAAAAGAAACTTATCAGAAGAGGTGAAAACACTGTTTCTAGTGAATGAATACATTTTAATTTTACAATTAAATAGTAAAAAACAAACTCACTAGTTACAAATTCTCTGGAATAGCCAAATGATGTAAATATAAACTGTAATTTTTAAGTAAAAATAAATACAAAAACATGGCCGACAATATTACATTTAATTACATTTAATTGTATAAATAAATATAAAATTGCAATGTTTAACAAAGATAAATGTACTTTGCTTCCATTATTCATACGTCGTTCGCTCAAGTTGACAATCCACAATTTCACGAACACTTTCTTATGAGGCTACTGCCTCTGCAATAAAATGCAAATATGGTAAAAACGTCCTGTTGGCCATGTTTTTATATTTATTTTTACTTAAAAATGTATTTTATGTGAAGATGGCGATAGCATCAGAGAACGTTTTTGTGTTTGTGAATTTGTGGACTGTCAACTGGAGCAAACGAAGGATGAATAATGGAAGCGAAGTATATTTATCTTTGTTAAACGTGCAATTTTATATTTATTTATACAATTAAATGTAAGTAAACTTTCGATCACTTATCTGTTGTAATAAACTAAATTGAAACCATTCAAAAAGCTCATTCGCGCCGATTTCTCCATAACAGAACTCAATCATAATAAGAATTTTGTCAGTAGCAATTCATAGAAGCTCAATCATTGTGATGTCTCACCAATAGGGCATAATAGTAATTACCAATTTAGCCGCAATGATGACGCCAGTGACGTATTCAAGATTTTGAGAATATGAAGCTGCTCAAGACAGATTCAGGAGAACTAAAGCACGTGCCCTCTGTCGTTTTTCGAAGAATGTTACTGTTACCTTTGAATAATTTTAGTTTCTTAATTTTAACGTTCTGAACGTTAGCTGATAGAACAACGATAGAGGATCATATGACGCACAGTAGTTTGTAACTTTAAAATATGGATTTTAACCTCGAAATATTTTTATTTACAATTTTTAACGCCGAACAACATTAGTTCTATAAGTTTTCATAGAAATTTAATTTTCATACTTAAAAAAATTTTAAAGAAAAATGTATGGAGAAAAATACACATTTATTTCTTTTGTTTTGCTAAAGAGTGCTAAAGGTCTAACTACTTATAGGTGATATACTATACACGATGAAATAAAAATCAACTGCTAAAGTTAAAAACCACTGTCCGACGGATTTATTAAAAGCCACCACACGTTCTGGATGCTAACTAATAACGAGGTGATGATAAGATGATAATACTTTCTTTTTCATTATGATTTATCTATCTTCAATCATCTTATATAAGTAGGTAACAAAATTATTCATCACATACAGAAATGTAACTTTGTTACTTTTCAACATTTAATCATTCAGGAAAACATGTTGCGGTGCTCGAGATATCAACGTTTTCTAACAACTAATTTACTAAAAACAATTACTCTGTCAGGAACTTTTATTAATAAATCAGTCATTTTTATGAGAATCGAGAATGTTGCAGAGTTATTTTCGCCGATTGTTTTCGAACGGATTATCGACGAAAGCCGAGGTATCACTGTACAGTGTACCTAGCTCTTGTACCCAGCATCAGTCTGCATTACTTCTTTAGCTTCTGTTGTCCTATCGTAAAACCCTCCAGTTATAGGGAAAAACAGAATGGTTTTAGGCTAAAACTTTTTCCAACAAAACTTGTGACGCGATGAGTAATAAGACCATAGAACACAGAATAGTTTTATCCTAGATTTACCCTAAATATAATACTACCCGAAACATTACTCTGAGAGGTTGAAATTACTCCAGAAAAGGATAATTACTCTAGAAACGGCAGCACTGTTTAAGAATGAACACAATACAAACTCCGCAAGTGTTTGCAATGTGCTCGTTGACAAGTTACAAACTATCCTTCGTATCGTGGTTGCATCAGCTAACGTTCAGAACGCGTTATGACTTTTCTTAATCACCACATCGCGTCGTGGTCAAATATCATGAAACCCACGACGCGAATTTCGTGTCGTGGACGTTTTGAATTAGCCACTAGAACTATATTTATTGATGCTAATGTTCCGATGTCACGTGATGACGTCAGAATTTTCGGGCCTAGTTTGTTAACAAGTCCGCCCCTGGTCGGAGTCGGAGTCGTGTAAAAATCTACCGACTCCACAGCCCTGTTTTTTTTTTTTTTTTTTTGTTCAATGAGGGATTTCGGTCTTTGATCCTAACATATTTATTTATACTTTTAAAGGGACGAAAAGCTGGTTCTTGGTTGACTTTGTGAGCATTCAAACAGAAGATTAAAGGGACCATCTGATAGTCTATTAATTTTTAATTAAACTACAATATAAAATTTAAATAATAGCAAAAGTTTAAAAAACGGAAATTTTGTTGAATTATGATAAAAAAAATCTCCATTTCAAAATATTTAAGTTTAAAAACATTATGACAGTTGCTCAAGTTAAAATTGTATGTTGTACCATCTGTTATGAGAGGTCATTTAAAAATAAATTTTATATTATTAATTATCATAAATAGGGAACAGAGGCTTAATTTTGAGGGTAGAGAAGTTTTTAAAAAATATTGTGAATGTCAATAACGAGATAAAATTTTGTTAAGTCGACCCATTAGTTAAGTCGATATAGCACTACCCCGTTGATTCCGAACTCCAAAATTTAATAGTATTAATGCCTTTTACACACAAGCTACCATGCCAAATTTCGTTTCTTAAACCATCCTGAGATATTAAATGAAATAGGCGCCAAAACAAACAGTGTTCAGTGGATGTTTTGTTCATGTTGATTTGTTATTGTAACTAATTTTATGATTATGAAAAGAGACGATTGTTTTATTGTCAGTAAACTACGGTAATTATAAGGATTTCTTGTGCACAAGAGAATTACTTATGTTATAAGAACTACATATTAAATATTATTTTATGCGATCAATATTTTTCATCAAATATAAAAATATTTATGCTTCATTAATTAAAATCTTTACTTTTTTTGGAAGACCTCAATAACGAAATCTAATTAATATTTATTACAGAAAGCGTAAGAACGACATGACATTTTTTGAAAGATTGAACATACCGGGACCGAAACCACATTTCATAACAGGAAATCTTTCTGAGTATACTGAAAAGGTGAGATATGAATGCGAATAATTAAGTAACTATCTATAAAATTAAAAATACATTCTATGTAAATTACTTGAAATTGTAAGGTAAGTGTACCAAATATGGACATAACCACAAGCCAGTTTCTTCGTTTTTGACCGAGGTATTCACTAGATTATAGCTTCGATCAATGCGCATTCATAAGAGAAGTTTCCATAATGACAATGATTAACCACGAAATTGCAGAGACACAAAAGTTTTTGACAGGTTTACTATAAAGATACAAGTTTCTTTCGCTGTTTATTCTATCAATGCTGCAGGTAATCACATTCGGTTTTTTGGGCGTTCCTCTTGCTTAATAGTAGTTTTAAACCACATGATACTTTAGAAAAATTCGTTATATCTATGACTTATTTACTCTTTCATTATTTGGGTTCTTAATATGACCATTAAGTGTCTAAATTACTAAAAACTTTTCAGTTTTAATAACATGATATAATTTTGTAAGTTTGTATCTCATACAGTAAAACAATTACTATTTAACAATTTCACAATAACAACCGATAAAAAAAATTCTTACTCTTCTTTACAAACCTGTATTTCTAAATTACTGATAAACACGACCCAATATGGTCGTCTGTATCATGATAGTAGAAGTACGATGTTTCTAATATGGTCACTTGCAGACATTTTAAAAATAATTTTTTAAACCACTAGACTTCTATGGTCTTTTCAAGTTTTATTATTATTATTATAAGCTCTGCTAAGTGCAGTTTATCCTGTAAATTTATAGGAATCTGCGAGATAAATAAGTTCATCAATATAATGAAAATTCCTTAACGTGTCCGTGTTTGTTGTACTTACCTTGAGTTTCTCGCAGAATTGTAAACGTTGCTCTTTATTTTTTTCATTGTTTAATTATAGTATAATGAGCATTTAAAATTGTATCTCGATTTTCAAAAAGTTATAGCTTACATCGTACACCTAATAACTATCCGGTGTCTTACATTGAATGCAGGACACCGGATAGTTATTATGAATTAAGATTGATATTATGAATAACATAGCAATTAAAGATTGGCCTGCTATCAATCTTTTCACACATCTCTGTCTAGCAATCGCTTTAAACATTGAGTCCTGTGTTCCTTTTATGCCCGCGATTGAGCGAGTTGTTTATTCTCGTGTTGTCACAGGACTACCAGATGGATTTTACGAAAGATGGCAATAGCTCAGGTCACCGAACATCACACATTAATTTTTCGAGAATAACAGATTACTGTGTACTTATATAAACTAGCATAGATTTTATTTCGTAACTTCAGAAGTATGTCGAGATGAGTGTTTTGGGAAGGACGTGAATAATACAATTTCCAATATAATCGTGAATTTATTTCGAAATATGCAAGGACAGAACATTCTAAAAATCGCATATAACAATGTTATATATTTGTCATTATTGAAATGTTTGGTAGAAAAAGCAAAATTCTTTTTGAGATGAAACGACATTTCCTCTTATATCGATTATTAGTTAAAGTTATCAAAGGCATAAGCACGATTATATTATTTATGTTTGTAGGCTACTAGAATGCGTTTTGTTCTCGTTGAGTAAGCAAACAATTGCTTGAGAGAACGAATCATACAGGAACATAATTAAGATTTAACTTTTGACGCCTCCTACCACGTACAGTACATGTCATTTCTGTCATCAAGATTGCTGTAAAATTTAAAAGAAGACCTATGAGGGACATATTGTCCGAAATGCATACCCCAGAAACCAATAAAAGTCTGTTTATCTATGTTAATTGTATTTTTGTATAATTCGTTTTTTCAAGCAATTTTACACTTACATATAATGATTTATATTTGTTTTGTACGAGTAGGGATTTGAAAAATGCCAATTGGAATGGATAGAGAAATATGGAAATATTGTAGGGTAAGATATAGTTTTTACTTATTTTTTAATATTAAACATAACTTAAATCTTCTATTTAATTAATAAGGAAATATTATTTGATCATGTACACATTTTCGTCAATCTTTACATTTGAAGGTACTACATACTCGCAGCACAAGGGTGTATCAATGGGAAGCCCGGTTTCAGGGTTATTATACGAGATGATACTAAGATCTCTAGAGCAGTGATTCTCAAAGTGGGGGTCGAGATCCCCAAGGGGGTCGTGAAAAATATTTGGGGGGTCGCTGAAAAATTGACGCCAGATCAATTTTTTCAAATATTTTATAAATTTACTATGGATTCATGTTTAGAAATAATAGAAATAAAAAATATATAAAATAATTTTTACTTAAATAAATTGCACATATAAATAATAAAAATAATATAAATATTTAAATACGAGCCTAACCCCCTCCCTCCGGGATGTTTTTTGACACATACTTATTCTTCGGGGTCCTTTGAAATTTTTAAGTGCAGAAGGGGGGTCGCGGTCCAAAAAGTTTGAGAAACACTGCTCTAGAGAATAACGTATTACAGAAATATGAAGGGAATATAATATTATATGCATGCTATGTAGACGACGTCTTTATTATCTGGAAGGACTATAACAGACATAAATAAATTTATAAGAGATATAAACAGTAATCAATATGGCCTAGAACTAGAGCTCGAACAGCAAGGACAAAAAAGGATACATATCTTGGATATTGATGTGATAATAGAAGAAGGGCGTATCACTACTAAAGTATATCGAAAGCCGACGTACGTGCCGGAGCTGATACCATGGGGGTCACATGACCCAGTAAACTACAAACTAGCAGCATTTAGAGCGCTGTTTAAAAGGACATACACACACTGTAGCAAGAATCAAGACGCAAGAAAAGAAGTAGAGTACATCGCAAACCTAACAAGAGAGGCAGGAATAAAGCAAGTAAACTAAAAGACTTAGTACAGAAAGCACGAAAAATGGGCATTGAATGCAAGGAGAAGAAGAAAGAGGGGGGTGTTCACCGTAATGGAGTACAGGGCACCGCTAACCAGCATATACAAGAAAATAGGTATAGCAAGTAATAAGAAAATAGCCTTCAAGAGGAACCCTACGATTTTTCAAATGCTAAGAAATGACAAAGCACCCGTAAACAAAAAACTGGTTCCAGGGGTTTACAGAATACCGTTACAAGATAAAAGGCGTATAATTGTTAGTAAATATATGCCCATAAATTTCTGCCGATATTTACAATGGATGTAATCATAGCAACAATGCTGTCTGATAAATGTGGAAATATTGTTTGTAATGTTACGAGTCGTTTTACTGAAGTCCCAATTGATAACTACTGACAGAAGAGCATTTTTTCCCTTTGTCCTTCAGAATGATACGATGAATCGGCGCAACAGAGCAAGTCTTGATCCGAACTTGATTATCTGTAGCGGGCATTATTTTGTCATTACTGATATTTCAATTGGCTGACAAAAAAAAAGTAGAAAACAATTTATTAGTCTGTTTGTAATTTTTCTTTTTAATTTCTTTCCCGTAAACTTCTATTCGTAATAATATACTGTAACCTATCTGTTTTTAATTAGAAACGATAAAAATGTTATATTACAGATATTACTTGGGAGCTAAACCGGTATTATTAGTATCGGATTCGGATTTTTGGAAATTAGTGCAGATTAAAGATTTCGAAAATTTTGTGGATCGTGATGTAAGTAAACGTTTTTTAAATACAGTAGAGCGTCGATAAGTGGAACCAATTGGGGACTGGGGTCCTTCCAGTTAATGATTTGTTCCAGTTTCCGATTTTGTACGAAAAAATACATTAACCTGTCCGATGCTCAAATTTTTCTCCGTTGCGTGTCGCTTCGTGTTGAATTTTCGTCGATTTTAAGCCTAACGAAAATTTTTATAATAACCATCGAGGCTATCGTATCGTTAAAAATTATTTCTGCATTTTGTACAAACAAAATAAATATATTAAAGAATATAAAAAACATGAAAATTATACTTTAGAAGTAAATTTAGTATCAAAAACATTCGATTCAGCACGACACAGTCCGACTGAAACCAGTCACGACGTTCCACTTATCGACGCTCTACTGTATATATAAATTTGCTGTGTTAAACTAACCCGTAATGGAAAACTAAGTAGTTTTACGCAGTGGTGATATTCAGCGGGTTCGCACAGGTTCGGCCGAACCCGTTGGTAAAATTTTCAGTTTTCCGAACCTTGTTAAACACATGGAACATTTCTCAGTGGTTTTTGTTTTTTTAAAAAATATATTAAAATATACGTATTATACTCTGTAATACTACTAAACCAGAGCCTTATACCCCGTTCGCACCGAGCATTTCAATCTAGATTGTGAGCAAGGTCGGGGACTATGTCTTGGTACGATCTCTCTCGACCGTTTCAATCTCGACCGAAACGAGGTTTAATCGCGATCGATTCAAGAGAGGTTCTTGAAACTAGATCCAGTCATAAGAGAGATCCCACAATCTCACGCGCGTGAGATAATACAAGATGGCTGTGGAAGACGTGTCGGGCTATGGACAGCGAAATAAAAAGGAGAAAGGGTGTGAAAAATTTTCACACCCTTTTTCCTTTTCATTTCGCTGGGGTTAAAAATTTCTCTGCCTATAAAAAAAACGGTCGACAGCACTAATATACTATCGTTACTGGTCTTCGCCCTGGGCTCGTTACGTTCCAAATACGCCACTGATTATTAGATAGGGCCTATATCGCAAGAAAAGGTATTGTATTTATTTCTAGCCAAAACTTCCATTTCGTTTGTCGGTGATTGTCAGGGAAAAATTTTCTGCTAGCGAACCCTTTGTTAAATATTTCGAATATCACCACTGGTTTTACGTTACGATATGTTTATTGCCATGTTCGAATGCCTGACGTGACTAAACTACGTGAGGGATTCGTATCAGTTTGTAAAACGAACCGATCAAGAGAGCGAACAAACGAACGACAAAGCGTACATTACTATACTGGAATTAATCTGTCTATCCGAATTCACATTTTATTAAAATAAAACTTAAGATATATGCGTCATCCGGATAAAATATGAGTATCGGCATCATTTGCGAATTGTGGTTTTGACCCACGTATCAAAATTTATTGAATTCCGTCTATTTGTTCCCGAGATATCAATTTTTATGTATTTTTTTATTTCAGTTAAAAATTCTTTTCTTTCTCTTGTCAATAAAGATACGTTGCGCAAAATGTCCGCTTATCGTTGTGTTCGTCGTTTTAATTTTAATTTTTTTCTTTATTTTTCTATTTATTTATTTTCTACAAAATTTTAAATAACACAATACTGAACTTATTTCAATTATATTAGTGTATATTAATATAATGTTTGAACTATGGATTAGAGATGGAAAAATTCCAGTTTCGCTTCTGCAACTAGAACTGTTAAAACTGATTGCAAAACTATTCTGACGGAACTGTTTCTAAGAACTTGTTAGTCTGTTGGACTACACGGTTTCACTGAATCATTGTGTTTTGTCGGAAGTCATTATGTGCTGTTGGAGTTGACGTTTTCTCATAAATTATATATATGTATAAAGTTGATGATAATCTATTATTTTAAATCGAATAAAACAATTCTAAGTGTTGGTAAAATTAAATTTCATTTAGTGTTGTTATAAATTTTGACATTTTAATCTATTTCATCGATTGCTTTCACGGAAACAGTAGATTAAAAATGAATAACTTTTTAAAAATTGTTTAATGCTAATGACAACATACTGTTTATTTCAGCTGTTCATTTCGGATGGCGGAATCCCTCACAAATACGGTAGAGAAACCTTAAGTTTGAAAGAAGGAATACAATGGAAAAATGCTCGAAGTATTTTGTCACCAGGTTTCAGCACAAATAAACTAAAACAGGTGTGTCAATTTTTATTACTATTTAGAAAAGAAAGAGCGGTTTTTATAACTACTTTTATTGACGAAATATTCGTGTGAATATATCGATATGAAAAATACTGCGATACAAGTTTAATGCAGATCTATTTGAACTCTTCCAGCTAGCAACCAGTAGATTTCTGTAAATTCTTCTAATCTTCCTTGCAGAAGACCACGAAAAAATATAAATGCTTGGCGCATGCATGACAATTTCCCTCCTATCTAGCGCCTTATCACGTTTGTCAGTTTTGCGTAAATTATGGGAAGTTATTTTATTTCAATAACAAGAAATAATAGAAAAATTGATATGTTGTAAAATTTATGATTTCACTTTTCCTGTAGAGGTTTCTGCAGATAGACATGTTTTTACGTGGAACAGTAGGAAGCCGCGGACCTCTATTTGAAAATCATCTGTCTGTACGAATTAGTTTTCTTGTTATTTTCTGCAAAGCGAGAAACGTTTCTACAGATCTCAGGAGTAGGGTCAATATTTGTCTCTTGAGAAAAAAAGTAAATTTTTAAAATTAAATTTTATGTAATACTAAAGTTTTCAAAAATAATTCGAGATGACAAATTCATAGTTCAATTAATAATTCGAGATTAAACTTTGAATCTGTGTGTCACGAACGAGCAAAATATACGACAAATATTTTGAATTGTTTGCGTACTATATGTGAGAACCTTTTAACGAATTAGAACAGTATACTTTTTTAATACTTTACTGATAGACAATATTATGAGTAACGTTCGTAAAATATATTAGAGTTGGATGTAAACGATTGAAACGACAGCAAGTTTCGATATATCGTATTCCAGCGATTAAATCCTGGACTTTGAATAAATCTCGTGACGATGTTAAAAAGTAAAATAAAAGTTAATGGTAAACCCCCAATTTCAAAAATTCCGAGGGTTTATTTGAAATCGGGGTTTTTCTTGAAGTAGTGCACTATATAGGATAATGTAGTTTCGAGTAACAAGCACAAAATTTAATTAAACTAAAGTTTTTCGCTTCGCAAAGGTTTCAAAAAGGGAAAACGAGATACAAGCATTTGTCTCTGACACTACTTAGCAGCAATTCTCGATATCATTTCATTCCGAATATTTTGTTAATGTAATTTTTAGAACTTAAATGTGTTGATACTTGGCATTAACTAATCTGACTGATTAGTGAATCAGTTAATTGATCAACAGTTTGGACAACAATAGATTTCGTCCATGTTTTGCGATTCCATTATGAGTCCAACTAGTTCCAATTTCAATTCGGTGATATAGCTCTTTTCACGATGATTTCTTGGCGAAAAAAATCTATTCCAAATCATATCCCATTTTTGGGTTTCAATAAAAAAAAATTCTCAAATTAATTTACACCAAACAGTAATTCGTTTGATGAAAATGCTGATAATATAAAATCAATGTTCTTTAGAATAATATAATTATTTTTTTGTTTAATTTGATGATTACTTCTTTTTAAATTTATTACGTAATGAATTGCAGACAGTTCCTTTGGTGGAAGATGCGATTAAAGTATTTTTAGACATCATCTGGAAGAAAGCCAACAACAAAGAAGAATTTAATATATTCCCCATGTATCACACTTTAACGATGGATATAATCGGAAGAACTGCTTTTGGCGTTAGAACTAATATTCAAAAAAATCCTGAAGATATATTCGTCAAAAATGTGAAATATATTTCGTCAGATACCGTTTCCTCAAAAACTGTTTGGCTAATACGTAAGTACGATTATTTTTACAAATACTCGTATGGAAGAGCGTTGATTATCCGAAATAATCAACGATCTGCAGTACGAAAAAATTCGGTTATGTGATAAACGAAGTTGAACAATCTCAGATAACCGATTTTTTTCAGATAATTTATTTTGAGACAATCGAACTCTATTGTACAGGCAACTCCCACTTAATAATTTCTCTGGTAGAATGAATGTCTATTGGTTTTTATTATCTAAAGTTATGCATAGTACGTTTCTCTCAATACAGTGAAATGTCGGTATAACGAACGCCAACAAATATCATTATAACGAAAATTTCAGTTCAACCTGATAAAAATCTGTTTGCTACGAAAGAATAGATTTATTAGAAGGAAATCTATAAAAGAACAGATCATTCGTTAATAGTAAATGATGAATATTATGTCACACAACCTGGCAACATTAATTTTAATCCTTAGTCATGGTTACTTCCTTTAACTTTATGAGAAAAATTAGAGATAAATAAAAAACGAGTGCAGTTTTCTATGGAAGAGAATAATAACATATTAGATGACGTGCAAAAAGAAATTAAGCAAATAGAATTGCTTGACGGTTTACTGGAATGCTGTGTCATAGTACCGGATTTTATCGAAAAGCTTTCTTGAATGAAACAATACACAAAATTAGACTTCTTTTACCAGAAAATAATGGCTTTATGTAGAAATAACAATTAAAGAGACACGGTTCCAATCTAATGGGTACTACTAAATCGTCATTGTAGTCGTTTGCTAGTGATATTTTTTGATAATTTTTTTATTACAGATTAATTTTTATTCTAATTTAATATAACAAACTTCTGAAACTGTGAAATTTCGTTCTATATAAATACTAATAGACAAATTGCGTTTAAAACTTTCTTACTTTAATTAAAATGTAAGCGAATTGTTATTGAGCTCCAATTGTCCGTTCTTCTGTCGTTCCTTAATCTCAAGAAAGGAATTAGTTAGATAAAAACTGAAACCAGAATGGAAAGATTAGGGAGAGAAAGCTTTGATTAACTATATACGCATTTACGATGCAAACTGAAAGTCACGTTATTTCAAGTCAAAAATTTCACCAGAAAGGGGTTAGATGACCGATACGACTCTACTGTTGAAGGAAAAATATGATGTACAGGGGAAGCCACTACTAATTTGAAGTGGAGAGCATATTAAAAATGAAAATATAATTAAAAATTGCAGCCCGGCATTATGACGATGTCAAAATAAGTAATTGCTCGTTATCAATAAATTTATTTTATCCCTTCATTTTTAACGGTATTTCAATATAACGAAAATATTTCGATGGTCCCCTCAATTTCGTTATACCAACATTTCACTGTATAACACTTTTCGCCTGATGTTTATGTAAGAGAATTTATATTTGCATTTCAAACAATTCAATATAACAACAAACAAAGCAATCTTTGGGAAAAGTTTCAAGTTACGTCCTCAATGCTATTTAATAGACGATTAGAATCACGTGTCGACGTTATGAAAAGTATCTCGAGTGAAAAAAAATGGGATATCCGTCTGAAATATATTGATAACTGGTACTAGAAGAGGTATCGTAGTGTCATATATCATCGATTTCAATCATCTCCTATGGCAGAAAGCCTAAAACTGTTTATATGGTTGCTCTTTCTAGGCGCGCCGGCAACCGCAGTTGTTGATGTTGCATTTTGAAGATGACAATGTGTAACGGTTGTGTGACATGGGAAATATAAACCAATCGCGCTAGGGTAATGACGTGATAGACGATTGTAAAGTTTTTTTCTTTATCTCATTTCACATGTTGCAGTAGGCTAAGTTCTTTAACTAATTAAACTGTAATTAAAAAATCGGAAATGAATAGTCCTCAGCAAGACAGTATCTGACACAAAGCCAATAACTTTGCAAACCAGTAACTTAATAGCGTAATCAGATTTCACGTGAAAGGAGGAGGCGTAAGATAAATTCTAGTATCGATCATTACACATTTTAATAAATTTTCGCTTTTAATATTGACGTAATGGATTATAACAAATATGTGTAAATTACTGTCAGTAGTTAACTCGACAATTAAATTATGTTTTCAATATTTAGCATTTGTATAGACTTTTTCATTACGACGGCACTGGTGTAACTATGGAGTACACTAGTTACGCCATTGCAGATACTGTCAATACCAAAATTTTCTCATCAAGTCTTAATATTTGTTTTTTGAAGATAGTTTAAAATAGACATTCCATAAAGGGTGATATTGCTCAATCAGTTCGATGAAACAGACTTCCAAAGTAGTATTGCAATAGACCACTTTTCTATTCGTTGGCTGTGGTTGCCAACCAGGCTAGAAAAAGCGACTATGTTAACATTGATTAGAACGCTGTCGCGTAACGTCAATATCAGTAGCCCGTTAATCCTCCATTTACAGAAAAGTCAGTGTTTATGAACATTGACAGATCCTAATTCACTTTGTTAACAATGCAATAAATTTGTTGTGTTGTGATTCATTTCTTGTTTATTACCGTAAATTTTGTCCGAATTCTTTAGAAGAAATCTTTTTATCACTGCATGTTATTTGTTATATCGTATCGTAAGCATTGCGATTAGAATACGACATGCATACTGTAGCTTAAATGTTAGTGCCTAAAAAACAACAAATTATTCGGAACAACTACATTATCTGTTTGGTAATGAGAAGACGAACTATTAAACATTTTATATCCTAGTATGATTGTTTTAACTTATATATAACGAGCGTCATTCCGGATTGTCTTGTCCACTTTAACTTAATTTTCCATATTCAATAAAACCGTTAAGCTTGACAGCATTAATATTTGCATTGGTTTATAAGCCAACACGTAGAATGCTAAAAGCCTGTTTTTCGACTGATAAAAACATCTTATAATGATAATTATTTACTGGTAATCTGGTAGCGCAGATGGTTTAAAAATGTTAAGAAATTGATAAAATGTACTGTACCTGAGCTGTATGTAGACGTAGTATTGTTTTAATTAATACTTTGCTTTGCTACTATACGTTATTTATCTCATTATTATAATACGAAAGAAGAAATAAGTAAGTTTAAACTTGTTAATTTTTTAGTTTGTTTTAGAGAATTAGAAGTGATTTTATCTATATTTCGAATAATCATGGATAAAATAAAAGGTTTCTTTGGTTTACCTTCGACGGAACTCTTATTTAAAAATTTAAATGATGTCATCCAAAGCAGAAAGACGAGTAAGGTAAATGATGCAGTCTCATTTCTTTATTATTTTAAATTTTTTTAACAATCTAATTATAACACTGTTCTGTCCAAAATCCTTCGGTGAAAGAAAATGTGAATTTTTTAAAATGTATTTTAGTATGCTAAATATGAATCTGAAGTCCAAAACCTTCTTTTACCTAAAGTGTTTTTAAAATTCTTCTTTTTTTTCTGAAAAATGCCTATTCCAGAGAAACGTTCTGTTACTGTTGTTTGAACTGTAGTGGAAAGTTTTGGAGAAAGAAGGTGCCCTGTTATCGAAAGACAGAATTAGGAAATGTAAAATTTTTTTCAATAAAGGACAATCTGTTTTTTTCAATGATATATCGCATTTGTTGGAGGAGCTTCAGCTGCCACAGAATCCTGCGAGTGGTGGTTTTTATTGACTTATCAACTTCTGCCTGAAAGGAGCTTTGCTACATAATAGCAACAAACATTCGTCCGTTCCGGTCGCTCATTTTGGTCATATGAAAAAACTTCCAACAACATGCAGGTAATACTGGACAAAATAAAATACCAGGAGCCAGGGGCGGATCTAGGTTTTTCGGGGCCTAGGGCTTATCGAAGTCCAATGGGGCCTTATTTTTTTGTTAGATTAAGAATCTTTGAATTGGGGTTTAAAATTTATTTTTAATAACATCAAAATCAGGGTTGAAATATATTTTTTTATGAAATAGTGTTGAATGACAAACTTTATATCTTATATAAAAAACATAAGAAATAAAGAAATATTTACATTGATTAATTACTGACCAATTGTAATCATTGATACAATACATTGATTACAATAAAATAAATACAATTAATAATATAATAATAATGATAATTTATAGTATTAACTATTTTTACTATACGATAAGTGCTCATTGTTAATGAAAAAGTAGTCAAAATTTGACACATACGAATCACAAAAAATTGTCAAGTAAATTCAATTTGTTGTATTTATAAGTAATTTTTAGGTAAATAAGTGTTATATGTAATAACGTTTTGGTGTTTTTGCAATTATTCTACGTTATTAATAATGCCCGACACTGAAAGTATTTTAAAAGATTTTTTATTTTTACTTTCATTAATTACAGAGAAATCATTTAAATTTTACAATTTAAGTGTATCCACTTTTTCTTTTAGTTTTTCTAAACCAAGACACAATTCTGCCATTAAGTATAGGAATAAATTTTCACGATTGGTAATGATGTAATTACGATCTAATTTTTGATATTTTATAATGTAACACCAAGAAAGCTGACGTTGAAATTCGTCAATGAACTCTTGGTCAAGCTTTTGATAACGGGAAACAAAATTCCAGTTTAGGAAGTCTTGTATTTGACGTAAAGTTGAGGTTTTTAATTGTTGGTATTTTAAGAGTTTTTTAATATCAAATTTATGTACGTAGCCAATAATAAAAGCATCCGAAAGAATTTGGTGTTCGGCTACTTTTATTCCAATCAAGATGGTCGAAAAAAAGTTGCTAATTGGAAATGATCAATTTTTAAATATTACTTGATAATTAGAACATTTTGAAATCCTCAATTGTCCTCGCAATGCGTTAATATGCTCCCTAATAACAACGCCAATGTAGGCGTAGTAAATTTGTAATTTTGTGATCCATATGTTAAAGGTTCTCATAGTATTTAATTTTATTCGCGAATTTTCCCTAATAAAACTCTTCTAGATAACATTACAATGATTTGTTCTGAGTCGTTACATAATTTGTATCTCCCAGTCTTGGACTATAGTTTTGAAATTGCACGTTTAATACGCGTTTTCGTCTGATGGGCCGATAGATTTGAGAAAGCTTTCCAGTCAATTGGTGTAGCGGCTATAAAGAAATAAAACATTTTATATTATTTGGCTGCTTTATTCAACTAAGTACATATTTTCTGTTAATACACTTTCCATTTTGAACAGTGTACGACTTGCGTTGAGATCATCACATATATTCAGAGAGATTGTTAACATTCTGTTCGAGCTTGTTAAAATGAGGATTACATATGATATTATATTGTAATGTATAAGTACATTAATCAAAGTAGAATAAATAATTCTAGTACAGATATTCTAAATTTATACAACACATCTTTTTTCTTATTATGATATATTGCCTGCTCTTAAATTAATCAAGTATACATTTTAATTGTTATATACATATATAGAGTGTACATTCTTGAAGTATAAAATGAGGATTACATATATTATATTTGATGATTACTTATCTAATTAAATAAATCAGCCAAATATTTAATTTTTTGGTGATTAGACATACAGTTATGTTTTAATGATCATTTTAATAAGTGTCCAAATAAGTATTCATGTTTTTTTCAGATACAATGCATCAAAATTGGCCTTATACAGCTTACGCTTTTTTTATAATCTTCTCTAGATACAGATAATTTCGTCTACTACTCTCAAAAACTTAACTTTTTCTTTTTAGTAATATTATAGTCTTCAGTATCAGAATCAGACAGTAATTTATCTTATCATCTAATACATCAAAATTTATTTTTTGAGGAAAAGGTACAGTCGCCCAAAAACCCTTATTGTTCATTTGCTCTGTCTGTCTCGCTTAATGATTCAATTTCTAAAAATAACTGGATGTTGGAGTGATATTTTTTCAGAAAGATAATTTGCCTTTAATGCAATTGGCAGTTTCCACGTGTCATTCAACATTCTATTTTGATAGGGGGCTGCGAAAGAGTTCATTGAAATACATCATCACTCCCTCGCTTAGAATGAATTTCCACAGATTAGCTCGGCAGAGTCAAGATTGAGTGACCTGCTAGTTTAATATTATTCATATGTTAAAAGTCTAATTAAACGCGACAAAGAAGATTTTGGAGCCAATCTGATATAACATTTATTATTAGGTATTTCGATGGCCAGATCAATAAAAATAATTTTTTGTTCATTCGAGTTTATTTCAAAACCCTTGACACAAAAAATGTCATATCCTGCTGCTCCCTCTGAAGCTTTAGTGGGAATTTTAGCAGCCTCGCTTAATTTTTTAAAATATACAATTTCTAGAAAATAAAATATTTATTATTACATTTATAAACATTAATATTAAATTTATATTTTATAAAATATTACATTTCATACAATTACATTTTATGAAATATTTGTTAAATATTGGTAATGTTATTTTATCATTTATTACAAAAAATTTACATTCGTATATTTTATTATTTGGTAATTTTAATGATGCTGCTTTATTACATGTTTGTTTTTAAACACGAGTAAGTTTTACTACAAATACTATGTATTATATAACTAGCATATTTCTTTTGTATACTATTATAAAGCCATATTGTGGAAAATGATGAGGAATCTGCAAAATTAAAAGTAAAAATTGTAGTGCCCAAATGATAGTGCATCTATTCCATTATCTAAAATAAATTTTTTATCAGTAAAATGGAGAAAGGGAAATTTTATTTTGTAGATATGTTGTTACTATATGATTTTGTGCTTTGAATTCCATATTGTTGATTGCCTTAATAATTCTGTATTAAACAAAACTTCTTTATATTTATCATGATTAAATGTTTTTACAACAGATTTTTTAATTCCCTTGGCAGTTTTCTTATTTTGTTTATCGAAAATATAGGAATACATTTTTGGTTTCAATGAGCAAAATTCAATTATAGGTTTCGATAATGTTTCATCTTTAAAATATCCTAGTTTACTTTTGTTCGCTTCGTTATATAATTTATGGTTTTTAGGGTAATTACTAAAATCGAAGATATCCGGGAATGATTTAAAATCTTCGTAATACATCATTTGTATATATTTGAAGTGTTAGTGAAGTCCGTATCGGTATTAATAATAAATGTACGTTTTTGCCATATTCTATTTTTAAATATTTTATAAAATGTTTCGTAAATATGCAATTTACTTAATTCTAATACGCAAAAACCAATATAAATTGGTTTTGTCTAGAATTAAATTAGGTTTTTTCATTTTAAAAATAGTAAGGTTATCATTTATAATTTTGAAATTTTCTACAGATGGCTTAGCTAGATATCTGCGATACTGATTTAATGTCGTGGCTGCTTTTAGGTTAATACGTTTTCTTACGTTTTGACACGTTTTGCCAAAAAAACTATTATTCATTAATTTAAAAAATGATTTGTCAAAATCGTTAGTCGATTCTTGCCGTTTTTTATTATTAAAATATATATATTTTTTAAGCCATGCACTTTGGGAAAATGCCAATACTCTATGAATTTTGGTTATTATTAGACCTTCCTCTAAATAAAATTTTAAATTTCTATAATGAATTACATAGTTTGTTTTATCAAAAAGAGTAGGAATTAGTTTTTTATTATTACTATATTTTAAATTTAATTTTTTTAAGACTGTTTTTTTGGTAATTGGATACATAATTTTATATCGTAAACTGCTGCTGTAACGTGTAATTGTGATTATGAAATTTTATTTATAAATTGCGAAGACATAGTTGCTTTATTTTTTAATCATTTCCGTGTCCCTAGATCGAGGTCTCTCTAGCTGCTGTGCCAATATCGCGAGAGCCAGCTGCCGGCTTGGTTTCCGCTGTAGTACGGGCATTATATCATGTCTGTCTTCAATGTATATATTGAGAGTTTCAGGGTTATATTTTCAGTTACCTTTAAATCAACCTCTCGAAGATATATCCTAATCGATGGTACTATTTTTACTTTGATTATGATTTAAGGTTCATGTAACTTAGAGCAGTCTGATTTCATCGTAGTGTTGTGCAGCCATCCGATATAAGGTTATTTACAGTGGTGTATAAAATATGCACTCATTTTTCCTGAAAGTCAACCGTAGAAAAGGTTATTTCCATCTATCGACAAGTACTACTTCGTAATTGTTATGAGGTTGATTTATACTATGCATTAATTCCAAATTGTGCGTGATCGAACGAGTTTTTGCTTTCATTTTTGACCGGATTTATGGCTTCTCGCCTTTGTTCGCCAAATCATTTTTCCCGCTTAAACCTCTACTTATCTCGCCTGCTCAATCCTGATTATCCACTTTCAATGAACTGGAACGAGTATCATATCATAACTCTACAGACCTTTTAATAATAATATCCATACATTTGTGAGCCTTTAAGATCAACGTGTTTCTATTATTTAAACCACCTCATTTCTAGACTCTCCATGTTTTAAAATCGGGCCGTAGTTAAGTGTACACTGTAATTCATTTCTAAGTTACCCAGGGAATATACTCGCAAAATAAATATAAATATTGTTTTTCCAAGGAGAACGCGTTAATTTTTCCTCTGAAATTCTGAATTCAATAGTCACTAATCGTGCCAGGATAATCTACAAGTCAAATGTGTAATCAAATCATATTGGTGTGCTTAATATTTTTAAATAGATTCTCTTGACCATGTTGTTACAAGTTATAATCGTTATACACCCAACACTTAGTGCATTGACTGATAGGTTATGTAAGACTATTTCATCTGTATAGATGTAGTGTTTCTACTCCAATAATCTATGCGCATTATAAAAAGCATTTTTTTGTGCCTTAGGTGAATTAGTTCGATGTAGAAAATGGGTAGTTGTATTTCATTTAATATTTGCTTAATTATAAAAGCATTTTTTTGGGGGTAGTTGTATTTCATTTAATATTTGCTTATTTTTAAAATAGGAATACAGAAAAATTCCTTTCCTTTTTAATAATTCTCTATATTTGCTGCGACGTGAAATATAAAATAGATGATTAAAATCATTGAAAATTCTAGACGGTCATGAAATAATATTTGCGACATGTATAATCTTTAAAGAGTAAGGAAAAATTCCTTTTCTTTTTAATAATTTTCTATATTTGCTGCGACAAAAAAATGATTAAAAATTGGAAAATTATAATTTGCATTTTTTAAATTGTCAGTCAAAACTGAAAGAGAAGAATTTAAAAACTGAAAACTGTCAATAAATTTAAAATAATCTAATGAAAATGTTGTAAATTTTTCAGAATTTATAGGAATAATTTTGATTTTGGAAAATAATTTAGAGGGAATATTTTTAAAAATTAAATGCGAATCATAACCTGAAAAATTGTGCAATATAATGGGGATAAACGTTTTTAGTCGGTAATTTAAATTGCAGCAATTATGGGCTCACCCCCGAAAAAGACCTGTCTGATGATCGTGATCCATTGAATAGCACCCTAGCCGTACATTATGGGCCCACCCCGCGGAGAAAAGACCTGTCTGATGATCATGATCCATTACACGCAGATCAATTATTCACAAATTTTTTTTTACAAATATGACACAAAATGTTTAATAATTATGTCGGAAACAGGTATTATAAGGATTTAATTATTCACATCGTTGCGATTTGGTACTTTAATTCTTAACATGTAAAATGAGTATGTTATTCTAGTCACCTGTGGAAATTCATGATAGAATAATAACTTTCCTCTAATATCAATTTTAAAAGGTAAATTAACTGTATTTAAACAAAGCATTATAACTTCCTACAATCAAAAATAGCTATATTATTATTTATCCTACATTTTCATAATAATTATCTAATGTGATAATTTAACATATAGGTTTTTATGACCATATTCCTAATAACTAATATAATTTAGAATACAACTTATCTTTTAGGGTTTCTATTTCAATAACTAGAAGATTCTCTGTTCTCCAAATTGATTCAAAAGTAGTGCATATAGTATACAGTTATATGCTATATTTGAATTTTAAATGACATTTGTTCAGTTGTGTTCAGTTTTGGATATTTTTACTATATTGTAGGTGTAATCTCGTGCCATATGGCAATTGTCTCCTTTTGGAGTAGATACTTTTTGATATTTATGATTAGAATCAAAATTTTTATACATGATCGTTTTTATCCCAGGTAGTGTTATATATCTTATCAAGAATAACACATTTTGAATACAGTGAGTTTACACTAAAATTTAGTCTTCGATGATGATTTATCAGACATTAGTCTATTAAAATAACTCCCTCCGGAATTAAAAAAAAATGAAGATTTATACAATACAAATTAATTTCTTTTTCCAAATAATTAAAGAAGAATTAACATCAAGTGTTAGTAAATTATGATATGTGGATACATAATTAATTTTAAGACTTTTCATTGAACCATATACATGAATACCTTAGACAAATGATTTTTCTCCAAATGTGTAGAATATTTTTTACATCAATTTTATGGGAAATTTATTAAAACGGTTTAAATTTAAATATTTTAAATATTTTCTCAATAAAATATATAAATAAACTCTCCAATTCAACTGAGGTTGCTACTCTTGATAATATAGCTATGGGTCACAATAAGGCCTAAAAATAGTTGAATCTAATCGAGATATAATAGAAAAACATTGGTTATTCGTTGAGGCAGCCTGTCTCATAATTTAATACACAATCCTCAGTTTTGATTAAGGAACTTATGGATGTTTTAAGAGATCGTGAAACTTAATTATGGCCGCAGCCTCATCAATTTTACAATTTTTTATAATTATATCCAAATTATATTTTGACATCTGATAAATATAATTTTAAACACTGTGTTAAAGTAGTTCTCTCTCTCTTTGAATAAGCCGATAGAATATTATGATAATATTATCATACTATATCAATATAAAATTTGTTAGAAATTGTACTCCTCAAAATGCTAATTTCGATGTAAATTATAAGCTTCTCTACCAAATCTAAATATATGAGGACAGAAGTACTCGCCTGCATGATCCTATGGCGTAGAAATACGACATCAGTGTACAATCTTGATACTCTATAATATCAATCTTCTTCTATACATTTTTTATAATACATTCATGTACTTTTTTCAAATCAACTCCTCTAAATTTATATCCACCTATTCACAAACAAAAATTATCATTTATACTAAAAAATATATCATAAAGCATTCTATCTCTGACTGCTTATTTTATATACAAAAACATTCACCAGAGCAGCTAGAGATCTATAATATTTTCAGTAAAAATAAATATTAGCTCCGACAAACACATATACACCCGATGGGTCTATTACCCTCTTAAAATCTATTATTCCTTGAAATTAAACCGAATATCTGATCTAAATGTTCGTCGAATCAATAGATCGCGATAGCTTCCGACAAAACTTTTCTTTACATACCATAGATATAAGTTATAACCATCCCCGCTTACACACTATATTGTTATTTTATTGCAATACTTTGTTTGTCACATCTTGAAAGTCATCTGAGTCAAGCGAATGTAGAAAGTCTTTGGTGGATGTCACCTATTCTTGATATTTTTACTTTTTTAATGAAATATATACCATCTTTCTGTATAACCAAATCTAGTACTATTGATATTCGCCCGAAAAAGTGACTAATACCATTGTTTTAAGATTGTACCTCGCTCCAATTGTATCTTTTTATGGTCTTAAATTGGAGATAATTAACCGTACTCCTCTTTAGAAACATTTGGTGCAGTATCTTGTGACAAGGTCTAGGTTCAAACTTTTGTTTTTTTGATTCATCTTCGACATTTTTAGGTTTTGGACCTCTTTTTTGCCCACATTCTGTTTCATATTAAAATCAAATTTACATTCTATATAAATATTAAGTAATTAAGTAACTTATTAAGTAATATTAACTTATTAAGTAATTTTAACATTTAAAAATATTTTAAATAAAAATTATAATATTTACCATCAGCAGACGACATGATGCTTTATTCGTTGTCTTTGGAAGTCTTGTAGAAGATATTTTTCTCAATCTGGAGTTACAGCTTTTATACAAAATATATTAGTAGAAGGACCGTGTCAAACTGGCTTTTGGATATCTTTGAGGTCCCATGTAGCGGCTACGTGTTATTAATGATACGAAGTAATTAAAGATATTTCTCATTTCTCGCAGTCGTGGCCGGTTAGACCAATATTTGTAAAAAATAACTATGTACCATATAAAATTTTGTGCGGGAAGGTGCCTACATTAATCTTACTGATATAATTAGAGTTTAAGACCCCACAACCATTTTGTGTCAAAAGTCCCAGCCTTGAAGATGATCATTGTTTTTAGTGATTAGGTAAATTATTGTATATTTAATATATATCTTGTGAGAAGTGCTGAAAGCGTAAGCAGTTGACTGAAAAGGACTATGCGTATGAGAATCTGAAATGAATAGAAGCAGAGTACATTTTGATATTGACATCAATAATTATGACTTTTACAGGAAACATAGCCTCTTCATATCATATTATAAATGCGGTGGGAAGATTTGGAAGTCGACATTTTTAACAGCTGTGACCTAAATTATGAAATAGATTTCTATCTTTGGTGGAGTCGACATTTTTAACAGCTGTGACCTAAATTATGAAATAGATTTATTCTTGGGCGTTATGTAGTTCGTGATGCATGAAAAGAGGTCTCTGGATCATAAGAATTGAAAGAGGGGATCCTCAGTGTAAT
Organism: Centruroides vittatus; assembly: GCF_030686945.1. Lineage (NCBI taxonomy): Eukaryota > Metazoa > Arthropoda > Arachnida > Scorpiones > Buthidae > Centruroides > Centruroides vittatus. The sequence goes on from NW_027120828.1 coordinate 957,917, forward strand.
AAGTGCAATTAAAGAATGTTGTTAGCTGTCCGTACTTGAGAATATCTCACGGGGGCCCGAGAAAAAGATTTAGATCCACCCGATAGCGTAATGTCCAACAAAATACTACAAGCTGCGATAGTATAAACTTAAGAAAGATGAGAACATAACCTTATAAATCTAATACAAGTGAAGCCAAAGGATCAAAATTTCAGAAAAAAAGAATTAATAAGTGATCAACTAATTTCAAATTAGTGCAGTATCTGTTGCTCATGAGTATTTGTCACATAAACATTTATATGTATCTTAGAATCTGCTCACAAAACATACCAATTCCCTATCGTCCTATATAAAATTATTGTCATTTTATTTAAAGGTACCACAGTATGGTTAAATTCAAATTCCTTGCATAGCAGGACATTAAATTGTCTCTTTCCTGTAAAGAGTTAGGTATTTAGAGATTATATTATTTACGTTTGCATATGCAGTATAATTTAAAATTTTGGAATGATTTATAGTAGAACGTGTATTATTTCAGTTTAGACAGGGAATAAATGAGATCTAAGTTGAATTTTTTCGACTTCTACTTTAAACTTGTGAGAAACCTGCTGTGCCTATTTTTATGTCAATATAAGTTTTTTCCTTATGAATTTTTATATCTATTAGAGTTTTTGATTGTATTTTTGTAAATATATTTATATTTTATAACAGCCATCAGGAGATAGTTATGACAAGACTATGGATGACTCCTGTATAATGTAGTATAGTAAAATTGATTGACTATATAAGTTATTTATGTGGATGATATATAAGGTCCGATAGAGAATGTGTTATATGATTCTAAGGTATACAAGTATAGTACGTATAATGGATTTAATTAATTACTCTCTCCAAGTGAGAGATTGATGCTCTTATATTCGTATGAGTTACTCCTGATGTAGTATTTAAGTAATACATATGTTAATTACAATTAGATTTTTTTAATTTTATGATATATAATTTATTAAAAAATACTAATTAAGTGCGAGTTACCTCCGAAATATCGTAATAAGATTTAATTTAATCGATATGAGCTGCAAACTTCTCATATAAACATCTAAACTCAGTTAAATACAAGTTAAGTAGGGGGTAAAAAAAAAATTGTTGATAAATGACCAAGAGTAAATTTATATACCCAGGCATCTAGATTGAAAGAAGAACCTAAAAACCGTAGCGACAGAGGATAAGGAAGAAGAAGAAGTCAGAAGAACGAAGAGAAAGAAGCCAGAGAAGATGCATGATGATCAGGATGATGCCTGGCGACGCACATTGAACTTATTAATTGAAAACCGACAAGGAGCTAGGAAGGAAGTGCGACAGCCTCGATCGTACCTGATCTCGGGTCAGCTCGTTGCCCATGATGTGACGCCAGGTTTTTAGCTAAGTTTCTGTTTTATCTTTTCTTGAATAATAAAACATTAGTTGACAGTGAACGAATTCCGTGATTAACAACACGCGGCTCACTTCCTCATACAGGCATCTTGTTGGATATACATAATTATTTTTATACCCAAAGAACAGAGAACAAGTGTTCAGACGACAGACATGCGAATCTCATAATTCCAGTGGGGGGACTACGGTGAAACTGAAAGTATTAAGGCGGTGAACTCTCAGCCTCGCAGTTTTGCTATTATGTACTCGACGGCGAAGATAAGGGAAAAGAAGGGAAGAAAGGATCAAAGCCATGTGGAAGAAAGCGAAAAGACGGGAAAGAGCAACTGCGAATATTAGCTCGCTATTAGTGTCTTCAATAGTGAGCAACCCTAGGGAGGCTCCGGATAGGAAAATCTCAGTTCCAGAACTCTCCACCTATCAACTTAACGCTCCCCCCTCCCCTGCCAACTCCCGCGACCCCCCACTGAAATTTTTTCCGGCTTATATAATGTTTTCATTCCACGCAATCCGCGGAAACATCCGATATAAGAAATCTGTGACTCTTAACACAATTGATCCCGTCATTGTAAAGTATAAATCTCTTCCTCTATACTACAGTTACTATTTTTTCTTATTACTACCTATCTAATGGTTTTCACCTTACTAATTCAACTAATATAATCACAATTAGAGGAAATATTTTAGATTATCGCCCCACCTAGTGTTCTCTTTGGATATTCAGTGACGCGTTAGCGAGTACTAAAGAATCTGATACGTCCATACTTCAATTCATTTGTGCGATTTTACGTTAATAGTGAGCTAATCCAATAAATTTATATTTAAAAGATCATAGATGCTAATCACTACTTATTTACTCTGCTATTTCATTTATGTACCTAGATTTACATCATCATAACTATATAAAATAGATTTCCAATCTCCTCTGCAATGTGATGGGACGCGATTATAAGTTGTCGGAATCTTAGCGCCAGAACACAGCAGTACATTTATAGAACTATTGAACAAGCTCTTCACCAATAGATGCCTATGGACACCTTTAACCGTTTATACGTTATGCCAGACAACTCTTGAATCTTTGTGTGCATACAAAATATCATCGTAGAAATGAATATTCAAATAACGTATGAGTGTGAATTTTATAATGATTACAATAATATTATCTTTTATAAAGATTTAAGTTTATGCTAATTAAAAATCAACAAATGTGTAACAGGATGTTGGCCAATTGATAAGTTGTGTATCTCGACATGGATATATATAATTTCAGCATTAATGTATAACACACTACCGATTCCGTAAAAAGAATTGGTGATGTATAGAATAAGTGATAATGTGTGGCATAATTAATTTTATATATCTCAATATTTATTTTTAAAATTAAATAAATTTTTTACTATATAAAAGCTATGTGAGAATAATTGAAAAAATTATAATTTGAACTATCAACTTACGAGAAAACTAAATACTCTCTCTCAATGTGTTAAGTATATTTACAGCCAAAGATTATAGTTTTGATCTTGTAAACAGAAACGGGTGTGATGTGTGCGAAAGAAATCACAAAAATCTTCAAATAATTCGAGTTACTCATTAATCGCGTCCCTATCATACTAAAATATATCCGCAGATTATTGCCAGTTAGCTCCGTGAAAACTGAGAATAAAAGAGGAGGCCCAATTGTATCCCTTCATCATGAAATGATTCCTTTGCAAAATATAGTTTCGGTCTATCGCTAGCCCTTATGCATTGTTGACAGTATTTTACTACTTGGCGGAATTAATTTTGACCCATTTCATCACTCGCTCGTAATGTTTTAGCATACTCAAAGATTCGACAGTCTTATGCTATGTTTTCTTCGTCTCAAAGCATTTTAACTGCATGATCATGGAGTGTCAAGGATAAAGTAGCACTAATCTATTATTATTCGTGTAAAGTAGTGTATATGTAATAAAATTAAGTAAATATGATTATATATATTTCATATTTTTTAGTTTTAGTTTATTGTAAATGCTATAGTGTTTATGCAAATATCAACTCGAGACAAGATTTTTAGAATAACTGTTAGCTGTGTTCTATTGAAAAAACATAAAACAATTTATTTATATTAAATAGTTATAAATAAATGTTATATACACTTTGTAAATTCACTGAGACAAAATTGACTTGCAAGAATATTACGCGATTAATATGTCGCCGTCTCGCGCAGTCGACTAAATTTATACCTAGGATGTCCTGTCGATCAAGAGTCGTTTACAAATTTCTATCATTATCTAAAATTTAGTACTTGATGTACTTTTTATATCTCAGTCAGAGTGTTCTTTTTAGGTAAGCATATTGGTTCTAATTTTATTTTGGCTATATAGGAATACAGGACAAAATTCAAGTCTCCTACTAATTCATAAATCTGCAATATAATAACTCTGTTTCCATGAACAATTTATTAGGCATTTGCCAACAGCTAGATTTCTGGAATTTCGTTAACAAATGTTAATAATTTTTGTTTTAGTTGCGTTTCATCCATAAACTATCGTAGTAAAAACAGGTTTTTCCATCGAAAAATGCGGATACCCAATGACTTCCAGGCTTATTTTTTTCGTCTAGATTAATTATAAATGATTTATATTTACCGATGCAAACGGGTAAATCATCGGATGCGAAAACTCCTCCGAAAGTTCTTTTAATTTTTTGGTCACTGGAGGCCAATTTCCATAACGTAATAGTATTCATTAGTAATCTACAAATACTGTCCTTGAGTGATCAATTTCAAGAGTGTTATTATATTCAAGTAAACAAATAACGTTTACAGTTTCTAATATAGCGGTTGCAAACTTTAATTCAATTGATATGTTTCCTTGTTCGCTTACACTAATATGCGATTCTGATGCCGAACGATCGGGAGAAAGATCAAAAGAATATAAAGTATAGCCATCTTTATAATCCCGGTAGGATATATTTGTAAATTTATGGTGATTAATACATCCTATATCTTCAAATAATGATATAAAATTTCTTGCGTATATGCTATTTGTATAATCGGGCGTGTACGGTTTTGATGGGATCATTTGGTTGTCTTTTAATAGACATATATAATTTAAATTGTAATTTTTAAAATTGAAAGGATTATATTTTACATTTCCATTAAATGCGGTATTAGAAACTAAACCGATAGTCATTCTATAAGGTAATTGCCCAATTACTGCATTTGAGATATTAGTAGACTGTATTCCGCTACTTAAAGTAAAAACTTTTATATCTGCTCTTCGAAATGGCATTTTTATGACACCCGTTTGCAATGCTTTTTCTATGCCTATTTGAACAGATGAACTAACATCTACTTTGTTAATTTTTAAAGATGCATTTTTAATAATAATTTTATAGTTATCATTAGATGCCATTAAAGCAAAATTATCCTTAGATCTTTCCAATTTAATTCTTAAATCTACGTTATTAATTAACAATTTAGGTTGATGCGACAAATCAATATGTAATCGTCCTACTAAATCTATTAGTTTACTTTGTTTAGCAACATTAAATCTTTTAGTCAATCCCTCATTATTTTCTTCTATCGAATCCATATATTGTGCAGTATCTTTATAAAATAATGCACTTGTTAAAAATGTTTTTTGAGCATCCTTTGAATAAAATAATAGGGCATCTAAAATCGCCCGATATGGGTAATTAACATTTGAAATAATTTGCTTGTCGTTTAGAAAAACAGTACATTGTGAAAACAAACTATTTAAAAAATAATTAACAGGTGCAACTTTTTCATCAGCTCCCACATCTGTTCCATCCTTTTTGGCAATTTTTACTTGAACATGCAGATAAATTGAATGTAAGTCGATATAATTTTCACCAGAACCGGATACATAAAATTCAATAGGTGCACGACTGTCAGAAATTGTCGCAATTGGGTGAACTATAACTTCCGATGTACTGTCGATAGCGAGTTGAGTCGAAACGGTACTAAATAAATCCAACTCACTTTTAGTGCAGGGGCACGAATGGGGGTCCATTTTCTCATTCGGTAAATATATCTCGTACTTTCCGTCTTTTATTCTGTGACTGAACTAATCTTCTCAATCGTTTTCTTTTTATACCCGATCCACTTTGTACTTTTTTAACTATATCATCTTTGATTTCGCTGCCGGATATCTTTTAACATGGCGCTTTTTGTGTTGACTGTCTGTGTAAATGATTTTCCCGCAAATTATCGGTTCTGATCCAAGCACACGCGTGGCAAGAATTTAATACTGGGTCTCGTCGCAAGAGTATTTTTCCAACTGTTCGCGTAGAGGTTATGGGGGCGTTATACGATTTGACGAAATAGAATCTCCAAAATAATCCATAACCTTCGCGCTGTATTGCGTGGTGCGCCCTGGAGAACATAACCTCTTCCTCCCATTCCGCGTAAATCAGGTGCCTGAATTAGGTTAAATCGGTCGATGTCAATAAGCGCTTACCGTCGCTGCCTGTGATTGCCAGTAATAATTT